>NC_141050.1:53345791-53675791 GCF_041138505.1 Cibotium barometz
TCAACAATTTCCATTGGGTGTATGTATGCACATTAGGTCACTGGTTGTGACATTTGAGTGTAGTACAGTACCGCTGCAAAAAATACAGCAGTTTGTGCAGGACAAACCAAAGTGCTATTTTTGGTAAATTTGTGTGTCTGGCAAGCTGTCAAATGATGGCATAAACCAGATTGTTGCTGAGAAGCTTGACAAGAACAACTTCCATGCTTGGAGGTTCAAGTTGACAAATTTCCTGTGATGGGAAAGGGTTACTGGGACTACATAGAAGGTGAGCATGAAGAGGCACCGGAGATACCGGAGATCAATCCGACTGCTGTAGATGTGAAAGAGTTCAAGGATTGGAACCAAGGAGCTAGAAAAGTTATGTATTGGCTCTCATCAGTATACAGGACACCATGATTGGACACATACAGGACACATACAGGATGCCAAGTCCCCCATACAGGACACCATGATTGGACACATATAGGATGCCAAGTCCCCCAAGGAGGCGTGGGGCACCTTGGTAAAACTCTATGAAACGAATACCAAGGCACAAAAGATACAGTTGAAGAATGAACTTCATACTGTGGAGAAAAAGAGTATGTCTGTGAATGACTATGCATTGAAGATCAAGGGTATTGTGGAATCCCTTGCATCTATTGGCGTTTCAGTAGATGATGATGATAAGGTGGAAGTCTGTCTACGTGGTCTCACGCCCACAATAAAGGCATTCAAGAAGTCTATTCAGACTCGGAAAAACATTCCCAATTTCACAGATTTGGTGTCTATGTTGACTATAGAAGAGAAGAGCTTGGGTGAATACCAATAGTCTTCACAAAACAAAAACAGTTCAGAGCAAGAGGCCTTTTACACAAGTTCAGCAAGAGGACAAGGTAGAGGAGGCTATGGACGCGGCCAAGGAGGTGGCCTTCTACACAAGTTCAGCAAGAGGACAAGGTAGAGGAGGCTGTGGACGTGGCCAAGAAGGTGGCCAAACAGGTAATCAGAATTATGGCCAGCGCAGCAACAACAACAACAGTCCCAAAATTCACAACAACAATAACACGAAGGTGGAAGAGGCCAATTCAGAGGCAAGGGGAGTCAAAGAGGTCGTGAAAATTGGCAAAGGCAGTATAATGATACACGTGGATGCTTTTATTGTGGTAAGCCTGGACATGTGTAGGTAAGCCTGGACATGTGCAGGCAGATTGTTATAAGAAGCAGGCTGACATGCAAAATGGGAAATTGCAGTAAAACAACTATGCATCCTCGAGCAAAAACAATGAGGATAGTGAAAGGTTGTTTGTTATGCAGCATGTCGTTAATGCCATGTCTGAAAATGTTGAAGCAGCACATAAAGATAATGTATGGTACATTGATTCAGGTGCTTCAAACCACATGACAAGTAATGGGGAGTGGTTCAAGGAGATAAAAAACCTTGAAAGATGAGGTTTTGTGGAAACAGGGATGACACTGCTCATCCAATTGCCTATGTTGGAGATGTGCCATTGTCTATGCAGGATGGAAAAGTGAAGTACCTTGCAGATGTACTTCCTGTTCCGAACATAAGAAAGAATCTGGTTTCAGTTGGCCAGATGATTGAGCAGGGTTTGCAAGTTCGGTTTAACCCTGATGGTTGTTATGTTGAAGACTTTAAAGACAAGTGCAGGTTGGTTTCAAAAGGCAACAGAGTGGGCAGAATGTTTACAATGAATGTAAACATGCCTGAAGTGAGTGCTGCGATGTTTGTAAATGGTTCAGGAATTGTTGCAGACACAGACATTTGGCATAAAAGAATTGGACATGTGAATGTGCAGAGAATGAAGTCTATGCAGACTAAAGGAATTGTGACAAGGCTGCCAAAGTTTAAAGTTGAAGGTATGCAGAAAATATGTGAAGCATGCCAATTTGGAAAGCAAACAAAGCATGTATTTCCGTGTGATAGAAATGTGAGCAAAAATGCACTAGATGTTGTGCATTCAGATGTATGGGGTCCTACGAAGACCATGTCTATGGGAGGCTACAGGTATTATGTGACATTTATTGATGACCACACAAGGAAAGTTTGGGTATACTTCATGAAGGAGAAGGGTGAGGTGTTCACTCATTTTTAGAATTTCAGAGTTATGGTTGAAAAGCAAACAGGGAAATATGTAAAGTGCCTAAGGTCAGATGGAGGGGGAGAGTACTTCTCCAATGAGTTCTCTGAATTTTTGAAGAAGAATGGTATTCAGAGACAGTTTACATGCAGATACACTCCACAGCGAAATGGAGTTGCTGAGCGAAAAAACAGGCACATTGCAGAGATTGCGCACGAGCATTGATGGGAGAGAAGAATATGCCACATAGCTATTGGGCTGAGGTTGTTTCTACAACAGTTTACATCATGAACAGGACTCCAACTGCACCCTTACATGATGTAACTCCAGAGGAGAGGTTTACTGGCAGAAAACTTGATTTGTCTCATCTGAAAGTCTTTGGATGCATTGCATATGTGCATGTGCCAGATGAGCTGAGAACTAAGCTGGATCCAAAAGCTGAAAAATGTGTGTTTATTGGATATTCCCTTGAGCAAAAGGGATACAGGTGTTATAACCCTGCTACACGTGAGTTGAGGGTAAGCAAGGATGTCGTTTTTTATGAGATGAGTAGCTGGTATGCTGCTGAAAAAGAAGCTGTTGGGGCTGATGTGAGTGGAAATGTGGTTGCACAGAATGCAAGTCAGCAATCACAGTCTTTGAGTGGACCAGGAGAGTCCTCATCTAGTGGTTCAGTTGATAGACCATGGAGTGGTATGCTGCATCATAATACCAATCCTGCAAATGTGATTACTACATTACATAAAGGCAAAGAGAAAGTGGTTGAGCCCCTTAGTATGCCTGACATTTTTGTAGGGCATTCTCATGTTAATGGAGAGTCTAATGTTAATGGAGAGTCTAATGGCTCAGAGATGAGCCTTGATGAGGATCTTGGGATACCAGCTATGAGAACACCTAGTGTAAAGAAGGCTATGGAAGCCATGAATGCAAAGCTGCGAAGATCTGGGAGAGTGAAGAATCCTGTGCAGAGGTTTACCTATGATGGTTATGTGGCACATCACTATGCATACATGGCAAAGGTTGTGCAGGTTGTAGAGCCCACATGCATTGATGAGGCTGTTGGAAATGTGTGTTGGGAGAAAGCTATGGATGAGGAGATGGATGCACTATATGGAAATGAGACTTGGGATTTAGTGCAATTGCCTGAAGGCAAGAAAGCCATTGGATGTAGTGTACAAAGTAAAACATAACAGTGATGGAAGCATAAGCAGGTACAAGGCTAGATTGGTAGCCAAAGGATATGTGCAGACATATGGCATTGATTATGAGGAAACTTTAGCCCAGTTGCCAAGATGGAAACAGTGAGAGTTGTGATAGCAGTGGCTACGTCAAAGCAATGGTTTTTACATCAGATGGATGTAAAGAATGCATTCTTGCATGGGGATTTGCACGAAGAGGTGTATATGTTGCAGCCACCTGGTTATGAGGATGTGAGTCACCCCGAGCATGTTTGTAGGTTGAAGAAAGCCTTATATATTAAAACAAGCACCAAGAGCATGGTCTGACAAGATTTCTGAATATGTTGCCACTATTGGCTTTCATGTAGCCAATGCAAATTTCTCGCTCTATGTGAGACACAGTGATAGAGGGGTTGTGCTTGTTGTCATCTATGTAGATGACCTGATCATTACGGGGGACCATGATGCAGAGATCTTTGATGTAAAGATCTTGCTTAGACAGAAGTTTGAGATGAAGTATCTGGGGGAGCTCAGATATTTCTTGGGCATTGAGGTGATTAGGTCACCACACGGTATTGGATTAGTGCAGAGACAGTATGGCTTGGATATGTTGTCCAAGTATGGTATGACGGGCTGTAAGCCTATCTCAGTGCCGTTGGATCAGAATGGCAAGTTGAGTGCAAATTCAGGAGAGATTTTGGAGGATCCTACTATGTATAGGTGCATAGTAGGAAGCTTGATCTACATGACGATCACCAGGCTAGATTTGAGCTATGCTGTTGGGTTGGTGAGTCAGTTTATGCAGGTTCCTCGGAAGCTGCATCTAGATGCATTGAGACGCATACCGAGGTATGTGAGGTCTACTTTGCATTGTGGACTATTTTATGAAACTGGGGCAGAGATATGTGTACATGGGTACACAAATGCTGATTGGGCTAGTAGTATCTCAGATAGAAGATCTACTAGTGGCTTCATGTTTTCTTTGGGGAGTGCTCTTGTGACTTGGAGCAGCAAGAAGCAGCCTACGGTTGCTCTATCGAGTACAGAGGTGCTGCTATGTGGCAGCCTGTGAGGTAGCTTGGTTGAGAAAGCTACTTGGGTCTATGAGTGGATAGACAAGTTGACATTTGTAAGGTCCCTCCCAAGCCATGTATGTATGTGTCTCTTTTAATATAATTTCAATAAGGAAAGAGAGTGTACTTAGAGAAGAGTGAGACAATAAGGCTAGAAACATTAAGAAAGTGTTAGAATAAAAATATTAGCTCCAAAAATCCTAAAAGAAATAAGAAGATAAGAAAGTTTTATTAAGAGATAAGTATCCCCAAAAATAGAATTTCGAATTTAGGTGATAAGAGGTCATATTTAGGAGTACTTTTACACATTTAGAGTCCATGCATACTAAAAATATGCAAAAACAACGCGTTTCTAAAGATGGCGCGTTTGTGGCTATATACAGATGTTTTTGCCTATTCTGCCTCACGCTGGCTTGTAGACCACATGCCTTCCCGTTCTTTTGACTGGTTATACGACTATATTCTCAGTTTTTATCAGAGAGTTATGGTCGAAACAGTTTGCTATTTCTGTCAGGATCTCTACATAGAGAAAACTGTGAGAAGGCAGCAAGTAGCCTCAAGGTAATCCTAGAGTTTGAGATGCATATATCCCTTCATTCTTATCTAATATCTCAGAAAATAAGCTTAGATTGCTATGGTCTTTCGGAGGAAGAGACCTAAACTCCATAGCTTTTCTTTTAGAGAAAGAATACTATGCTGTAGACCTGTAGGAGAAGGCTATTTTGCCATAGATCTTAGAAAGAGAGAAGAATCACAGTATGAGTAAGAGGAGATAAAGCTTGGAGATTATTGGATGATTTCAATCAAAGGACAAGGTATTAGAAGACTCTATTCTCATATGTCAAGTTCTAAAGCTCTTGTTAACAAGCAAGGACAACGAGATAAACGACAAATTTCTATAAGGTATATACATATTTTGTTTTTCAATTATATATCATTCTTAGGGGTTGAGGTATGGCCCCGGCTTCTCTATTGATTGTTACAAGTGATCTATTTGATTGATTTACCATTTAAAGTTTGTATTCTTTTAAGCAATAACATATGCCTTAATAAAGAATGACTTATCACAATCTCAAGTTGAAATGCTAAAATCTTTGTGAAAAAGATTGTTTTCTTAAAGAAAGTGACATGGATCCTAGTCATATGGTTTAGTGAGTAAATGGATTGTTATCTTTGTTAAATTAAGGTACAGGTACAACTTCTCCCTGCCTTGACGCTGCCCCGTTCTTGTGCTTGTATAGCCGGACAGCGGAGACGTTAGTAAGGCCCGGAGTTGGCCCATGGTATCCCTCATACCATTGGGATAATGAGGTTTGTCGATTGAGGCGAGTGATTATGATGCTGCCTAGTTCTGAGGGCCCAGGCTAGTGCGGTGAATTAGCCCACCCTAGTGCACAGACATCCCTCTGAGGGGCGGGAGGATCGAGCGATGGAGCCTGAGAGGGCGACAGGCCGGCTTGAGTCCTCGCCAGCAGCCGATAATGAGGTGTATGGTCCCGTAGGGTTTTGCCCAGCATGTGGAGGCTGGAAGGCCGAATTCTAGATCATCGGCGATATAAAGGAAAAGAATAAGAGAGCCAGTTTGGCTTGTATGAAATTGATTCATGTTTAAACTTTGTCTTTGACATTATTGTACTGTGAAAAAAGGCTGTTTTAACAAACCTTGTGAAAAGGGTCTTAATTAAGGAACATGTTTATTTATGTCAAACAGTGTGGTAGGATTAATTAGAAAACAAATTGACGCGTGAGTAGGGTGGAAAGTGGGAGGATGGAATGCCCCGACGGCACCATCCTACGGACGGGTGGACCCGATTAGTCGGGTAGCTTTCCAACAGATTAAGTGAAAGCCCTATGCTAGATAAATAGGTTCTCGGGCAACTCTATTCTAGAAGACTAGGCCAGCGGCTGTGCCTTGCATGGATGAGGAAAAAAGCATTGCCTCTAGAAATCAAGTCTTGTAGTTGCCCAATTTATGTGATCAATTACCCTATGGGTGATTTGATTTTAGAAGACCACGCTCCCCCTGCGCGGGATAGAACTAGGTCTTACCTATGAATCGTATCCTTGAATCTTTGTATGGTCAAGGTGTCGATGAGTAGGAAATTTTCTCTAAGATAAGACTTAGCGGACTATCTTAAGTGTTTCCCCTATTTGTGGAAGGGGGGAAACCTTACAAGTGGTATCAGAGCCGATCTTAGTTCCTAGGATTTGTTTTTCAAAGGTTAACTGTCAAGGGATTAAAACAAGTGATTGTTTATCATATGAGGACGAATCGATCATCTCTACTGGCCATAGAAGTGATTTGAATATCCTCACATGTTGAGACAATCATCTTATGAAATTGTGCTTGTATCTTGGGGGTGCACACGCAAGATATTTGTACAATAAATTTGAGAAATTAGATTGGGGAGAAAACCTTTTGTGAAGAAGAACATAGGGTGGTCAAATTAAGAAACTAGTGAGAGACTGAATAGAAGGATAGACCGAAACTTTGTTTAGAGAAATTCTCGGATATATCTCATTAGTTCGCATATTATAAATTATTAAGATTATAACTCCATTAAGGTTTGAATAGTTGACGTGTGAATGTCATCCATTAGATGCTTTACACTAGGACGATCATCCAAGATCTAAAACCCATCTCAGACAAACATGGGTCTAACTTCGGATGTGTAATTCCCAGAGGATCATGCTCTTAGATGTGTTAATCCCAAGATACTAGATGTGTAACTTTCAGTAAACTTATAATCTCAGATATGTTAATCCTGATAATCTTTGGATGTGTCAATCCCAAGGCACCAGATGTGTAATTCTCAAAAAATGAAGATCTTACCTATATTAATCCAGAGTGCCTTTAGATGTGGCACTATGATAAGTATTTGATAGTTTTGAGCTTTTCATGGATATAATGAAAGAAGCAAGTTCACCTCTGCTCGTCTAAAAATCGTAAGAAATGCCGAATTAGTTGGAAGCACTATTGTCAATCTAACCATAGCTGGAGCTAGAATCAGTTATGAGATGCCATGAAAGTACACCTTCGTGAAAGGTTTTATCCTCTAGGATTTTGAGAGGATAAAATGAACGAATTTTTAAAGCTAACCCAAGAAAGGAAGACCCTAAAAGAATTGAAAAGATGCAGGGGGGAAGAGAGCTTGAGCTCTTGCAAGCACACACACACACTCACAAAACCCTAATAGAGAACACACAAGGTGAGAGGCTGAAAATCTTCTTCTTCTTCTCTACTCAACACTCAACACACCATATACAAGATAAGAGTACACACAATATGAAAGGTACTCAACCAATACATACACGGGTTCTCTATAGTGTGAACCCGACTAAATGAGCTGGCGCTATAACTATGCCAGTCTCTAGAATGGCTGTCACACAGCCTGTCATCCCACTGGCCGCATATCACCCAAGATCTCACCAACCATGCCAGTGGTGTAAGTGTGGGGCCTATCCCCCAGGCGGGTCATCAGTGTCCACCGCCTCACTAGAGCTCGATATCTCAACACTCCCCCTCGAGCTCAACTCCATCTCATGTACACCAAGCGAAGCCCTGAATCTGCGGAGCTTCTCTGTACCCAATGCTTTGGTGAAGATGTCAGCTACCTGATCCTCTGTGCTGACATAAACAAGGTCAAGGTCTCCTGCCAAGACCTTCTCTCTGACGAAGTGGTAGTGAACCTCTATGTGCTTCGTACGAGCATGAAAGACTGGGTTCCTGGCCAACTGTATACTGCTAAGGTTGTCACAGAAAATGACAACCTGTCTATCCACTGATAGACCCAAATCTGCAAGTAGCTTTCTCAACCAGGCTACCTCACATGCTGCCATAGCAGCTCCTCTATACTCGGCCTCTGTACTCGATAGAGCAACCGTAGGCTGCTTCTTGCTGCTCCAAGTCACAGCAGCACTCCCCAAAGAAAACATGAATCCACTGGTAGATCTTCTGTCTGAGATACTACCAGCCCAATCAGCATCTGTGTACCCATGTACACATATCTCTGTCCCAGTCTCATAGAATAGTCCACAATGCAAAGTAGACCTCACATACCTCAGTATGCGTCTCACAGCATCCAAATGCGGTTTCCGTGGAACCTGCATAAACTAACTCACCAACCCAACAGCATAGCTCAAATCTGGTCTGGTGATCGTCATGTAGATCAAACTTCCTACTATGCTCCTATACATAGTAGGATCCTCCAAGATCTCTCCTGAATCTGCACTCAACTTGCCATTCTGATCCAATGGCACAGAAATAGGCTTACAGCCTGTCATACCATACTTGGACAACATGTCCAAGCCATACTGTCTCTGCAGTAATCCAATACCATGTGGTGACCTAATCACCTCAATGCCCAAGAAATATCTGAGCTCCCCCAGATCCTTCATCTCGAACTTCTGTCTAAGCAAGATCTTTACATCAAAGATCTCTGCATCATGGTCCCCCGTAATGATCAAGTCATCTACATAGATGACAACAAGCACAACCCCTCTATCACCATGTCTCACATACAATGAGAAATCTGCACTGGCTACATGAAAGCCAATAGTGACAAGATATTCAGAAATCTTGTCAGACCATGCTCTTGGTGCTTGCTTTAAGCCATACAAGGCTTTCTTCAACCTGCAAACATGCTCGGGGTGACCCACATCCTCATAACCAGGTGGCTGCAACATATACACCTCTTCTTGCAAATCCCCATGCAAGAATGCATTCTTTACATCCATCTGATGTAAAGACCATTGCTTTGACGCAGCCACTGCTATCACAACTCTCACCGTTGCCATTTTGGCAACTGGGCTGAAAGTTTCCTCATAATCAATCCCATATGTCTGCGCATATCCTTTGGCTACCAACCTAGCCTTGTACCTGTTTATGCTTCCATCACTGTTATGTTTAACTTTGTACACCCACTTGCATCCAATGGCTTTCTTGCCTTCAGGCAATTGCACTAAATCCCAAGTCTCATTTCCATATAGTGCATCCATCTCCTCATCCATAGCTTTCTCCCAACACACATTTCCAACAGCCTCATCAATGCATGTGGGCTCTACAACCTGCACAACTTTTGCCATATATGCATAGTGATGTGCCACATAACCATCATATGTAAATCTCTGCACAGGGTTCTTCACTCTCCCTGATCTTCGCAGCTTTTCATTCATGGCCTCCATAGCCTTCTTTACACCAGGTGTTCTCATAGCTGGGATCCCAAGCTCCTCATCAAGGCTCATATCTGAGCCACTAGACTCTCCATCAACATGAGAATGCCCTGCAGAAATGTCAGGCATACCAAGGGGCTCAACCACTTTCTCTTTTCCTTTACGTGATGTACTAATCACATTTGCAGGGCTGGTATTATGACGCAGCCTGCCACTCCATGGTCTATCAATAGACCCACTAGATGAGGACTCTCCTGGTCCACTCAAAGACTGTGATTGCTGACCTGCATTCTGTGCAACCACACTTCCACTCACATCAGCCCCAACAGCTTCTTTTTCAGCAGCATACCAGCTGCTCATCTCATCAAAAACAACATCCCTGCTTACCCTCAACTCACGTGTATCAGGGTTATAACACCTGTATCCCTTTTGCTCAAGGGAATATCCAATAAACACACATTTTTCAGCTTTCGGATCCAGCTTGGTTCTCAGCTCATCTGGCACATGCACATATGCAATGCATCCAAAGACTTTCAGATGAGACAAATCTGGTTTCCTGCCAGTAAACCTCTCCTCTGGAGTTACATCATGTATGGCTGCAGTTGGAGTCCTGTTCATGATGTATACTGCTGTAGAAACAGCCTCAGCCCAATAGCAATGCGGCATATTCTTCTCTTCCATCAATGCTCGCGCAATCTCAGCAATGTGCCTGTTTTTCCGCTCAGCAACTCCATTTTGCTGCGGAGTATATCTGCATGTGAACTGTCTCCGAATACCATTCTTCTTTAAGAATTCAGAGAACTCATTGGAGAAGTACTCTCCCCCTCCATCTGACCTTAGGCACTTTACATATTTCCCTGTTTGCTTTTCAACCAAAACTCTGAAATTCTGAAAGTGAGTGAATACCTCACTCTTCTCCTTCATGAAATATACCCACACTTTCCTTGTGTGGTCATCAATGAAAGTGACATAGTACCTGCAGCCTCCCATAGAAACGGTCTTCGTAGGACCCCATACATCTGAATGCACAACATCTAGTGCATTTCTGCTCACATATCTGTTACGTGGAAACACATGCTTTGTTTGCTTCCCAAATTGGCATGCTTCACAGATTTTCTGCATACCTTCCACTTTAAATTTTGGCAGCCCTGTCACAATTCCTTTTGTCTGCATAGACTTCAATCTCTGCACATTTACATGTCCAATTCTTTTATGCCATATGTCTGTGTTTGCAACAACTCCTGAACCATTTGCAAATATCGCAGCACTCATTTCAGGCATGTCTACATTCAACGTAAACATTCTGCCCACTCTGTTGCCTTTTGCAACCAACCTGCACTTGTCTTTGAAATCTTCAACATAACACCCATCAGGGTTAAACCAAACCTGCAAACCCTGCTCAATCATCTGGCCAACTGAAACCAGATTCTTTGTTATGTTCGGTACATGAAGTACATCTGCAAGGTACTTCACTTTGCCATCCTGCATAGACAATGGCACATCTCCAATGTGGGCAATTGGATGAGCAGTGTCATCCCCTGTTTCCACAAAACCTGGTCTTTCCGGGTGTTTCATCTCCTTGAACCACTCTCCATGACTCGTCATGTGGTTCGAAGCACCTGAATCCACATACCATACATTATCTTTTTGTGCTGCATCAACATTTTCAGACATGGCATTCACGACATGCTGCATAACAAACAACCTTTCATTATCCTCATTATTTCTGCTTGAGGATGCATAGTTGTTTTGCTGCACTTTCCCATTTTGCATGTCAGCCTACTTCTTATAACATTCTGACTGCACATGTCCTGGCTTACCACAATAGTAGCATTCACGTGCATCATTATATTGCCTTTGCCAATTTCCACGGCCTCTTTGACTCCCCCTGCCTCTGAATTTGCCTCTTCCACCTGCGTGTTGTTGTTGTTGTTGATTCTGGGACTGTTGTTGTTGTTGCTGCTGCTGGCCATAATTCTGATTACCTGTTCGGCCACCTCCTTGACCGCGTCCACGGCCTCCTCTACCTCGTCCTCTTCCTGAACTCGTGTAGAAGGCCTGTTGCTCTGAACTGTTTTTACTTTGTGAAGACTGTGGGTCTTCACCCAAGTTCTTCTCTTCGATAATCAGCATGGACACCAAATCTGTAAAGTTGGGAATGTTTTCCCGAGTCTGAATAGACGTCTTAAACGCCTTGTATTGTGGCCCGAGACCACGTAGACAGACTTCCACCTTGTCATCATCATCTACTGACACACCAATAGATGCAAGGGATTCCACAATACCCTTTATCTTCAACGCATAGTCATTCACAGACATGCTCTTTTTCTCCACAGTATGAAGTTCATTCTTCAACTGTATCTTGCGTGCCTTGGTATTTGTTTCATAAAGCTTTACCAAGGTGTCCCACGCCTCCTTGGGGGACTTGGCATCCTGAATGTGCCCAATCATGGTGTCCTGTATACTAATGGAAAGCCAATACATAACCTTCCTGGCTCCTTGGTTCCAGTCTTTAAACTCTTTCACATCTGCAGCAGTAGGATTTATGTCCGGTATCTCCGGTGCCTCTTCATGTTCACCTTCTATGTAGTCCCAATAGCCTTTTCCCATCAGGAAATTAGTCAACCTGAACCTCCAAGCATGGAAGTTATTCTTATCCAGCTTCTCAGCCACAATCTGTGTTATGCCATCATTAGACATCTTGCCAAACACACAATTTTACCAGAAACTGCACTCTGGTTTTTCTGCACAAATGCTGTATTTTCTGCACAGCGGTACTGTAGTACTCTCAAATGTCACAACCAGTGACTTCAATGTGCATACATACACCCAATGGCAACTGTAGACCTCTTTGCAGCACCCACAGTGTCTGCACAGTCAATCTGTCTTCCTACAGTTCGTAAAACAGAGTTCTGCAGAGAATCAATGACTTACCCGCAGTGCTCGAAATCGCCTGCTTTCTGAAAAACGGAGGTCCAGACGCGCCCGAAACGCGTTTTCGGCCCGTAAATTTCAGTTCGAAGGACTGTATAGTTGCCCTGTAGCTTTACTCCCGCGAAGAAAGCTCCTCAATCGGAGATCGTTTGCCGGTGCCTCCCGTAGAGCTCCCGACAAGGGTGTAGTCACCAACACAATAGGGAAGAGTAGTTGAAGCTCTTACCCTCGTACCGCTTCCTGTGGTTCTCTTGCTTGCAGCTCAGCCCTTAGCACGAACCAGGCTCTGATACCATGAAAAGATGCAGGGGGGAAGAGAGCTTGAGCTCTTGCAAGCACACACACACACTCACAAAACCCTAATAGAGAACACACAAGGTGAGAGGCTGAAAATCTTCTTCTTCTTCTCTACTCAACACTCAACACACCATATACAAGATAAGAGTACACACAATATGAAAGGTACTCAACCAATACATACACGGGTTCTCTATAGTGTGAACCCGACTAAATGAGCTGGCGCTATAACTATGCCAGTCTCTAGAATGGCTGTCACACAGCCTGTCATCCCACTGGCCGCATATCACCCAAGATCTCACCAACCATGCCAGTGGTGTAAGTGCGGGGCCTATCCCCCAGGCGGGTCATCAGTGTCCACCGCCTCACTAGAGCTCGATATCTCAACAAGAATACCACTTAACTTTTGTTAAACTTCTCCGATTTGCTCCAGAGATGGATGAGGTAACTCTTCTCCATCAATTCATTTGGAAGCTTAATCTACCTTTGAATAACCTCATCAAGAATGTGAAACCATCCTCTATTTTAGAAGCCATAATAATAACCAGAGACTATGATAAAGTTTTTATATAGAAAGTGTCGAGAAGGACATGAGTCCTTCCATGTTAATCAAGAAGAGGTCTCCTAATTCAAGAGAAACGTCAAGCCCATTGGCTACAAGGAATCATGAGTTAGAGCAAAAATTAGGTCAAGAAATAGAGATAGCAGGGTTAAAGATAATCAAATTCAACAAGTATTTCTATGAGTAAATAGAAGAGGATTGGTGCAAGATTTATGTGAAGTAATGTGCATGATGAATAGAGGTATTCTACAAGACGATACTAAGATTATGAAATTGCTATAATAGGTTAGACTACATAAAGAATTGATTCCCTTACGTTTTTCCATGATAATTTGTTAAGTACCATACTGCATGGGGGTATAGAATGAATTTGAAGGTTCATATCATATGAGAGGTATATGGATGCATGAAATTAGGATAATAAGGCCAATTAACTTTAGAATAATAAAGACCTTTTGGAGGCACAACAAAACGAGCCAAGCACATGAAATAAAGGACTCTTAAAGAACAATGTTTAGATAAAAGAAGATTTTTACCTAGTGTGGGGACACCACTTTGAAAGAGACAAGAGGATTTACTTAGATACTACCCCAGCTCGCGAGATGAGGACATCTCGAATCTTTTAAGTGGGGGAGATTGTAAGGTCCCTCCCAAGCCATGTATGTATGTGTCTCTTTTAATATAATTTCAATAAGGAAAGAGAGTGTACTTAGAGAAGAGTGAGACAATAAGGCTAGAAACATTAAGAAAGTGTTAGAATAAAAATATTAGCTCCAAAAATCCTAAAAGAAATAAGAAGATAAGAAAGTTTTATTAAGAGAAGTATCCCCAAAAATAGAATTTCGAATTTAGGTGATAAGAGGTCATATTTAGAGTACTTTTACACATTTAGAGTCCATGCATACTAAAAATGTGGAAAAACAACGCGTTTCTAAAGATGGCGCGTTTGTGGCTATATACAGATGTTTTTGCCTATTCTGCCTCACGCTGGCTTGTAGACCACATGCCTTCCCGTTCTTTTGACTGGTTATACGACTATATTCTCAGTTTTTATCAGAGAGTTATGGTCAAAACAGTTTGCTGTTTCTGTCAGGATCTCTACATAGAGAAAACTGTGAGAAGGCAGCAAGTAGCCTCAAGGTAATCCTAGAGTTTGAGATGCATATATCCCTTCATTCTTATCTAATATCTCAGAAAATAAGCTTAGATTACTATGGTCTTTCGGAGGAAGAGACCTAAACTCCATAGCTTTTCTTTTAGAGAAAGAATACTATGCTGTAGACCTGTAGGAGAAGGCTATTTTGCCATAGATCTTAGAAAGAGAGAAGAATCATAGTATGAGTAAGAGGAGATAAAGCTTGGAGATTATTGGATGATTTCAATCAAAGGACAAGGTATTAGAAGACTCTATTCTCATATGTCAAGTTCTAAAGCTCTTGTTAACAAGCAAGGACAACGAGATAAACGACAAATTTCTATAAGGTATATACATATTTTATTTTTCAATTATATATCATTCTTAGGGGTTGAGGTATGGCCCCGGCTTCTCTATTGATTGTTACAAGTGATCTATTTGATTGATTTACCATTTAAAGTTTGTATTCTTTTAAGCAATAACATATGCCTTAATAAAGAATGACTTATCACAATCTCAAGTTGAAATGCTAAAATCTTTGTGAAAAAGATTGTTTTCTTAAAGAAGGTGACATGGATCCTAGTCATATGGTTTAGTGAGTAAATGGATTGTTATCTTTGTTAAATTAAGGTACAGGTACAACTTCTCCCTGCCTTGACGCTGCCCCGTTCTTGTGCTTGTATAGCCGGACGGCGGAGACGTTAGTAAGGCCCGGAGTTGGCCCATGGTATCCCTCATACCATTGGGATAATGAGGTTTGCCGATTGAGGCGATTGATTATGATGCTGCCTAGTTCTGAGGGCCCAGGCTAGTGCGGTGAATTAGCCCACCCTAGTGCGCAGACATCCCTCTGAGGGGCGGGAAGATCGAGCGATGGAGCCTGAGAGGGCGATAGGCCGGCTTGAGTCCTCGCTAGCAGCCGACGATGAGGTGTATGGTCCCGTAGGGTTTTGCCCAGCATGTGGAGGCTGGAAGGCCGAATTCTAGATCATCGGCGGTATAAAGGAAAAGAATAAGAGAGCCAGTTTGGCTTGTATGAAATTGATTCATGTTTAAACTTTGTCTTTGGCATTATTGTATTGTGAAAAAAGGCTGTTTTAACAAACCTTGTGAAAAGGGCCTTAATTAAGGAACATGTTTATTTATGTCAAGCAATGTGGTAGGATTAATTAGAAAACAAATTGACGCGTGAGTAGGGTGGAAAGTGGGAGGATGGAATGCCCCGACAGCACCATCCTACGGACGGGTGGACCCGATTAGTCGGGTAGCTTTCCAACAGATTAAGTGAAAGCCCTATGCTAGATAAATAGGTTCTCGAGCAACTCTATTCTAGAAGACTAGGCCAGCGGCTGTGCCTTGCATGGATGAGGAAAAAAGCGTTGCCTCTAGAAATCAAGTCTTATAGTTGCCCAATTTATGTGATCAATTACCCTATGGGTGATTTGATTTTAGAAGACCACGCTCCCCCTGCGCGGGATAGAACTAGGTCTTACCTATGAATCGTATCCTGGAATCTCTGTATGGTCAAGGTGTCGATGAGTAGGAAATTTTCTCTAAGATAAGACTTAGCGGACTATCTTAAGTGTTTCCCCTATTTGTGGAAGGGGAGAAACCTTACAACATTTTTTGTGACAACATTAGCAGTATACAGTTGGCCAGGAACCCAGTTTTTCATGCTCGCATGAAGCATATAGAGGTCAACTACCATTTTGTCAGAGAGAAGGTTTTGGCGTAGGAGATGTTGACCTTGTTTATGTCAGCACACAGGATCAAGTTGCTGACATCTTCACCAAAGCATTGGGTACAGAGAAGCTCCGCAGATTCAGGGCTTCGCTTGGTGTACATGAGATGGAGATGAGCTTGAGGGGGAGTGTTGAGATATCAAGCTCATCTAGTGAGGCAGTGGACACTGATGACCCGCCTGGGGGATAGACCCCACGCTTACACCACTGGCATGGTTTGTGAGATCATGGGTGATATGCGGCCAGTGGGTTGACAGGCTGTGTGTGTGACAGCCATTCTAGAGACTGGCATAGTTATAGCGCCATCTCATTTAGTTGGGTTCACACTATAGAGAACCCTAGTATGTATTTGGTTGAGTACCTTTTCATATGGTGTGCACTCTTATCTTTGTATATGGTGTGTTGAGTGTTGTGTGAAGAAGAAGAAGATTTTCAGCCTCTCACCTTGTGTGTTCTCTTTTAGGGTTTTGTGAGTGTGTGTGTGCTTGCAAGAGCTCAAGCTCTCTTCTCCCCTGCATCTTTTCAACACACACACTTGTTAAACCCAATTTGAGAAACTAGGTTTAAACCTTTATGTGGTTTTATGTACTTTTTTATTTGATGTATAGTTACTAAGTTGTTATAATCTATGAGTTGGGGGAAAGAATTATTTCTATGGCACATATAGTTACTAAGTTGTTATAATCTATGAGTTGGGGAAAGAATTATTTCTATGGTACATATAGTTACTAAGTTGTTATAATCTATGAGTTGGGGAAAAGAATTATTTCTATGGCACATAGTGTAGATGTAGGCTTTAAGTTATTATTTATTTGGGTAAGAATTCATGTTATATTGTTTTGAGATGCTAACATAAGACTTAAATTTCTCTTGAATGTATATAAAATTGAAAGTGTGCATTTTTCCTATGCTCTTAAATTCTCACAAGTAAATGTAAAGCTAGCAAGCTTCTAGATTGTTGAATTTTTTCTTAATGACTTAAATGACACTAACCCATGAGGGAGTATCAAGACACTTTTAGATTGTTGATTTTGTTTTTCTTAATGACTTAAATGACACTAACCCTTGTTGAGGGAGTATCAAGAAAAAATATTAGATGAATAAGGTTGATATTTAAGTATTCACTAGTACATGTGTCTTTCTCAAAGGATCCATGCTTCTTGGAGGAAAGCTATTTAATCTTAATGAAAGTACATAATGGATGCATCTCCAATCTATATTATCATGCTATTTGTTTAGTATGTTTTTTCGCCTTTTGTGAAGCTCCGTCAACACCTACAATTCTTTGCTAAGAGAATGATCCAAATCATAAAAGAATCAAATAATGAGATACATTATTCTATATGTCACACCTTATGAGGACTCCACCCCCTATGCACACGTATTAGGTAAAGAGTCCCACGTGGGGGCATCGTATGCAATGGCCTAGTGTCCAACTTACAGTATGCATCTTGCATCTACCAAAAAATCCTTATACTCAAGAAATGTATATGAATCCTCCTGTGCATGTCTCTTCATGATTCTCACAAGTAAGAGTCGATTGGCAGCTACATACATCATGTACAACACACACCAACATCTTACTCCTCGATCATGAAGCAGACTCTACACCTTTGGACTCATCTCCTAGAGTCTAGTTTCTTGATTCGCCCATTTTTTTTAGTTTTTCAAATATATTTTTGGTTTCGTTTGGAAAGCACCTATTTATTTGGGTCCATCCTACCACCATTTTTTCTAGTGGTGTATCCAATTTCTGCTTTGACAAGATCCATGGGCACAACTTAGACCCCATCCAATCCCCTGGATCTAGTACCACCGTTTTTTCTAGTGGTGTATCCAATTTCTGCTTTAACAAGATCCATAGGCACAACTTAGACCCCATCCAATCCCCTAGATCTTAGACCTACCTACACTCGAAGCCGCCTCTATCCTTACACTAGGCATGTCAAGAGCACAAGGTCTCGGACGATTGTCTTCGCAACAAGACTCACCACTCAAATGACATCCACATTAGCTTACTTGTATGGTACCTTCATAAGCTCCACAACAAACAATATTTCATCAAACAGTACTTAAATAAATATCAAACATGATAAAGCAACCATGCATCACAAAACAGAGTAAACCATCGCAAGCTCCAATGAGACAATCTTGGTCCTCCATTGAATCTCCGAACACGTTTCTCAATCCAATAATCTTGGCCCAAGCCTGCATGGTGGTTGGAACTCCAACACACCATATATGGTGGATTTCATACATGTGAGGGAGCCATTCTCATTTCTCTTACACTCCTAGCAAAATCTCTCAATTTTCTATTAAATTTACCCCTTTTTCACCTTAAAATCCTTCTTCGGATGCCCTTACATCATCTAGTACCACCTAGACTAGCTATATAGGCCATTTATATCCCCTTTGGGAGTGTGTAGGAACTAAAAACAAGCCTAGAAAGAGGCATGGATTCTTGAAGGGCTTTGGAGGTTGTTTTTTCATCCTACAATACACACATACCAAGCTTTGGTCTATTTATAAGTAGGTTATTGCGCCTTGCATTCAAATTTTTGAATTTGTGTACAAAGTCCTTATTGAGCTTTGAAGCCATTTTTATTATTTCTAATGCACTATTAAATCAAACAGTAAATAGAGATTTCATTTAAATCCATCAGACATGTACTTTATGCCTTTGAGACCATTAAATAACTGAATGAACTTCTCTGTAATTATTTACAGTCAAATCAAATAGTAAATAGAGATTTCATTTAAATACCCTAAAGAGATCTTTTTCTTATAGAGAGAGAAAATCAAGAATAAAGGTTCAAGTTTAAATCAAAATTAAATCCTTTGGAAAGAAAATAGACTGCCAATGTAAGTTGCTAGGCTACTTGGATTATAAAGTAGGGTTTCTATTCAAATATTCGAATAGAGCTTTTTAAAGGATAAAGAAGGACCTAGGATAAGGTTAGAAAAGTTATTTAAAATTTTAGTTGATTTGAAAAAATTAGTGAAAGACTTTAGAAAGGATTAAGGATTTTTGACCCCTAGATGTCTAGAGCTAAAACAAAAAATGAGAGTTATCTTGGCTATAAAAGGACTAGTGAGTTAGAACGAATAACCCTTAGAAACTTTATGCCTAAGGCGGGGGGGGGGGGGGGGGGGGAAGAGAGAGAGAGTTCAAAAATATGATTGGTTATTGGAAGGACTGTGAAACATGCATTACTGACAAGTGACTCATTCTCTTGGGCATGACAAGAAACACACCTTATGATCAGCAATCGCACATGCAAAATCTATCACCTCATCATCCAAAATAGCATCTAACTCATCATCAGTCACACCATCACTCCCTTCCTGCACAACTAGTATGCAAGTATTTGTTATCTTCTCCAAGGAAGCCAATTCCAACAGATCATCCAATGCATTATCAAGAATACAGTTCAGCTCATCATCCAAATTCTCACAAGCTGCAATATCCAACTTATCACCCGGATCATCAATATGTACTTCATCCCCATAGTATCTTCATTAGTAACATTTTGATCATCACATTCTACCTTGACTGGCTGAAGTACAGGCACATGCAAGCATTACTCATTTCTGAATCAAAGAGATCATCCAAGTCATATCCATACTCAAACACATCACGTTCCTTGGCATTAACATCACTTTCACAATCTACAGCATCATCAATAATCTTCTTAAACAACATATCAGGATTTCTCTGCCAAGAGTCAGAAGTACAATCAACAAGCTTATAATTAGTTTTAGCCTATTTAATAGTATGACCAGCAGCCTCTTCCACATTAAAATCATGACAAACAGACATACAGGAACCCTTATCCTCATCCCTGATAACATGCAAGGAAAAAATAGTAAACTGTTCACATGGTAGATAGCACCTGGAGTCTTCATCACTTCCCTAATCATAGGCTGAATCATAACTAGCTGCACATCATCAATACTTCCATCCTCCTCCTCCTCATCTTCTGAAAACTTGAACATTGGGCTGAATTGCATCCTTCATCTGCATACTAGGGTCAATCACCCTATCATTCATTCCTATAGACAATTGATACATACCACCATTAGCTTTGGCTGGTTTCTCACATTGCGGACTAATATGACCCCACCCACCACAATTCCAGCATTGCACATTACTTGGATACCCTCTCCCTCTTCCAATATCTGCTGAATTTCCTTCAGAACCAGATGATGCATCAGTCTTCCTTCCCATAACACCTATGCCTCTTCCTCTTCCTGCAGACTCTATCCAATTCAAGCTTAAAGACTTCATGAGCTCCACTACTTCATGAACATCTTTCTTCAATGAATCCTCCTGTTTAGGAATTGCTATAGCTTCTTTCTCAGGATGTACATTCACCATCTCTGGAACATTCACATACTTCTTTGGTTCTTCCTGTATTCCCAACTACCTCAGACGCTTCACCTTCCACTCCTTCTCACGAGCAACTCTGACAGCCTCCTCAAAGCTATCCAAATTCTTCAGCTCCACCTTCAGACGGAGGGTTGTGGCTCCAGACTAGCCCCACAAACCGGTCTCCCTTAATCATCTGCGGGGGTACTCAGGAATCAAAGCCTCAAACCATAGACTCAATAGTCTACCAAACTCAATCAAATACTGATCCACATCCTGTCCATCCTTTTGCTGAATTTTACACAACTCTTTCCACACATCATTCGGACTTCTTACACGGGCAAACTGAGTAAAACATGCAGCTCTAGCTACATGGTACTCAGGGTCCTGTTGATGAGCATTCCTGTGTGTAGTCACAAACATCTGTAGCCATGCTTTTGCATCACCCTATAAGTAATAAGTCAAAATCTGAGAGAGGATCTCCGGGGTTGCCTTGTCTTTCATCAAAGCTGAAAATTCCATCTTTTCCAGAAATTTAAATGCACTTTCATGCGGTAATCCCCAATATTCTGGAAAGTCCTCAGCCATCTCTTAAATCTTTCTTCACACAAATCCTTGTCTTCTTTCACAAACCAAAGGAAATTTCTTCCTCTGTGGAGGCACCAAAAAGTGATGACACGGAAGCGGTATAGCTATATATGCCTTTATAGAGTGTCACACTTCCACACACTGATACAAAAACACCCAAAACACCAGACCCAAGAATATGAACAAAACTTTATTTCAATACAAGTCTTTGTCTTTACAGAGTTGAACATCCATTACATCCTCAGAACCATCTTCATCTAACACCCATTCATAATCCACCCACTCCAGCTCCTGGTCACTCCCAATCCTTCTCCTTTAGCCCATGACAGTCTCCCAGGACCATTCCTAGCCTGCCTTCTCCCTGGCCACTCTATGCAATCGACAGCCAGTAGTCCACGACAGTCCTTCCCCTCTCCTACTGATGGCGCCCCTCCTACAGATCTCCCGACTTGCAGTAGCAACCTCTGAACCCGAGAGCTCTCCAAAGCAACAGTCCACTAGAGAGAAGTGCCAGCAAAGGAAGCCTACGTCCAAGGCTTTAGTCTCCCAGCTAGCCCGTCGAATACTGCCTCCTCTCTCCTCCTGACTTGCAGTCGACGCCACCATCAACCCACGACGACGACTCTTCCCCAAGATCCTTTGAGGGATCCTCTGCTCCCTCTCTGTTGCCCATCTCCCCCCTGTAAATACTCAGTTGCTCCTTCTTTACATGATCATCCTCCATGTGCCCACGAACTCCTTCCCGAATCCTCCTGCAAGCTGTCATCTCCATTTCCATCCAGCTCGTCGACTTGCCTTTTTTTCTCTACATAGCCACATGCATGCTTTTCTTAAAATTAGCCACGTCACCTTTGCCTTTTACCACTCTCCAAGGATTCCCATGATTTCATACACCAAGGCACTTAAGCACATATTCATTGACCATGTGCACACAAATGCATGCCACCAGCATTTAGTGCCATATTGCCCATACTACCACATATGGTGAACACCATCCTGACACAATGGATTTACAAGACAACCACGACAAAAAAATGCTCATGCCCTCATACAGAAAGAACTTGAGACAACCATGAAAGGTGTATGTCATCCCAGAACAAAACCCCGTCATACTCTGGATACCATGCTCTGGATTAGCCTGGTACTCCCACACCTTGGGCTCATCATTTCCCTTGCACATACACTTCCATCAAAGCCTAAAGCTTGATTGCCACATATAACCACACATCCATGACTCCCACACTGAGTCAATGAGTGCTCCCATGACTTTACCACAATACGGAACATCACTCATGTACACATGTACAAGTTGAGTTTGGGGTTTTCAAAAATCTTCACACAACGTCCTAAAACCTCAAACAATAAACTCAGAATAGATCCTGTTCATAGTCTGCTACACCAAAGATGACCTTGTCGTGCAGATTTTTAATCCTTGGAATTTTGACTCATGGTTGGTCTTGTCCTTCTTCTCCTTGGACAAATAATCCTTAGACAAATACCCTCTCTTCCCACACGAGAAGCAACAACTCCAACCTTTCTTTTGAACAAAAGTACGTTCCTGATCTGAACTGTTAACCCTGAGAAACAAGGAGGACAAACTCTTCTTCAAGAGAAGGGATCTCAGGTCATCAAAATCCAATTGAGTGGTTGTGACCTGGCACCTCAAAGCTTGAGAAACCGCATCATACTCCAAGGGAAGCTTGGTGAGGATAAGTGGAACCAACTAGGTAGAGGACAAAGTAGCACCCATTGCCAGTAACTTGTCTCATGGATATCCTTGGCCTTTATGAGGAATGATTGCATAGAACTACCAGCAGGAAATAACAAATTGTAGAGTTGCCCTTGCAAAGTAATTTCCTGCCACCATCGATGAATCTCGAGCAAACAAATCCTCCAATTTGGACCATACTTGATGTGCACTAGTAAGAGTTTACATGACTAGTGAGATCTCCTTTGTAATGGTCTGCATAAGCATTGAATGTGCTTTAGAATCACGATTCTCCCAGTCTTGTAATTCTGCAAGAAATTCATCCTCTTGAACCTAGGTCCACATCCTTGAGTTTTGAGGATGCTCAAGCTTCTTCTCATTGCCCTGAACAATCTCCCATAAACCCTTATGGATGAACCAAATGTGCATATTCAGCTTCTAATGCGCATAGTTAGTTCTATCCAACTTGTCATCCTTGTTCGTACAGTGGGGAGCCATATCCACAACAAAAAAGTAGACAAATCTCAGCACTCAAAGACTCCTCTCTCGAGCTTTTTCCAATGAAGCAAAGGACAAGGACCAATCAGCTCCCTCTCAAATCTGAGAGAGAAAGATTCTGGATAGCAGCAAAACAATCCAACAAAATGCACTGGAAATACTCAACCAGAGGGAGGGGAAGCCAGGGAAGAAGCAGAGATGTGGAGACTGCTTGTTAGGTTGTACCACAGGCGAGTAAACCATCTTGAGAAGCTATCCTGATTGTAAAAACAATAGCAGACACTACACCACTAGCCACTTGGACTTGCACCTTTGCAAGGGTTGCATGATGGTGTAGAAGCACCTCCAATAGAAAAACGCTGGTGTGAAGATGCTGAAAATGTAGGTACATCATAAAAAATGCAATTGGTAGAGAAGAAAAATGCAGCCAACTTCTGAAGCCAGAAACGTAAGAGGAGAGGCAATTGAAATGCAGATGAGGGTAGTCGAGACCTAGTAGTCTGATACCATGTTACCGTATGCACATACAGAAGCATACACAAGGAAAGAGAGAGAGCAAAGGAGAGAGAGAGAGAGAGAGAGAGAGAGAGAGAGAGAGAGAGAGAGAGAGAGAGAGAGTTGACAAGATCACCTTTTATTATATCATGACGCTTATTACAATGGAAATAGCCAACAAGGAGAGCCGTACAATGTGTAAGGATTGGATGATTAAAGTGAATAGAAAAGGCCCTCTCTATATAGTGATGTTGGGAAGCTGGCCAACTGCTCATGGGAGTTGGCCAACTACCCCCACAACCTACTAAAAAGGAAGAAATTAGATAAAACCCATAAAATAGGCATTCCCCAATACATTGAGATGCACAATATTATAATAATCTCGACATGTATTTGAATGTGTATCATGCCAAACCTCCTATCTTCTTAGGGATACAAATCTTTTCCAAGAACTACTAGTGTATAGCTTTTTGATTGATCATGTTCCTCAACATGAACTTTTTGATGGGAGACAACACCTTGCACTAATGACATTTTTTGAAGTTTAATTTTGGACGTATAGATATGCCAATAAAATAGATTTAATGACCCATACTCTAGCGTGAGCATGGAAGGGGTGCACAACATTGTTATCCCATTTGCTGATCTTGTAGCTTGCTAGTGGGGACACCCAAAATCCATCAAGTCTATAGGACCCACTCTCTCAACTACAACTGATGTGTAAGATTCCTCCTCAGCTTGAATAATGAATAAGCTTTACTTCAGTCCCCTATAATCATTCCCTATTTTTTAAAAACAAGAAAATATTATTTTTCCTTGCTTTTGTCTAGACAGAAGAAAAATTCTAGAGAGTGGTAATTCAATATTGAGATTTTTTTGGATATAAAAATTCTACAAATATCAAAAATATATTTTCTTGAAATAGAAATTCAAAATAAATTTTCCAAGGTGCATTAGGAATCAATTCAAAATGATTTAAAAGACCTTAGCCTAAGGGTCAAGATGTTCAGAAATTATGGTTCAATTAAGGTTCCTATGGGCCAATAGGATTAATCCAAGTGTTGGGATGAGATAAATCCAATGAATAAAAGAAAATGCCCAAAAATGAGTAAATACTCACATAAGATGAAGAGTTGACTGAGTACAAGGTTTATTAGTTAAAAACTATGAGATATTACTTAAAAAATGAGATATTTTGGTATAATGATACATTTTTGACACCTTGGTAAAGAGGGGGGGAGACTTTAAGGAGGTACCTATTTCACACATGTGGATGAGTTTTTAATTCAAAAATATTATGATATTTTTATCTCTCCTCTCTCCTAAATCAAACTAGATCAAAATGGGAGCTAAAGTGGTCCAAATCTTGTCCAAATTCAGCCAAACTGAAGTTGGAAAATTCTAAAACTTAGTTGGACTCAGTTAGTGGCCTCCCTCACCTATAAATAGACCCTCATTATTCATTCTCATCTGTTTCCTCTACATTTTGGAGAGATTGGAGCTTCTCTCTCTCTTCAACCTTCCTTGGAGCTTTCCTCAACATACTAACCAATTGATTGGTTGGGTGCCTCTCCTAAGAATAGAGAATCAAGCAAAACAAGAGATAAGGTGTGACTTTATGGTTTTTTTCTTAATCTTCTAAACGTTTTTCACTTCTCAACCCCCTCTCAAGATTGAGAAGTATTCAATTGAATGGTTTTTCAATGCAAATGAAGCTCTCTAATGAATTTTAATGATTAATCACATAAAGTTTACATTTATGCTTAATTTAGGATGTTTTTTATGTATATCTCTCTCTCCCCCAAATAATGGTCATTCCTGTGACCAATTCTCAATTCAAATGATGCTTCTCATGGAGCAATTCCTAATTCTAAAATCAAACTCTATGCTAGTCATCACCAAGCTAGAGGCCAAAGAAATGACTTTTTTATGCTTTAATGTTACATAAATTATGGTAAACTTAGGAATTAAGTCCATAAATTGGATATTGGTCCAAATGATAGTTACTCTATCATAATCCTATTACTAAGTCTTATTCTTTTAGAAAATATTAAAAATTATCAGTAATAGCAGCGGAGCTATGGTAAATTTTTTTAAAATTAACACATAAATCATTTTTATGCATAATGTGAAAAGAGGACTTCCTACCATATTCTAGGATTAGTCATCCTATTTTAAATGAATAATTCTCATCATATCCATGGAAAATTAAATTTTAATGTTTATGCATAAATAGTTAATTAGAGAGAAGAGAAAATTTTAGTAATTTTATTTTTATGGTAAAAGAGAAATTACCATGATAATGGAGATCCATGTATTCCAATGGAGAAAGAGAAAATTTGGAATACCAAAATAATGGATTTTTATTTAAAATTAAAGAAGAATTTTAGATAAATTATTTTTATCCATGAAAAATTTAAATGATGAAAGAGAAATTTCCATCATAATTGGAATTCAATCATTTAAATGGAAAAAGTGGAATTCTTCATATTTAAATTAATGGATATTTTTATTCCTATGGGCCAATAGCATCAATCCATGTGTAGGGAGGAGATAAATCCAATTTTGTAAAAGAAGATACCCAAAAATGAGTAAATGCTCACATAAGGTGAAGAGTTGAATATGTACAAGGTTTATTAATAAGAAACTATGAGTAATTTTAATAATGTGAGATATTTTGGGTATAATGATTTCATTTTGACACATATGTAAGGAAGGGGAGTCCCTTCAATACTCACATAAGATGAAGAGTTGACTATGTACAAAGTTTATTAGTAAAAAACTAGGAGCAATATTAAAAATATGAGATATTTTGGGTATCCAAAAATGAGTAAATGCTCACATAAGATGAAGAGTTGAAAATGTACAAGGTTTATTAGTAAAAAACTATGAGCAATATTAAAAATATGAGATATTTTGGGTATAATGATTCCATTTTGACACATATGTAAGGAAGGGGAGTTCTTTAAAGGAGGTGCATATTTCACATGCTTGAATGAGTTTTAAACTCAAAAATAATGTGATATTTTTATCTCTCCTCTCTCTTGAACCAAACCAAATCAAAATGGAACCAAACCGAATCAAAAAGTAACCAAACTAGATCCAAATCTAGTCCAAATTCAACCAAACTGAATTTAGAAAATTCTAGAATTCAGTTAGCTTTGGTTAGAGCTTCCCTCTCCTATAAATAGAACATGAGTCCTTTGAAAAAAAGATAGAAGAATTTTACTATACTAGAGTTATGCTGAAATAATGCTAATTTCTACTATTCTCTGAAATTCTCTCCAAATTGAAGAAATTGGAGCTTCCCTCTTTCTTCAATCCCCATTGGTGGCTCCATCAACATACTTAACCAATTGATTGGTTGGGGGCCTCTACCGTGAACAAAGAATCAAGCAAATTGTAAGGTAAATGGTGAATTTTGATCTTTTTTATAATTTCTCAATGCTTCTCTCTTCTCAACCCCTCTCAAGCTTGAGAAGCTTAATTGGAATGGTTTTTGAATGCTATTAAAGTTAATTGATAAATGGTAGTGAAGAGTTACATAATTTGATGAATACTATTGAAGTTAATTGATTAATGATAGTTAAGAATTACATAAATTTTTATTTATGCTTAATTGAAATGGTTTTTATGTAAATTCTCTCTCTCACTCAAGAAATGGTCATACTCATGACCCATTCTCAATCCAAATGAAGCTTTTCAGCTTTTTCTTAATCCAAGATTAATCTATGCTTGAGGCCAAATTAATGGCTTTTTTCTATGCTTTTAGTTTATGTATATTGATGATTCAATCCATTATGGATTAATGATCCAATTAGAGATCATTCTAATTATTTTCTTAATGATAAGCTTTATCCCTTAGAAAAATTTAGATTTATCAGTCATAGCAGCGGAGCTATGGCAAAATTTTTATAAAAATTACGCATAAAATAATTTCATTCAAAGCATGAAAAGAGGACTTCCTACCATATTCTAGGAATTATCATCCTAGATTAATTGAAAGATATTCATTGTAATCCTAGAGAAATTAATTTTTATATTATCATAATTAGATTTCATGCATAGAGATATGCATAAAAGATTATTATTTTAATGTAAACCTGTTACTTTTATCATATTTGAATTTCATGCATAGAGGTATGCATAAAAGATGATTATTTTATTATAAAAGTGTTACTTTTATCATATTTGAATTTCATGCATAGAGATATGCATAAAAGATGATTATTTTATTATAAAAATGTTACTTTTATCATATTTGGATTTCATGCATAGAGGTATGCATAAAAGTTGATTATTTTATTATAAAAGTGTTACTTTTATCATAATTGAATTTCATGCATAGAGGTATGCATAAAAGTTTATTATTTTATTGTAAAAGTGTTACTTTTATCATATTGGATTTCATGCATAGAGGTATGCATAAAAGATATTCTTTTTATACTAAAAGTGTGATTTTTCATCATAAATGGATTTTATGCATAACTTAGATGCATAAGAGAAATTCTTTTATTCTAAAAGTGTAATTCCTACCAAATTGAATTTATGCATAAGAAGATGCATAAAGATTGATTTTTAATTCAAAAGTGTCATTCTCATCTAAATTGAATTTATACATAGAAAAATTCATAAAAGATTGAAATTTAGTTCAAAAGTGTCATTTTCATTTAAAATGAATTTATGCATAGGAAGATGCATAAAAGATTGATTTTTACTTCAAAAGTATTAATCTCCTTAAATAGAATTTATGCATAAATAAATGTGTAAAGAAATCTTATATCAAATATAAGAATTCTCTGTATTCTATAAATAGATATGAGATGTGATAGGATGTGATAAGAGGTGTATAAGATGTGATAAGAGGTGAAAAGATGCTTATGAAATAAGTTAGGAGGTGATAAGACGAATTAAGATGTGTATGGGATGAGATAAGAAGTGTATGTGATAGGATAAGATGTATATGGGCTGTGATAGGGCGAGAATGGATGTGATGTAAAAGATTAGAAGTGAAGGCATATGGGATTATATGAATGGGAATGTGGAAATGGATGTATGTATGTGGATGTGTGGATGTGGAGATGGGAGTGTGGATGTATGAATGTGAAAATGGATGTATGCATGAAGATGTGTATGCATAGATGTGAATGTGGATGTAGATGTGGCTGTATAGATGTGAATGTGGAATGTGGATGTGGATGTATGTATGTATGTGGATGTAGATGTGGATGTATAGATGTGAATGGGAATGTGGATGTGGATGTATGTGAATGTGGATGTAGATGTGGATGTATGTATGTATGTGGATGTGGATGTATGTGAATGTGGATGTAGATGTGGATGTATGTATGTATGTGGATGTGGATGTATGAATGTGAAAATGGATGTATGCATGAAGATGTATATGCATAGATGTGAATGTGAATGTGGATGTAGATGTGGCTGTATAGATGTGAATGTAGAATGTGGATGTGGATGTATAGATGTATGTATGTATGTGGATGTAGATGTGGATGTATAGATGTGAATGGGAATGTGGATGTGGATGTATGTGAATGTGGATGTAGATGTGGATGTATGTATGTATGTGGATGTGGATGTATGAATGAGGACGTGATAGTGGATGTATGCATGTGGATGTGGATGTATGGATGTGGATATGGATGTGTATGTATGAATGTGGATATGGGATGTGGTTGTATAAATGAGGATGTGAAAATGGAGGTAAGCATGTAGATGTGGATGTATGGATGTGAATGTGGATGTGGATGTGGATATGGATGTGAATATATGATATGTGATGTGAAGGAATCTGAAGTGAAGAGATGGAAAATGATGTGATTGGATGAGTACACATATAAATGGAATGTGGAATAAGTAATGTGGATTAATGAGGGATAATGTGGAAAAATGAGAGTTAATATAGAAATTGTATTTGTAAACTGTTTGTAAATGGCTGTTTTATGTCAAGAATGCTGGGAAAGCATTTTGACCATCTTGTGATTAAGGTCGTGGAGACCTAACTGATAAAGTTGCAACTGCTGACGGAGAGTCAATGGAGGACGTCTCGCATAGCAAGGTCGGTCGAGGTCTTGACTAGCCTCGGTTCGATTAAAATGGTGAGCTTCCGGTACGGTGGATGAGGGACCAAGGAAGCGGCCTATGAGTGAAGCGCTAGGTCACCTGCGAAGGATCCTAGAGGGTGCTGACCATACAGTGCTCGGGCTCTGGGTCGCCCAGGATACCCACGCGTGCGTCGAGGAAGATATTGGAACAAGGAGTAAGAGTTGTTTTGTGAAACCGGGCATGGATCTGGTTGATTGACCTTGCTGGTCTTCAATGGATGAGTCCATGGCTCTTTATATGGATTTGTTGGTTGATCTTGCTGATCTTCAATGAGAGTCCATCTTGATTTTTATAAGTGATTATATTGCCGAGTATTATGGGCTAGGAACTATTGAAAAGGCCCCTGTGTGGACAGGTGGTGAGCGTTCTAGTTGCCAATGATGCCATAGATACTCTGATGAAGGAATGATGGGAAATTATGAATCAACCGGATAAATTGGAAGATTGTGATCAGTGGTACGGTTTCATTAAAGGATTGTTTTAAAGTTAGCTGATGCTAAGAAAAAGGCAATTTCATATTGGGTGTGTAAGTGGTGTGGCTAGTTTTATGTTTGCATGAACTTCCGGCTAGGGGGCCTTGAAACTCTTTTCCTTGTACCCGGGATAAAACCTAACCAAATTCCGAATTGGATCCCATCACTACAGTGGTTGGGCGGTTGGCTAACCCATGGGATCGGATGGGGTTAGGCTGGACTGATGGATCCGTAAATCGAGACTCAATTTCTGTTACTACGATAGATAAAGTAAATCTTAGATAGTAATTGTTCTATGGATAGGAATCAACGGCTCTGCCTCTTGATGGGAAAAAAAGCGTTGATCCCAATGATCCAAGTGCAAGTTTCTTCCTTGATCTGACCGAGTATCTTTATAGGTACAGTTGGATCAGTTTGATCACTAATGGTCTTGACTACGTTAGAGTAAAAAGTTATCCTGGAGGAATCGCTCGTGCTTTTCGAATAAGGGAAGTTTTTTCGGGTTCGGTTTGGAAAAACCGACGGATTAGTCTTTTGTCCGGATATCCGTGGACGAGGCCCCGAGTGTGGGACACTACCTCGCGCATGAAGTGCTACTTCCACTGCTAGTACCCCGAATCCGTTGCGCGGAGGGAACAGGGATCTCACAGTCTGATTCCTCCACGGGGATTTCAGTCAAGCAAGTTCTCAATTTGTCATCCCTTAACTTGATCCACCAAGTCAAGTATACATCTACATGCATACATCCATACATACCCATCCACATTCACATCCATATTCTCACCCTATCACAACCTATATACATCTTATCCCATCACATACACTTCTTACCTCATCCCATACACATCCTATCACTTCTTAACTCATCTTATCACATCCTAACTCATCTCATATGCATCTTATCACATCTTATCACTTCCCATATCTTTTATGCATACCTCTATGCATGAAATTCAATTATGCTAAAAGCAACACTTTTATAATAAAATAATTATCTTTTATGCATACCTCTATGCATGAAATTCAATTATGCTAAAGGTAACTCTTTTATAATAAAATATTCATCTCTTATGCATACCTCTATGCATGAAATTCAATTATGCTAAAAGTAACACTTTTATAATAAAATATTCATCTCTTATGCATACCTCTATGCATGAAATTCAATTATGCTAAAAGTAACTCTTTTATAATAAAATATTCATCTCTTATGCATACCTCTATGCATGAAATTCAATTATGCTAAAAGTAACACTTTTATAATAAAATATTCATCTCTTATGCATACCTCTATGCATGAAATTCAATTATGATAAAAGTAACTCTTTTATAATAAAATATTCATCTCTTATGCATACCTCTATGCATGAAATTCATTTATGCTAAAAGTAACTCTTTTATAATAAAATATTCATCTCTTATGCATACCTCTATGCATGAAATTCAATTATGCTAAAAGTAACACTTTTATAATAAAATATTTATCTTTTATGCATAATATAAAAATCCAATTTTTCCATGATTACTATGAAATTCTTTCAATTAATCTAGGATGATAATTCCTAGAATATGGTAGGAAGTCCTCTTTTCATGATTTGAATGAAATTATTTTATGCATAATTTTTATAAAAATTTTGCCATAGCTCCGCTGCTATGACTGATAAATCTCAATTTTTCTAAGGGATGAAGCTTATCATTAAAGAAATAATTAGAATGATCCCTAATTGGATCATTAATCCATAATGGATTGAATCATCAATATTCATGAAATACATAAACTAAAAGCATAGGGAAAGCCATTAATTTGGTCTTAAGCATAGAATAATCTTGGATTAAGGAAAAACTTTATGAAAAGCTTCATTAGGATTGAGAAAGGGTCATGAGTATGACCATTTCTTGAGTGAGAGAGAGAAATTACATAAAAACCATTTGAATTAAACATAAATGAAAATTTATGTAACTCTTAACTATTATTAATCAATTAACTTCAATAGCATTCATCAAATTATGTAACTCTTCACTACCATTCATCAATTAACTTCAGTAGCATTCAAAAACCATTTCAATTAAGCTTCTCAAGCTTGAGAGGGGTTGAGAAGAGAGAAACATTGAGAAATTATAGAAAAGATCAAAATTCACCACTTACCTTACAAATTGCTTGATTCTTTGTTCACGGTAGAGGCCCCCAACCAATCAATTGGTTTAGTATGTTGATGGAGCCACCAATGGGAATTGAAGAAAGAGAGAAGTGTCAAAAACTAGTGAATTATTGAATAATTCACAGTTCTTGGCTTAGGTGGAGTAGAGTAACAATGTGTAAATACTATATTTTTTTCAACAAGGGAAGGCTTCTATTTATAGGAAAAATTGAGCTCCTAACCAAACAAACTGATTCTAGAATTTTCCAAGTCAGTTTGGTTGAATTTGGACCTAGTTTGGTAACTTTTTGATTCGGTTTGGTTCCATTTTGATTTGGTTTGGTTCAAGAGAGATGAGAGATAAAAATATCACATTATTTTTGAGTTTAAAACTCATTCAAGCATGTGAAATATGCACCTCCTTTAAAGAACGCCCCTTCCTTACATATGTGTCAAAATGGAATGATTATACCCAAAATATCTCATATTTTTAATATTGCTCATAGTTTTTTTACTAATAAACCTTGTACATTTTCAACTCTTCATCTTATGTGAAATATGCACCTCCTTTAAAGAACTCCCCTTCCTTACATATGTGTCAAAATGGAATCATTATACCCAAAATATCTCATATTTTTAATATTGCTCATAGTTTTTTACTAATAAACCTTGTACATTTTCAACTCTTCATCTTATGTGAGCATTTACTCATTTTTGGATACCCAAAATATCTCATATTTTTAATATTGCTCATAGTTTTTTACTAATAAACCTTGTACATTTTCAACTCTTCATCTTATGTGAGCATTTACTCATTTTTGGGTATCTTCTTTTACAAATTGGATTTATCTCCTCCCTACACATGGATTGATGCTATTGGCCCATAGGAACCTTAATTGGACCATAATCCAAAAATTTCTGAAAATCTAGACCCCTAGACTAAGGTCCTTTATACCCATTTCCAATTAATTCCAATTGCACATTGGAAAATTCTTTTTGAATTTCTGTTTCAGGGAAACTTATTTTAATAAGATGAGTTATTTTTCAATCCAAAAATATTCATAATCTGAATATTGTCTCTCTAGAATAATTTTCTCTCTCTAAGCTAAAACAGTTAGAAACAAGGTCTTTATATTTTTGAAGAGGGATTGATTACATGGGAAGATACTAGACATCAAAAAGGGGTTGGGGGAGGAATCTTACATTTGAAAAATTAAGGAAAAAGGGATTTTTGTTGGAACTAATCTCAAACTCGGAATTTAACTTGCATAGAACCTCCGTTTTCATTTAAAGGACCGTTTTACACCAGAATGCGGGAGGAAGCATTTAGCATGTGTTTTACTAAGAGGAGGTTCTTTGCAATAGCTGGCAGGGAGTCATCGAGGGATGTTGCTTGCGACAAAGCTTGCCGAGGTCTTGACCAGCCTCGGTATGGTTAAAATGGTGCACTTTCGGTACGATGGGTGAGGACCGACAAAGCGGGTCCCTGAATGAAGTGCTAGGACACCTAAGGAGGATCCTAGAGGAATCTGACTAGGTGATGCACGGGCTCGCAGTTGCTAGGACACCCATGCGTGCATCGAGGAAGATTCAGACGGACTAAAAGGAAAGATTTTTGTGAATCAAATTTTGATACTGGATCTCGTTGTGGTTGGCCAGCTGGTCTTCAACGAAGAGTCCAGAGGACACATTTTGTAATACAATGGACTCATAATTTTGGAGGATGATGATCAGTAATATTATGATTTCTATTGAAGGATTGTTTTAAAGCCAGCCAAATCTCTTATAAATGGCAATTTCATAATGGGTGTGTACGTGGTATGCCTACCGTAATTTTTGCATGAATCGCTGGCGCGGCGGCGGCGGCTAGGGGACCAAGGAACTCTTTTCCTTGGTACCCAGGCAAAACACAACCAAATCTTTATAAAGGAATCCCACCAATACAGTGGTCGGGTGGTTGACTAACCCATGGGCCCGGTTGGGGTTAGCTAGATCGGAGGATTCTTGACAATTAAGATGTGATTAGTTACGTTAGTTAGATTAAGTCTTGAGAAGACCTTGTTCTGTGGTGGTGGGAGGGGATCAATGGCTGTGCCTCGAGGAAAAAAGCGATGATTCAATGGACCAAGTGTAGGTCTCTTCTTGAGCTGACCATGTGACTTTGGGTTCGGTCAAATCAGTTTAACTAGTTAAGACTTTGACTCAATAGAGTAATTCCCCCGTTAGAAGATTTTTCCATGGCGGAATCGCCCGTGCCTTCCGAGCGAGGGGAGTTTTTTCGGGCTCGGTTTTGGAGGAACCGCCGGGCTAGTCTCTCGTCCGGACATCCACGGGCGAGGCCCCAAGTGTGGATCCCCACCCCCCGTGGGAGGCCGATGCTACTTCCGCCGGCACCCCCGGAGGGGGGTCTCAACTGGTATCAGAGCTTTGTTGAAAGCTAGTAAAGACAAATGAATTCTTATCAAAAATTTGTAATAAAAACTCAGAAAGAGCATTTACATATTGTATTTTTATTCCGTAAGCCTCATTAATGAAGATTTTTAATCAAAGAATTTGATTTTATAGATGGAAGTTCCACACTTATCTGGTGTTCCTGACCTCACCCAATCACAAGACATGACTACGTTTGCCTTCGAGCATCTCCTCTCTTCTGCTACAACTCGAACGAGCCGAGCCAGTATCGCAGGCCATTTCTAGGATCTATATTTTCCTAACCCAGCGGAGAGATGGCAGCACAAGTGGTTTGCAGGGTAGTATGTCCATGCCTCTTGCGACTAGCGTGCGATTCTAAGGCAGAATGTCTCATTGACCATGATTTTGATGAAGCTAAAAGTGATACATGGTGTTATTTTATATCACTCAACGCCTCAAAATTTCAAGCTTTCCTGCCAAATCTACAGACTCCTTAGTCGGTTTGTTCCTAAGGAGAAGATAGTAGCTCCCTTGGCAGTAAGGAAACATTTGTATCAGGGCATGTCTATAGCCTAGTATCGTCGTCTTATGCATCTCCCAAGGAGATTTTGACTTCTAGGGCCGAGCTGCTCTATGTACATAATGTAACTTTTATATAAATAAAGAAATGTTTTGTGGAAAAATTCCCTGTTGTATAAGTGATTGTTTATTAAACGAATTGATAAAACAAAATTTGTTACCGGACATATGTCATAGATCTCTAATAAGATCATTTATCTTGTTTAAGAAATTATTTTCTGAACCTCTTGAGTCTTAAGATCTCGTGGACGATATCAAAATAAAAATTTAATATTATATCATTTTTGGCAAAATCATGAGGCCAGGAAACCGTGGCCGTCAGCTTGACCCTCTCTCTCAAGGCTCTTCACAGAACTCAGCCAGGACCCTTCAAAGGTGAAGGAGAGAACCTGGGCGAGGCTGTGGAGAAATGAGTGGAAGCTATGGAAGAGTATTTTGATGTCACGGGCTACAATGAGCGGAGCAAAATGGCTCTTGCTGCCAGGCTGAAAATTGTGGAAACAGCTAGGGTGGCATGGAGGAACCATTGTGACACCAACCATCTGGATAGGAATACTCAGTCCTGGAATGATCTTAAAGCCTATTTAAGGAAGAGGTTTTGTCCCCCCGGGTTTTTAGAGACCAAAATGAATGAATTCTTATAGCTAAATCAAGGGAGAAAAACCATCGAAGAATATCACCAGGCATTTGCTCTTCTACTCAAGTATTCACCACCTCTAGATGAAGAGCAACTGGCCAGGTTCATTCGACAAATGCACAAACCCTTAGACACACTGGTCAAGAATGCAAAGCCAGTGTCCATGTGGCAGAAGCTATCAGAATGGCGAAGGACTTCGCCAAAGCCTTCATTGTGAAAGTCCCGCCAAAGCCATCTCCCTCATCCTTCAAGAGATTTCAGACACAACCGGGAAGTTCTTCCAACCTTCCACCTCCAAAGAGACACCAAGGTCCCACAGCCACAATCTGGAGAGGGGAAGTTTCAAGAATGAAGGACGACCTTTTCCTCGAAGTACTTTCTCAAGAACTCCGACTCTCTCAAGAATGCAAAGGGAAGAGCTTCGAAGTGAGAACAGGTGCTTTGGATGTCAGGGGTTTGGGCACCAGCTCAAGGATTGCCCATCTCCTTCTGTGGGCCAAGGAAGCCAGGGTCCTAGAATTCAGAGACAGACTCCTTTGTATTAGTCCAATCAGGGTCCCCCGCGCCAAAATTAGGGCAACCCCAGAAGAGTGCCAGCTCAGCAACTGTAGCCTCAATGCAAAGTAGTATCTAAACTCCCTCCCAGAATTGGGGTAACCAAAGAGAGAGAGTTCCACCTCAGGCAGCAGCAGCCAGAGCTGTCACTATAGCTAATGAAGTGGAGGAAGAAAAAGGATAGGTCTATGCAGCAATAGAGCATCAGGGGAATAACCGTCAATTTTCAGTCCTCCAGACTCCAACAGAGTACCAGGTTAAGCAATTCAAGCTTTTGATTGATTCAGGAAGCACTCATTCTTTTATTTCCCTAGGATGTCTGCGTAAATTAGTCCTAAATCAAAAATCACGAAAACCTATGCAAGTGGAATTGGCCAGTGGAAAGATTCTTTTCACACACCTTGAGACAGACCTTATTCAGTTTAGTCTAGATGGGAACATAACAGAGTGCCAGTTCAGAGTCCTACCCTTGGGAGTCTATGATGGAATCCTTGGAATGTATTGGCTCCATAAGAATCAAGCTAATATTCATTGTCACAAAGGAACCATCTCTTTCCTTGACCTTCACAGGAATAAAGTTCAAGGAACTGGAATTTTCGGATCCCGAGTGCTGCAATTAGTCAAGGCTTCTAAATTGTTAAAAGGGCTGAGAAAGAGGCAAGATGTTTATGTCGTTAAGGCAGATAGATTCAAGATGCCAGGGAAACTGCAGCCTCTAGACATTCCTCAGATGAAGTGGGAGTGTTGTATCAGTATGGACTTTGTCACATTACCTTCAGTACAATCATACAACTGCATTTTTGTGGTAGTTGACAGGCTAAACAAAGTTTCCCATCTGATTCCAGTGAAAGAAACATACACTGCAATGGATGTTGCCTAAGTTTTCCTTAAAGAGATCTTCAGATTGCATTGCTTATTAGGAGGATAGTAAATGATAGAGATCCCAAATTCACATCGAAATTCTGGACTGCATTCTTTGAAGCAGTAGGAACTTTCTTGGATCTCAGCACAGCCTATCACCCCAAAATAGATGGCCAAACTGAAAGAGTGAACCAGGTAATAGAAGATATCCTTCAGTCATGCTGCAGGTAGGGAACCCAAGAAGTGGTTAAGCCATTTGCATCTGGTTGAATTTGCTTACAATGCTTCTTATCACATCGAAGCATTGGGATGAGTCCTTTCAAAGTTTTGTATGGGCAAGATTGCCTTATATCGTTGACTTGGTCTAACCCATTGATCAGAGTTGAAATGTCCAGACAAATGCTTGATGACATGGACCAGCAAATGCAATCAATCCGTAAAGATATAAAGGCAGCCCAAGATAGGCAAAAACAGTATGCAGATAAAAAGAGATTAGAGAGAGAGTTTGAAGAATCAGATATGGTCTTCATTCGAGTACGACCAAAGAGAAGTTCTTATCTTTAGGGAAGTACAAGAAGCTCTCTCCCAGATACTGTGGGTCGTATGATGTTGTAAAGAAAGTGGGCGATCTAGCCTACAAACTTCTTCTACATCCCCATCTCAAGGTACATAATGTATTCCATGTCAGTTTGCTTAAGAAGTATGTACCTAGCCGGAGTCATGTGCTTGATGATGAACAATTAATTTCTCCGACTCAAGGCCACATGGTACTCCAACCTAAAGAAATCCTTGACATTCGAGAGAAGCTTCTCAGGAGCAGAGTCCTCAGAGAAGTTTTAGTAAAGTGGAAGTTTGAAAGATCCCTGTCCCCACCGCGCAATGAATTCTTGGGTGCTAGCAGCGTAAGTAGCACTTCTTGTGCGGGGAAGGGTCCCTCACTTGGGGCCTCGCCCACGTATATCCGGACAAGAGACTAATCCCTCAGTTCTTCCAAAACCAAACCCAGAAAAACTTCCCTCACCCAGAAAACATGGGCGATTCCTCCATGATATTTTTACTCTAACGTAGTCAAGAGCCTTAACTAACTGAACTGATCTGACCGAACCCGTAAGTCCCATAGTCAGATCAAGGAAATTGCACTTGGATCATAGAGACCAATGCTTTTTTCCTTATTGAGAGAGGCACAACTGTTGATTCTTTTCCATAGAATAACTTTTATTCAAGATTTACTTCATCTATCGTACCATAACAGAATTGAGTCTCATTTTAGGGATCCATCAGTCCAACCTAACCCCATCTAGTCCCGTGGGTTAGCCAACCGCCTAACAACTGTAGTGATGGGATCCATTTAAGAATTTGGTTAGGTTTTGCCCTGGGTACCAAGGAAAAGAGTTCCCAAGCCCCCTAGCCGGATATTCATGCAAACTTAAAACTAGTCACACCACTTACACACCCAATATGAAATTGCCTTTTTCACAGATTCAACTATCTTTAAAACAATCTTTTAATAAAACCATAGTATCACTGATCATAATCCTTCAAAATATCCGGTTGAGTCCTAATTCTTGGTTGAATCCTAATTTCTAATTTTTCCTTCATCGGTGTACCTATGGCATCATTGGCAACCAGAACACTCACCACCTGTCCACTCAGGGGCCTTTTCAATAGTTCCTAGCTCATAGTACCCGGCAATATATTCACTTAAAAAAATCAAAATGGAATCTCCGTTGAAGATCACCAAGATCAACCAACAAATCCATATAAAAGAGCCATGGACTCATCCGTTGAGGACCAGCAAGGTCAATCAACTAGATCCATGCCCAAATTCAGAAAACAACTTTTACTCCTTGTTCCAATATCTTCCCCAATGCACGTGTGGGTATCTTCGGCGACCCAGAGCCCGAGCATCGTATGGTCAGCACCCTCCAGGATCCTTCACAGGTCACCTAGTGCTTCAATCATAGGCCGCTTCCTTGGTCCCTCATCCACCGTACCGGAAGCTCACCATTTAAATCGAACGGAGGCTGGTCAAGACCTCGATCGACCTTGCTACGCGAGACGTCCTCCGTTGACTCTCCGTCAGCTGTTGCAACTTTATCAGATAGGTCTCCATGACCTCATTCACAAGACGGTCAAAATGCTTCCCCAACATTTTTGACATAAAACAGTCATTTAAAAACAGTTCATAAATACAGTTTCTATAACAAACTCTCGTCTTTCTACATTGTTCCACATCAATCCTCATTTATTTCATATATATTCCCATTCTTATCACATCATTTTCCATCTCATCACATCTTTTCTTATTTATCCGCATCAGATCTCATCCACTCGCATCTACCCATATCCGCATCTCATCACATCATATTCGTTCACATCCCGATTCACATCACATCACATCTATTTACGTCCATCACATTCATTTACATCACATTCATTCATATCCATCACATTCATTCATTCATATCCACCACATTCATTCTCATAACCATCCCATCACATGCATTCTATCCACATTATATCACATTACTTCTATCCACATCATATCTCATTCATACACATCTCATCTCATTCATCCACATCCATCCAATCGTTCACATGTACGACTACTCACATCTATCCATACATTCATATCTATCACTTCACATCCACATATATTCATGTCATATCACATTCTTTTACATACACATCCACATCCATTCTTTCACATACATCCACATTCTTTTACATACACATCCACATCCATTCTTTCACATCCACATCCATTCTTTCACATACATCCACATCCATTTTCATCACATACACATCCACATCCATTCTTCACATACACATCCACATCCATTCTTCACATACACATACACATCCATTCTTCACATACATATTCACATCCATTCTTCACATACACATCCATATCCATTCTTCACATACACATCCATATCCATTCTTCACATACACATTCACATCCATCCATTCATTTTCAGTTTGATTTTCTTTTGAATACAAGGACTATTTCTTGAATTAGTATCCCCAAAACGTCTTGATCGGAGTTCAAAATTTCATACTAGAATTCCTCGAATTCTATAACCTTGACCAACAGATCAATTCGAAGGGTCTCAAACTTAGTTTCAGATTCGGCGAAAGTTTTGAGTGTATTTTTCTAAACTCGTCTCACCTTCTTTCCTCGAAACTGCCGAAAGAGTTTGTGGTCTTGGTCATAGTCTGATTCAAGGTTTGAGTCGGATAAGATTTTTCCTGAACTATCTTTCTCGAAAAGGTTTGATAATTCAGTTACTATTTTACTGAATTTCTTTCTTTGAATATTCACTTAACTGATTTCTAAATTAGTTACGAATTCCAATGAGGATTAAATTAATCATTTATGTGAATATTTTGATCTCGATAGATTTCTCGAATTTTCTTTTTACAGTCCGTGTGAATATAAAACGATAGAAATTTCTCTCTTAGAGTATTTAATTATTCATTTATCAAATACTCATAGAATTTAAACATAGAATTTAAGAGAATTCTAATCTTGATATAAAAATTCTTTATGCATCTATTTATGCATAAAAATCAACTTCAATGGGAATAACACTTTTATAATAAAAATCCTTTTATGCATCTATCTATGCATAAAATCAAATTTGATAGGAATAACACTTCTAAAATAAAAAGAATTTCTTTATGCATCTATTTATGCATAAAAATCAACTTCAATGGGAATAACACTTTTATAAAAAAATCCTTTTATGCATCTATTTAGCATAAAATCAAATTTGATAGGAATAACACTTCTAAAATAAAAAGAATTTCTTTATGCATCTATTTATGTATAAAAATATTTTTTTAAGAATAACGCTTTTATAATAATAAAAATTCCTTTATGCATCTTTCTATGCATAGAAACCAAATTTAATAAGAATAACACTTTTTAATAAAAAAATTCCTTGATGCATCTTTCTATGCATAAAAATAAAATTTAATAAGAATAACTCTTTTGTAATTAAAAAAAATTCCTTTATGCATATTTCTATGCATAAAAATCAAATTTAATAAGAATAACTCTTTTGTAATAAAAAAATTCCTTTATGCATCTTTCTATGCATAAAAATCAAATTTAATAAGAATAACACTTTTGTAATAAAAAATTTTCTTTATGCATCTTTCTATGCATAAAAATCAAATTTAATAAGAATAACACATTTGTAATAAAAACAATTCCTTTATGCATCTTTCTATGCATAAAAATCAAATTTAATAAGAATAACTCTTTTGTAATAAAAAAAATTTCTTTATACATCTTTCTATGCATAAAAATAAAATTTAATAAGAATAACACTGTTGTAATAAAAAAATTCCTTTATGCATCTTTCTATGCATAAAAATCAAATTTAATAAGAATAATTCTTTTGTAATAAAAAAATTCCTTTATGCATCTTTCTATGCATAAAAATAAAATTTAATAAGAAAACTCTTTTGTAATAAAAAATTCTATTATGCATCTTTCTTTGATAAGAATAACACTTTTGTAATTAAAAAAATTCCTTTATGCATCTTTCTATACATAAAAATCAAATTTAATAAGAATAACTCTTTTGTAATAGAAAATTCTATTATGTATTTTTCATGCATAGAAATCAAATTTAATAAGAATAACACTTTTGTATTTAAAAAATTTCCTTTATGCATCTTTCTATGCATAAAAATCAAATTTAATAAGAATATCAGTGATATCCATGCATATTCATAGGTGAATATGTACATGGAGTAATTAGAATATTTCTTTTAGATCCAAAAATGGTGGGAATTACTTTTTTGGGAATAACACAAAATTTTAGAAAATTTTGCCATAACCTCCTTTGTATGGCTGACCATTTCTCATTTTTATCTTTCTTTATTTAACCTAAATAACCCAATTTAGAATTATAGAACTCTAATGTACACAATTTTCCAAATTCAAGAGAGTAAACAATAAGAAGAGTTTAATTAATCACTTAGTTAATCTTTCTAGAATTAAGAAGGGTTGGAATGTAAAGAAGAGAAGGAGGTGGCCATTTCATCAAAGGCATAGCATTTGAATTTAATTCAATTATCTGCAAAACATAAAAATCAAGAAAACCATAGATTTTTCATTAAACAAAGTAAGTAAATTATCTTACATGGAGCTTGTAAGCTCTCCTTTGGCTTGAGGGATTGAGGGTTCTACTATTGTTTGAAGCAATAGTGGCCACCAATTTACTTTGGAGAGGATTAGGTAAAAAACAATTGAATTATCTTACATGGAGCTTGTAAGCTCTCCTTTGGCTTGAGGGATTGAGGGTTCTACTATTGTTTGAAGCAATAGTGGCCACCAATTCACTTTGGAGAGGATTAGGTCAAAAACAGTTGAATTATTAAAAAATTCAATATAGATGTGGCTCCTCCTCTCAGGACAGGAGCAGAGTAATAGTGCATAAACACCATTAAGCTTTTACAAAGGGAGAGGCTTATATTTATAGGAAAAAGTGAGCCTCTAACCAAGCAAACTAATTCTAGAATTTTTCAGATCAGTTTGGTCAATTTTTGACCATTTTTGGGTCAGTTCAGCTTACTTTTTGGATCTAGTTTTGAAATAGGAGAGAGGAGAGCTGAAAATATCTCATTTTATTGATTAAAAATTAGGGATAATGATGAGAAAAAGGCGCCTACTTCATGAGGGGAGATTCCCACACTGAGGTGTCAAAATTTATTTTTTTAATTGTTTTCTTTGGTCCTTAGTCCACTCTTCATCTTATGTGAGCATTTACTCATTTTTGGGGGGTTTTTCTTTTATTCTTCAATTTATCTCCTCCCTACACTTAGATTAATCTTATTGGTCCATAGGAACCTTAATTGGACCATAATCCCAATTTTTTTGAAAATCTGGACCCTTAGGATAAGGTCCTTTATGTTGAAATTTGAGCATAATGATGAGCTATGGTGGATCAAACACTAGAATCAACATCATTAACAAAGTGAATAATGAGCAAATAGATTAATGTAGGCATGGATACTCAAAAACTAACAAATTCTCATTAGGGCTATGCCTCAATTTATAGAGTTTACATCACGCATCAAATCCCATTGATTTCTCCATGATTCACTCCCAGAATAACTCCACACTCCTAAATTCTCTCATGCTACCCTTTATTCTCTCCCAGTAGATTCTTCTCACCTTTTCACAGGTTCTTTCACAATTACATCTCCTCTTTTACAGTCTCTAACCAAGAGCTTGTTCCCGCACACACCCTATTTACTTGTATATTTCAACACCTCCCCTCAAGTTGAATACTCCTAGTACACCTAGACCCTATACCAAGTTTGCCTCCCCTTACTTGATAGTCCACGACCAGTGTCTACTCCTCCCCTCAAGTTATCTCAGCACACCTGGTTCCTGTATCAAGTTTCTTTCTTACTTGACAGTCCGTGACCAGTGCCTCAAGTCCCTAAACTCCGTAGTCCTTGACACTCTCTCTCTCTATCTGTCCAAGGCTACTATAAGTGCCCGCGACCTTGACTAAAAGTGCTCACACATACATCTACCACGTGGCCTACATCATCGGTGGCTCAGAGGTGGTTTTACTTTGTTGGGGCAGGTTACATTGAGTTGTGGGGTCTCTCTCTCTCTCTCTCTCTCTCTCTCAAAGATTTTCACATGGCTCCTCACTCTTTGGAGCCTCACATCTTCTCTTGTCTTCAGTCTTCTTGTCGTGGCAGCTTCTCTCCACACGTCCATGTCTTTCTCTTCTTTCAGTCTTCTTGGGGCAGCTTCTCTTCTTGTGGCAGCTTCTCTTCTCGTGTCCATATCTTCCTTTAGATCTTCTTGGTGTGGATCTTCTTCTTGGAAAGAGATATTCTTCTTCTTTCATGGCTAGGGCCATGAGCTTGTCCGTCAGGTCTTCTTGCTCCATGTGAGCAACATGTTCAAATGATTTGCTAATAGTTCCTTTGGATTTTTGATGTTTATCTTGTATCATTATGCAATGCAAACCCAAATTTATGCGGGAGGTCTTACCTCTTGCCTTATTCTGGACAAGGGCAGTGTCTGTTCCCATATTTACACTGATGCAATGTGCCCAGTACATAATGCGTATAGCATCCATTCTTATGCACATTCCCAAAAGCAACTCTGGCTGTAAATAATCTTGAATTTGAGTGAGATTTACAGGCATTAACCAAGGGTTAAATGCAAAATGATGATTATCACAATTTTATCAGCACAATTTTCCCAGAAATTATATTAAATCAAGGGTAACCAATTTGTACGAGATGGTTGGAGTATCAAACCAACTCCAATTTGCAATCTGAAGTTATAGGGATCTGTATCAGATACCTAATGGTTAATTTGAACCCTCAATTGCACCAAAATACAGTGATTAGCACTGATTAATCACTGATTAGCAAATTAATACTCTATTTTGTGTGCAGAAAACAGAGTATGCGGGGAGTCCATGACCAAATATTGAAAGCTTAATCTCTGTTTTACCAAAGTCACCTGCTGCAGATTTGATGAAGAGCTTGGATCTCACTGTAGACTTGATGAAATTGAATTCTGTCTTCACCAGCTTGTAGAGCATGCTTGAAAACCCCCGGGGCTAAGTGAAATTGAAGCAATTTGATTTGATGAGCATAAGATCTCCAGTTTCATCAGAAAAGTCTGCGCTAGAAAAAACACGAAAATCTCCTGAATGCACCAGCGGTTTGCTGCGTTTTTTGCATAGGCTAGAGCCCAAAGATGTTAGCTAGCTATGGTTAGAAGGGCTTGCCCTAATTCTATGTGTGCAAGGTGAATGGAGTCCTCCACTGGCTGGGGGTGAAGGGGGGAAGTGAAAAATAACTAAAATTTGGATTATTTCCTAATTATCTACTAATCTTGATTAATTAACTAATGGGCTCATAAACCTGATGGATTCTAGGCATGGCTCTGATACCATGTTGAAATTTGAGCATAATGATGAGCTATGGTGGATCAAACACTAGAATCAACATCATTAACAAAGTGATTAGTAAATAATTAAGACGTAATTAGTGAATAATTAGCATAGATTAATGTAGGCATGGATACTCAAAAACCAGCAAATTCTCATTAGGGCTATGCCTCAATTTATAGAGTTTACATCAAGCATCAAATCCCATTGATTTCTCCATGATTCACTCCCAGAATATCTCCACCTCTTGCCTGATTCTCTCCACCTCTTCTCTTTTCCCTGAATATCTCCCAGCATAACTCCACACTCCTAAATTCTCTCATGCTACCCTTTATTCTCTCCCAGTAGATTCTTCTCACCTTTTCACAGGTTCTTTCACAATTACATCTAGTTTATATCCAAAAATATCTCATTTTTGACTTACCTCCCTCTAGACATTTTCTCTCTCCAGGCCAAAACAGGGTAAAACAGGATCTTTCTTTTATTTGAGAGAGGGGAATAATTATAAGATCAGAAGGGGAGATTCCTACACTTGCACACCTCAAAAGGTGGAGGGAGGAATCTTACATCCTACCCCACTAAAAAAAATGCGAGATGTCCTCATCTCGCAAACTAGAGGACAACTCTTTCCCTTAAGATCCAACTGATTCTGGGGTTCCTTATAATCTGGTGAACCTAACAGAATCCTGGGATAAAGATTCCTTATATAGAACTCATCATCAGATAACAATTCTTTTAGATCATATCATTCATATTCTTAACACAATAATGGTCCATTAGACCAAAATTTCCATATGAACATTCCTCCATGGGAATTTCAATTATACAGGTTTTTTATTGTCATCCCTTAACTTGATCCACTGGGTCAAGTGTTAATAGTAGCAATTTGTCAGCACAATCCAATAATCTCATAGTGATTTGCTGAAGTCATTATCATCATTCCAGTTACGAACATCATCACAGGGACTTGTCCCATTCATCCTCATTGTGGTTTTGCTCAGCTTATCACTTTTCAACCAAAATTCAGGAATCATCATTTTTCACTCAGAATCCAAATCAACTCATTAGTTCTCAAACCAGAGTTTTAAAATCATATCAACCACATTCGAATTCATCATCTGGATAGCATTTTTGCTTATAATTTCAAGGTCTTAGATTTACGGGCGATTCCTCCATGATATTTTTACTCTAACGTAGTCAAGAACCTTAACTAACTGAACTGATTTGACCGAACCCGTAAGTCCCATAGTCAGATCAGGGAAAGATTGCACTTGGATCATAGAGAACAACGCGTTTTTCCTTGTTGAGAGGCATAGCCATTGATTCTTTTCCATAGAACAATTTTTATCCGGGATTTACTTCATCTATCGTACCATAACAGAATTGAGTCTCATTTTAGGGATCCATCAGTCCAGCCTAACCCCATCCAGTCTCGTGTACTTGGCAATATATTCACTTATAAAAATCAAAATGGAATCTCCGTTGAAGATCAGCAAGATCAACCAACAGATCCATTTAAAAGAGCCATGGACTCATCCGTTGAGAACTAGCAAGATCAACCAACAGATCCATATAAAAGATCCATGGACTCATCCGTTGAGAACCAGCAAGGTCAATCAACCAGATCCATGCCCGAATTCAGAAAACAACCCTTACTCCTTGTTTCAATATTTTCCCCGACGCATGTGTGGGTATCTTCGACGACCCAGAGCCCGAGCACCGTATGGTCAGCACGCTCTAGGATCCTTTGCAGGTCACCTAGCGCTTCACTCATAGGCCGCTTCCTTGGTCCCTCATCCACCGTACCGGAAGCTCACCATTAACCTCGGTCAACCTTGCTCCACGAGACGTCCTCCGTTGAGCTATTGTAACTTTACCAGATAGGTCTCCACGACCTCATTTCACAAGACGGTCAAAATGCTTCCCCAACATTTTTGACATAAAACAGTCATTTAAAAACAGTTCATAAATACAGTTTCTATAACAAACTCCCGTCTTTCCACGTTGTTCCACATCAATCCTCATTTATTTCATATGTATTCCCATTCTCATCACATCATTTTCCATCTCATCACATCTTTTCTCATTTATCCGCAGCATCAGATCTCATCCACTCGCATTTACCCATATCCACATCTCATCACATCATATTCGTTCACATCCCGATTCACATCACATCACATCTCTTCACGTCCATCACATCCATTTACATCCATCACATCACATTCATTCATATCCATCACATTCATTCATTCATATCCACCACATTCATTCTCATAACCATCCCATCACATGCATTCTATCCACATTATATTTCATCACTTCTATCCACATCATATCTCATTCATACACATCTCATCTCATTCATCCACATCCATCCAATCGTTCACATGTATGACTACTCATATCTATCCATACATTCATATCTATCACTTCACATCCACATATATTCATGTCACATCACATTCTTTCACATACACATCCACATCCATTTTCATCACATACACATCCACATCCATTCTTTCACATACATCCACATCCATTTTCATCACATACACATCCACATCCATTCTTCATATACACATCCACATCCATTCTTGACATACACATCCACATCCATTCTTCACATACACATTCACATCCATATTTCACATACACATCCATATCCATTCTTCACGTACACATTCACATCCATATCCATTCTTCACGTACACATTCACATCCATTCTTCACATACACATTTATATCCATTCTTCACATACACATTCACATCCATCCATTCATTCACATCTATCTGATTCACATCACATCTCATTTCTATGCAAGTTTTCAGTTTGATTTTCTTTTGAATACAAGGAGTATTTCTTGAATCAACATCCCCAAAACTTCTTGATCGGAGTTTTGAATTTCATACCAGAATTTCTCGAATTATATAACCTTGATCCACTGATCAATTCGAAGAGTCTCAAACTTAGTTTCAGATTTGGCGAGAGCTTTGAGTGATTTTTCCTGAACTGTCTTTCTCGAAAAGGTTTGATAATTCAGTTACTATTTTACAGGATTTTTTTCTTTGAATATTCACTTAATTGATTTCTAAATTAGTTACGAATTCCAATGAGGAATAAATTAATCATTTATCTGAATATTTCGATCTCGATAAACGTCTTGAATTTTCTTTTTACAATCGGTGTGAATATAAAACGATAAAAATTTCTCTCTTAGAGTATTTAATTATTCATCAATCAAATACTCATAGAATTTAAGAGAATTCTAACCTTGATATATAAGTTCTTTATGCATATATTTATGCATAAAAATCAACTTCAAAGAGAATAACACTTTTATTAACAAAATCCTTTTATGCATCTATTTATACATAAAATCAAATTTGATAGGAATAACACTTCTAAAATAAAAAGAATTTTTTTATACATCTATTTATGCATAAAAATCAACTTCAATGGGAATAACACTTTTATTAAAAAATCCTTTAATGCATCTATTTATGCATAAAATCAAATTTGATAGGAATAACACTTCCAAAATAAAAAGAATTTCTTTATGCATCTATTTATGACTAAAAATCATTTTTTTAAGAATAACGCTTTTATAATTAAAAAATATCCTTTATGCATCTTTCTATGCCTAGAAATCAAATTGAATAAGAATAACACTTTTGTAATACAAAAATTCCTTCATGCATCTTTCTATGCATAAAAATCAAATTTAATAAGATTAACACTTTTGTAATAAAAAATTCCTTTACGCATCTTTCTATGCATAAAAATTAAATTTAATAAGAATAACACTTTTGTAATAAAAATAAATTCCTTTATGCATCTTTCTATGCATAAAAATCAAATTTAATAAGAATAACACTTTTGTAATAAAAAGATTCCTTTATGCATCTTTCTATGCATAAAAATCAAATTTAAAAAGAATAACTCTTTTGTAATGAAAAAAATTTCTTTATGCATCTTTCTATGCATAAAAATTAAATTTAATAAGAATAACACTTTTGTAATAAAACAAATTTCTTTATGCTTCTTTCTATGCATAAAAATTAAATTTAATAAGAATAACACTTTTGTAATAAAACAAATTCCTTTATGCATCTTTCTATATGCATAAAAATCAAATTTAATAAGAATATCTCTTTTGTAATAAAAAAAAATTCTTTATGCATCTTTCTATGCATAAAAATAAAAATTAATAAGAATAACACTTTTATAATTTAAAAAAATTCCTTTATGCATCTTTCTATGCATAAAAATCAAATTTAATAAGAATAACTCTTTTGTAATAAAAACAATTTCTTTATCTATGCATAAAAATTAAATTTAATAAAAATAACTCTTTTGTAATAAAAAATTCTATTATGCATGTTTCTTTGCATAGAAATCAAATTTAATAAGAATAAAATTTTTAATAAAAAAAATTTCTTTATGCATCTTTCTATGCATAAAAATTAAATTTAATAAGAATAACTCTTTTGTAATAAAAAAATTCTATTATGCATCTTTCTATGCATAAAAATCAAATTTAATAAGAATAACTCTTCTTTAATAAAAAAATTTCTTTATGCATCTTTCTATGCATAAAAATTAAGTTTAATAAGAATAACATTTTTGTAATAAAACAACTTCCTTTATACTTCTTTCTATGCATAAAAATTAGATTTAATAAGGATAACACTTTTGTAATAAAACAAATTTCTTTATGCACCTTTATATGCATAAAAATCAAATTTAATAAGAATAACACTTTTGTAATAAAAATATTCTTTTATGAATCTTTCTATGCATAAAAATCAAATTTAATAAGAATAACACTTTTGTTATAAAAAAATTCTTTTATGCATCTATCTATGCATAAAAATCAAATTTAATAAGAATAACACTTTTGCAATAAAAAAATTCATTTATGCATCTTTCTATGCATAAAAATCAAATTTAATAAGAATAACTCTTTTATAATAAAAAAAATTTCTTTATGCATATTTCTATGCATAAAAATCTTAATTTAATAAGAATAACACTTTTGTAATAAAACAAATTCCTTTATGCTTCTTTCTATGCATAAAAATCAAATTTAATAAGAATAACACTTTTGTAATAAAACAAATTCCTTTATGCATCTTTCTATGCATAAAAAGCAAATTTAAAAAGAATAACTCTTTTGTAATAAAAAAATTCCTTTATGCATCTTTCTATGCATAAAAATCAAATTTAATAAGAATAACTCTTTTGTAATAAAACATTTTCTTTATGCATCTTTCTATGCATAAAAATCAAATTTAATAAGAATAACTCTTTTGTAATAAAAAATTCTATTATGCATCTTTCTTTGCATAGAAATCAAATTTAATTAAGAATAATTTTTAATAAAAAAATTTCTTTATGCATCTTTTTATGCATAAAAATTAAATTTAATAAGAATAACTCTTTTGTAATAAAAAAATCTATTAAGCATCTTTTTATGCATAGAAATCAAATTTAATAAGAATAACACTTTTATAATAAAAACAAATTCCTTTATGCATCTTTCTATGCATAAAAATCAAATTTAATAAGAATATCAGTGATATCCATGCATATTCATAGGTGAATATGTACATGGAGTAATTAGAATATTTCTTTTCGATGCAAAAATGGTGGGAATTACTCTTTTGAGAATAACATAAAAATAAATTTCTTTTTCACAAAATTCTAGAAAATTTTACCATAACCTCCTTTGTATGGTTGCCCATTTCTCATTTTTATCTTTCTTTATTTAACCTCAATAACCCAATTTAGAATTATAGAACTTTTATCTACATAATTTTCTAAATTCAAGAGAGTAAACAATAAGAAGAGTTTAATTAATCACTTAGGATTAAGAGGGGTTGGAATGTAAAGAAGAGAAGGAGGTGGCCTTTTCATCAAAGGCATAGCATTTGAATTTAATTCAATTATCTGCAAAATATAAAAATCAAGAAAATCATAAATTTTTTATCAAACAAAGTAAGGAACTTAGCTTACATGGAGCTTGTAAGCTCTCCTTTGCTTGAGGGATTGAGGGTTCTACTATTGTTTGAAGCAATAGTGGCCACCAATTCACTTTGGAGAGGATTAGATAAAAAACAATTGAATTATTAAAAAATTCAATGTAGATGGCTTAGGACAGGAGGAGTAGAGTAACAGTGCATAAATACCATTAAGCTTTTATAAAGGGAGAGGCTTCTATTTATAGAAAAATGTGAGCCTCTAACCAAGCAAATTGATTCTAGAATTTTCCAGATCAGTTTGGTCAATTTTTGACCATTTTTGGGTCAGTTTAGCTTACTTTTTGGATCTAGTTTTGAAATACGAGAGAGGAGAGATGAAAATTTCTTAATTTTATTGATAAAAATTGGGGATAATGATGAGAAAAAGGTGCCTACTTCATGAGGGGAGATCCCCACACCGAGGTGTCAAAATTTAGTTTTTTAAAATTTTTTGGGTCCTTAGTCCACTCTTCATCTTATGTGAGCATTTACTCATTTTTTGGGGGAGGGGGTTCTTTTATTCTTCAATTTATCACCTCCCTAAACTTGGATTAATCTTATTGGTCCATAGGAACCTTAATTGGACCATAATCTAAAAGTTTCTGAAAATTTGGACCCTTAGGCTAAGATCCTTTATACCTATTTTTAATGAATTCCAATTGCACATTGGAAAGTTCTTTTTGAATTTTTGTTTCAAGGGAAACCATTTTAGACAATAGGAGGATTTTTATATCCAAAAATATCTCAATTTTGAATTACCTCCCTCTAGACATTTTCTCTCTCCATGTCAAAATAGGATAAAACAGGATCATTCTTTTATTTTAGAGAGGGGAATAATTATAAGATCAGAAGGGGAGGTTCTTACACCTACACACCTCAAAAGCTGGAGGGAGGAATCTTACAAAGTTTTTTCCCACCTGGGAGAGAAAGAAGAAGAGTTGGCGAAAGATTACACCCACTTTCTTGCGTTTTTCAAGTGGGAGAGGATGTAAGATTCCTCTTAATCCGGAATAATGAATAAGCTTTACTTCAATCCCCTGTAATCATTTCCTATTTTTGAATACAAGAAAATATTAGTTTTTCTTGTTTTTGTCTAGAGAGAAGAAAAATTATAGAGAGTGGTAATTCAATATTGAGATATTTTTGGATATCAAAATTCTACAAATATCAAAAATATATTTTCTTGAAATAAAAATTTAAAATAAATTCTCCAAGGTGCATTAGGAATGAATTAAAAATGATTTAAAAGACCTTAGCCTAAGGGTCAAGATTTTCAGAAATTTTTGGATTATGGTCTAATTAAGGTTCCTATGGGCCAATAGGATTAATCCAAGTGTTGGATGAGATAAATCCAGTGAATAAAAGAAAATACCCAAAAATGAGTAAATACTCACATAAGATGAAGAGTTGACTAAGTACAAGGTTTATTAGTTAAAAACTATGAGATATTACTAAAAACATGAGATATTTTGGTATAATGATACATTTTTTGACACCTTGGTAGGAGGGGAGAGACTTTAAGGAGGATCCTATTTCACACATGTGGATGAGTTTGTAATTCAAAAATATTGTGATATTTTTATCTCTCCTCTCTCCTGAATCAAACTAGATCAAAATGGGAGCTAAATTGGTCCAAATCTTGTCCCAATTTAGCCAAACTGAAGTTGAAAAATTCTAGAACTTAGTTGGGCTTAGTTAGTGGCCTCCCTCACCTATAAATAGACCCTCATTCTTTTGTATTCTCATATGTAAACTAGACCATGCCAATATTACATTAGAATAAGCATATTTTTTATTATCCCCTATAAATCCTCTACATTTTGGAGAGATTGGAGCTTCTCTCTCTCTTCAACCTTCCTTGGAGCTTTCCTCAACATACTAACCATTTGATTGGTAAGCTTAGGAATTAAGTCCATAAATTGGATATTGGTCCAAATGATAGTTACTCTATCATAATCCTATTAATAAGTCTTATTCTTTTAGAAAATATTAAAAATTATCAGTAATAGCAGCGGAGCTATGGTAAAAATTTTAAAACTTAACACATAAATCATTTTTATGCATAATGTGACAAGAGAACTTCCTACCATATTCTAGGATTAGTCATCCTATGTTAAATAATTAATTCTCATCATATCCATGGAAAATTATTTTTTAATATTTATGCATAAATAGTTAATTAGATAAAAAGAGAAATTTTTAGTAATTTTTTTTATGATAAAAGAAAAATTTCCATGATAATGGAGATCCATGTATTCCAGCTCCTAAATACAAAGACTAGACCACCATTGAATTAAACTAGCTTTCCTTTGCCCGAAATCACCAAGAATCTAGTTGGACAATCAGTCAAATAATGGGTAGATTACCCTGATGAGAGATCAAGGATTCTCATTATGAAATTGGGAAATTAAGGAAAAAGGAGATTTTGTGGAACCAATCTCAAACTGGGAATTTTACTTGCGTAGAACCTCTATTTTCATTTAAAGAATTGTTTTACGCTAGAATGCTGGAGAAAGCATTTGGCATGTGTTTTACCAAGAGGAGGCTCGTTTTGCAACAAGTGGTGGCGGGGAGTCGTCGAGGGGACGTCGCTCGTGGGCAAAGCCTACCAAGATCTTGACCAGTCTTGGTACGGTTAAAATGGTACGCTTTTCGGGGTACGATGGGCGAGGACCAACGAAGCGGTCCCTAAATGAAGTGCTAGGACACCTAAGGAGGATCCTAGAGGGGGTTCTGACCAGGTGATGCACGGGCTCGTGGTTGCTAGGACACCCATGCGTGCGTCGAGGAAGATTCGGATGGACTAAAAGAAAAGAGTTTTGTGAATCAAATTTTGATATTGGATCTCGTTGGTTGGCCAGCTTGTCTTTAACGAAGAGTCCAGAGGACACATTTTATAATACAATGGACTCAGAATTTTGGAGGATGATGATCAGTAATATTATGATTTCTATTGAAGGATTGTTTTGAAGCCAGCCGAACCTGTTATAAATGGCCATTTCATATTGGGTGTGTACGTGGTATGCCTACCTTAATTTTTGCATGAATCGCCGGCTAGGGGGCCTGGGAACTCTTTTCCTTGGTACCCGGGCAAAACACAACCAAATCTTTATAAAGAAATCCCACCAATACAGTGGTCGGTTGGTTGGCTAACCCATCCGGCTGGATTGGAGGATTCCTGCAAAATAATTAAGATGCAAGATTAGTTACGTTAGTTAGATTAAGTCCTGAGAAGACCTTGTTCTATGGGAGGGGATCAACGGTTGTACCTCGTTTTAAAGGAGGAAAAAAGTGATGATTCCATGGACCAAGTACAAGTCTCTTCTTGATCTGACCATGTGACTTCAGGTTCAGTCAAATGAGTTTAACTAGTTAAGACTTTGACTCGTTAGAGTAATTCCCCCGTTAGAAGATTTTCCCATGGCGGAATCGCCCGTGTGCCTTCCAGGCGAGGGGAGTTTTTTTGGGCTCGGTTTTGGAGGAACCATGGGGCTAGTCTCGTCCGGATATCCGCGGGCGAGACCCCGAGCATGGATCCCCACCTCGCACGGGGAGGCCGACAACGCTGCTTCCGCCGTCGGTGCCCCCCTGGAGGGGGGTCTCACATGATGTATTATTAAACACATAAGGATGCAACTACACACACCTAGGAATATACCACCACCTAAGGGATTCTCATTCAAGAACCTAAATTGTTACACTTATTCAAGAAGCTCTATGTGTGTGTTGACCCACCTCTTAGTGTTGATGGCCCTCGATCGCCAACACTTTTGGTACGCCTGACAAGACCCCAAGCCATACATAGTAGTATTGATTAAGGAGCTTCATGATCCTGGTGGAGTGGAAACATGCTTAACATTCCAAGGAGATGATTAAGCTAAGGGAACAAATGCATGAAATTATGTACCAACATCTTATAAATAGGTTGGTACCACTCGACCTCAAATATAACATTATGTAGTCCTATAAGTTTACTATACTTCAACTAGGAGGCGGGAGCAAGAGACATGGTTATGGCACTAGAGTAAGAGAATAGCTACGTACAATGGTAGCTTGGCTTGCACAATTAACAAACTTTGATAGAAATGGGAAATAGAAGGTGTCAAAATTGTATTAATAAAAGCCACTACAAGAAAGACCATCAATTTCATAGATGCAAAAGATGTCATGATGAGCAAGGGCACAGACTTAGAAAATTTATGTTGAAAATATTAAAATTTTATGCAACACTTCACGACAAGAATAATTATAAAGCTAACATAAACCGTGAGATTAATAAGCTTAAAAAATCTAAGAAAGAATTGAAGATTTTCTCAAAGTATTTAAAAGAGGCAAGAAACTAGAATATGTAGCACAACAGAAGAGACCATCAACAGTCGTATACAAATATTATCAGAATAACAAAACTAGAAAGCAATGTTGAAAGAGTCTTGGAAATAGCAAAAATATAGCAAAAAATTGTGTCATTTGAAGAATTAGATAAAAAAACATATGAGGAATCAGATAAAGAGTTATATAGAGAATCAGATACCAAAGAGTGCTACTAGGAAGACGCAACTGAAGATAACAACAACGAAGATGAATCCACACTTCAAAAACAAGAAGATGAAGAAGAACAAAACATCTACGTAAGTGTGTAATAGTATACATATCAGGAAGCAAGCTGAGGTCTCAGAAGTTCTAAATCCTCCAGTGGTCAAAAGTGATGTTCCAAACCAATAGATAGAAAATAAACTAGGAGGAGGAGATTTTGACATGAGTTGAGAGACATACGAAGAAAAAGAAGGGTAGAAGACCCATAAGTAGTCTTCAGATGTACTTGAATCCAAGGAAAACATGTCTCATATTTTGTCTTTTAGTCATAGAAGATCAAGCAGCAGCAATAACCAGTGCAAGAACCAATGAAGAATTAAGAATATGCCTAAGAACTGTTAGGTAGGAACCTAATTTAGCATAAGATGGGATACCAAGAGGCACACGAGTAGGTGCAAAGGGAGCATTGAAGAGGTGTGCACAAGGCCTAACCATTGTAATGATCGGGAGTTCAGTTCATAATTCAGTTATGGCTTGGGATGTATGGATAATCTCTCTCTCTTTCTTTCTATCTCTCAATCTCTGTGTATGAGCGTAGTCTCGTTAAGTGTGTGTGTGTGTCAAATACGCTTAACACATGGCTACCACGAGGTGCAGAATCTCCTTCCTTTGGTGAAGAAGGGAGAAACCGTCCGTGTGCTCAGAAACATGAAGCCACTCTCTTTTTCTCTCTGTGTGATTGCGCCTATTCAAGTGAAAGCACCTGTCATAATGGTCGAATTTGCATCGAGTGTGTGGAGTCCGGGAGGAACAAAGCGTTCCAGGTTGCTGCAATTTGGCAATCTACGGCAGTACATCCATGAGCTTGAGAGGGGCTGTTGAGATTCAAGCTCGATGTCAGCTTGTGCCATTTGCACTATGTGCTGGCATGTTAGGTAGTAACATGTGTGAGACATAAATGACTGCGTCCAGCTGGTCATAGTGTGTGGACACAACACATGTAGTGTGTTGTAGATTATGGATTATGGCTTTATGCATTGTGTGAGAAGGGAGATGGCTTCCCTCTATGGTTAGGGTTTGCATAATACATTAGGGTTTGCTCTTGTGTGTGTGTCTCCTCTCCCTCTACCTATTTTTCATCACCACCAAGATTCCACTAGGATTTGCATCAAAGGTGCAGTAAATTTCCAATCGGCTACATGAGTATTTAAGACATTTGCCATCCTATCGAGCTTGCATGATTATTCGGACCACCAGTTTTTTCCATGAGATTAAGTAGAGTACACAACCAGCCCGGTGGAACTAGTATTATTTAAGAGACTCCTACTTAGCTATTTCACAATATTGCATCACTTACTTTGTGATACCTCTGCTCTTCACTCTCCTCTACTTTGCTTCATTGCTCATCCTCTCCCTCCATCGCCATGCGCCCATCCTCCCTCCATCACCACACCCGCTCCCTCCATTCCCTCCAATGCCATACCCTTTCCCTTCAACGACACCATCATCATGCCTTTTAACTCCACCCAAATGCCTCCTCGTACCACTCTGCCTCCTACTCCTCGTATCAATGTCATCCCCATTTTGTCATCTTCCACCTACTACAAGGTGGTCGTATTGCATTCAAACAAGGGTGATACACAAAAACAAGGGTATTGCATTCAAACAAGGGTGATACACAAAAACAAGGGTATTGCATTCAAACAAGGGTGATACACAAAAACATTAAAGATGATTACTTAGTGTACATGTTCCTAGATTTAAACCACTTAAGGAACTGAGTTTGATTATGAAAAACCAGCAAACTTCAACCTCTTTGGCTTATGGGATGAAGACAATGGCTTATGGTTGCACCATTTCTCCTTGAAAGCTTGCCAAGGTAAGCATAGAAGTGGGTTAGTGGATGAAGACTTATAATGTGGCACTTATGGTGTGTGCCCGGCCAATACTGATGAAGAAGAGCCTCCTTAGTGTTAAAGACCTCCTCCTTTGATGGTTATGACCACTATTAGTGTTAAGGAGAAGATTAGTGTTAAACAACACTATTTTGAAGCTTTACAAATCGCTTCAATAGCGTACACACCGGGATTTGTTTGATCCACTTCTTCTTAGCTTGAAGAAATTCTGCTCCTCAGCCTAAAAAGGAATGCCTTTGAAGATTAATGCCTAGAGGTAGTGTTTAATAACACTTTAGTGCTTAAAAACACTAATTTTTGAAGCTTTCATAAAAGCTGCCATGGAAAACACAGACCGAGGCCCAATCTTTTGGCTCTAGCCGGCGCGTTACTACTCCTCATGGGCTCAAACTCAAATAGGGGAGCCTCAAGACTATGGGATTCAAAAGCCTTAAGCCCACATAGCCCCCAATCGCCTCCTATACAGACGGCGAGTGAGTGTACGGATTGAGGAAGACAACAAAAAAATTATGCTAGTTTGAACAGAGAATGCTGCAACGATTTTGAGGGGGAACCACACAATTAGCGGTATGAAGTGAAGCACCCAGATGTCCTCTTGAAATTCCTAGTTAAGAGAGCAAGTCAAGATACGGCCTCCACAAGCTGCTGGAAAGCCTCCACTAGCTTGGGTAAGATGAGATGCACTCAAGAAATAACTTTTTGACCTAGTCTACACCTTGCAAGTTGCCTAGCTCTAGATACCATGTTGAAATTCGTGTGGCTTATGCTAGATCAAGAAGATGTGGAGGAGAGAGACCCAAAATACAAGAATGGCTCTTGCTTATTAAGTTGCTTACACATACAACTAGGCTTCATGCTTTATATACAAATGCCTTTGGCATGTGCCTCTAAATAGGCTTGCTAGTGGCCTAGGGTTAAGTGGCTCCCTTAGGACCATTCACACGAGATTCACACCCACACACCTTCTACACCCTTGTTCACTAAGGCTCCAAGGCCTATATCTTAATAGTACCTTCCCATTTCTCTTCCTCTATCGTAGTACTACCTTTATGGCAAATTATCTTGATTGCCATGTGATTCACTATATGGGCTTTGTTTTGTCCATTATATCTGTAGTTTTATGTTGTGTGATTTGATGCCAAAGAGATTTGACATGTGGACTCTAAGTGTACCATTCTTTCTTAGATCATCTACAGAACACTCCTTCTTCATGAAATCCGGACCCATTCTGACTTCTCAGCATATAAAACCAAGAAGATACAAGATCTAAACATACATGTCAAAAAGTTTACGTAAGTATGGAAGGTGCTGATTTTGGAGAAATTGGGAAGAGACTAGTTTATAGACACCTTTGGTAACATGCCAATGGATTGGTTCACACAAGTCGATGATGAGATGACCACTTTGACACATATAAGGAGCTACTGAGGCATGCATTTATAAAGAGGTTTCGGAAGGTTAATGCTTTAGGACTTCAAGATAGCTCAAAGACACCTCATAGACATTATGAAAAGGAGCTCAAATAAGAAGATATTAGAGGTAGCCATGAATGGTTCATAAAGGGACTGAATCCAAAGCACAGAAAATCTATTTCCATCGTAAATATAGAAGACCTAGGATTTCATGAGCTGGCAAAAGAAGCCAAGAGAGATGAAAAGAATATTTACAAACAAAACAAAACCCAAAAATAAAAGGCAAGAAATATTTGAGGATCAATTTGATAGTGAAACATAACAACTCAGAAGAGAAGTTGCACTTAAACAAGCTGGTGAAGAATAATGGCAAGAAGGGTGTAGAGGGCAAAAAGGAACTACTTTGAGATGAGAGACCTTGCAGCAACTATATGACCAAGTCTACCAAGAAAAAACTATTTATGGCTAAATTTATTTGCCATTCTGATTTTGTACTTAAGTTCCACTTCTTGGAATAGGTATTGAACTCCTACGTACTCTTCCTATGGCTGTTATGCCTCTTGTTCTTGTTAAGCGTATTTGACACACACACACACACACTTAATGAGAATATGCTCATACACAGAGATTGAGAGATAGAAAGAAAGAGAGAGAGATTATCCATACATCCCAAGCCATAATTGAATTATGAATTGAATGCCCGATCATTACAATGGTTAGGCCTTGTGCACACCTCTTCAATTCTCCCTTTGCACCTACTCGTGTGCCTCTTGGTATCCCCCCTTATGCTAAATTAGGTTCCCACCTAACACTTGGCACACACGGTGGACTGTGCGAACCCATAATTTATAGTGCAATCCCTTGATGTGCTTCCCACAATCATGAGTAAAGAGATTTACAGTGCAACCATTTAAAGGCAGGGAACCCAGTGCAACCATTTAAAGGCAGGGAACCCGTTACATCATAATAAGTTAAAAATTACATAAACAGAACATGGAGATAATTTGTAGCTTAGTCGACATGCTGACAAGTTTGGAAAATTGCCGATGTGAGGCTAGTTGATGAGGCCGCACTCCTTGCCTTTGGCTTCTCTGCTCCTTCAACACACTATCTCCATCTTCTTGTCCCATGACTCAGACCAACACCACAAACATCCGCACTATTGCATCACATCTAGGGCTTCCCGTCTCAAAATGGCGCTACTTTTTCATATACTTTGACACCAGTACAGGCTTGCAAAGCCATAATCGCCACCTGCAACATACATCGCGGTGGATGATAACCACCCCGCAATGACTTCTTGTCCGCCTTTGGTCCGCATCCTCCTGATTGGTGGTTTCGTTGCTGGAACTATCACCACTATCCTCGCACAACCGCATCACCACAATCACCTTGTGCCGCAACGACCCGGACAAGTAGCGTAGGTGCTCTATGAAACAGGTAGCATCGTTGCACTGCCCTTCGTGGCCGCACAAAATAGTCCACCTCCTCCACACTGCAATAGTGTGGGACCGCACATTGTTTGCTGCTGTCGGCATCCAACCGCATTGAGGGGCAAGGTCCACAACATGTTGCGCAGTAGCTGCCATTCACAACCGCATTGAGGGGCAAGGTCCACAACATGTTGCGCAGTAGCTGCCATTCACAGCCGCGTAGGCGGTTGAAATGATAAAACAAGGTGGAGCAATCACGATTGAGAATGGTCACGATAAATTTTTTTTATAAAAAATATACAAATATATATGTATCTACAGATATATAAAAAAATACACAAATATATACATTTATTGGTTCTAAGTATTATTTTTATAAAAGGCTTGTCTCTTTGTAAATACACACACACACACATGTCTATATTTATATTATTATATTGTATATATTTTAGGCTAAGAATCTATTAGGATATATGTATTTTAGTGTGTGTGTGTGTGTGTATTTACAAAGAGACTAGTCTTTTACTTATTTTAGGATATAAAGATATATTAGAATATATATCTATTAGGCTACACACACACACACACCACACACATTTATTAACATCAATATATATATGTACATATTTACATAGCCTAAACTATAAAATGTATGTGTGTGCAATAAAATACATATAGCTTAATACATTTTTAGACATATATACGTGTGTGTATACATGTAACTATCTTTAGACTATGTATATTTTAGCCACACACACATATATGGTACATATTTAAGGGTACATGAAGGAAAAGAGGTATTTGGGGTACATGAAGGATACTCTCAACTCAGCAAAAGGAGTCGGCGGTGGCGGCTTCGTTGGAGGTGTCTCGGGTGGTGGCGGCTATGTTGGAGGTGTCCCGGGGTGTCGACAGACATGGAGCTGGTGAAGAAGAAGCATGCATTATTGCGCCGCGTGGAGGAGGTGGAGGCGGAGCCGGTGGAGGAGGTGGAGGAGGTGGAGGAGGAGCCGTTTGAGGAGGTGGAGGAGGTGGAGAAGGTGGAGGCGGAGCCGGTGGAGGAGGTGGACGAGGTGGAGGAGGTGGAGGCAGAGCCGATGGAGGAGGTGGAAGAGGTGGAGGAGGAGCCGTTTGAGGAGGTGGAGGAGGTGGAGGCGGAGCCGGTGGAGGAGGTGGAGGCGGTGGAGGAGGTGGAGGCGGAGCCGGTGGAGAAGATGGCCCCGCTGGAGAAGACGCCTCCATTGCCGTAGCGCCAGCCTATCCACTCCCCCGGCAGAGCAAGCCGGGGGCTAGCGCATGCAGACCATCCCCCGACTCTGCCGGGGGAGTGGATAGGCTGGCGCTACGGCAATGGAGGTGTGGCAATGAAGGCGTTGTGTTGGCAGGTGGACTTGTGGTGGCGGCGCTCGAGGAGGTGGAGCCAGTGGAGGCGGAGAGTGGAGGCGGAGCCGGTGGAGTAGAAGATGGTCAATGTGGAGAAGAAGCATGCCTTGCGCCCTAGCTCCAGCCTATCCACTCCCCCGACAGAGCCGGGGGATGTGTAGACCATCCCCCGGCTCTGCCGGGGGAGTGGATAGGCTGGAGCTACAGTATTGAAGGCGTGGCAATGAAGGCCATTTGAAAGGCGGTGGCGGCGCTGGAAGCTTCGGCGTTGGAGAAGATGGTGGCAGGCGCTCAGATCCCTGTCCACCACTCAGAAGGTGAGGTTGAGGGGCACACCATCAAAGACGTTCCACCTCACATTGCCCTTGCGTCTTGGATGTGAATTGGGTGCAATTCTTTGTAAGCTCTCCAGTCAATGGAGCAGCTGGCATACACAAGTTTATATCCATAGCAGGAGGTGGATGCGGTGGAGAAGATGGCTGCGTTGGAGAAGATGGCCTTGCAATCAGTGGTTTGCACTAAAGATGGCCCTATGTAGAGCATGCCTTGCCCCCGGCAGAGTCGGGGGATGGTCTGCGCTAGACCATCCCCCGGTTCTGCCGGGGGCCTGGAGAGGCTGGAGCAACGGGGGCAGAAAGGCATTGAGGTGGCACTTTGAGAGACCGCTCGCGATGGAGCTGGAGGCGGAAGGCAATGCCTGGAGGATTTTATGAAGAACCATTAAATCTTTTCACTTTTCTCCATTGGGGCTGGTTTGGGCATGGTGGATCCAGCACAGTGGGGCCCATTAGTTGACGAAGGGTGAAGTTGTGTGCTAGCCTCTAGAGCTTTCACCATCCTGAATGTTTTCTTAAACATGTAGTAAGGTTTGTGTGTGAGGTTGATGTTTTCCTATAGACATGAAGTAGGGTTTATGTGTGAGGTTGATCATCTCTATCTGTCATTCAGCTCAAACTTTTTGCTACTCATATTCAGGGCAAAGAAAGGGAGATGGATCCAAGAAAAGCAAGAAAACAACAGGCAAAGACTAAGAAAGGTATATGATGTGAATAGCCAAGATTCTACTGAGATTGTGTTTTAATGTTTTAGATATGCTTACTTGGGCTTGGTGTGTGTGTCTTACAGACAACAGGGGATACTCACTTAGATCTGGACGTGTTTGTTTGACTCTTAGAGCGAGGAAGCTCAATCACACAGACACCTGCATCCTCACATGTATCTCCTGTTAAAGAGGAAACAGAAGCGCATAATTCTCTTGGTCATGATTGAGGAAGAAGCGCTTGTGTTGGAGAACGAAATGAGCTCACCTCCTCCAACTCACACGGAGATTCTTGAATCTAGTACTGGGGTCAAGGGGAGACCCATAGAAGGCTTCTTGGAAAATCTATTGAATTGGGATTGCTTGGTGATGTATTCACTAAGTTTTTTGTGCAACGCAATTCCTCTACCCCATTGGTCCCTTTATGCAGGGTGATTCCAAATGAATCCATCCGTACAGTTTCTAGCCAACTTGAGGTGTTTCGTGATTCTTTTGACTGCCATGGTTATGTCGAAGCATCTCCTCCTTTTTTAGTTTCACTTACACGTCCTGGAAGCTCTATGTATTTCGAGGTCACACAAATAGACTTGCAAGAATGGAGACCAAACTGGGTGGTACAACATGACAGATTTGAGGATGAAATCAGAGGAACTGAGTGGGAGGATCTCAGTGGTAAGAAGTTTCTTGTTTGGGATGGCAATCATCATGTGAAGGCATGGATGTCTCGAGTGTGCGAAGGTATGTTCTTTTGAATGCCATAGAGTGATTTTATGCAACATTAAAAGTAATATATTGTAATATCTTTATTTTGTTTTCTCTAGCTTGGTCTCATAGCCCCTCACGCCATGTCCAGGTCAAATGTCAATTTTTGGTTGTGGACAAGAAGCAAGAAGGAGAATTGCTATTGGCTTTGCGATCTCAAAATGAGTAAGTGATCTCTCTCTACTTAATTACGGACATTGTGAAGTCATAGTTAAGTTCTTGGCTCATTGTGACTCTTTACAACATAAATTGGTGCGCACTAGTGTTACACCCACATTGTCACATGAGATCTTCATGTTTCAACGATTTGGAATGGCGGACAAATCATCCATATTGGACTACCTTGGTGAAGACGTAAGGAGGTGGGCTTTAATGGAGCTTAGTTTGGAGCAATGAAGTGGAGAGCAATGGTACAATGCTCCAGCTACAATCTTGGCACAGCTTGTGTGGAAGGTAGTGTTTGCATTTCCCATCTTTTATTAATAAACAGATTATCAATGTTTTTTAATCGTGTGAGTGATAATGAGTCCTTTTCGTTTTACGTAGACATCGTTTGAAAATGCGGTGAAGCACGCTATATCATGCATTGATAGACATGCCATGGGGTTGCAAGAATATGAGACAAAATGTGAGAAAGCCAGACGTGGTGTAGAGCAAACATTTCGAGATAGAGCGTACAAGATGCTCATAATTGTAAACCCATCCAATGGTGATGCATTCTTTCTACTCGTATATAACTATGATTGGTCCAAGAAGGGATTGGTTGCTCTGACCAAAGAAAAGCTCTACATAGTCGCCATATCTCGGATTTCAACTCAAAGGTATGTCACATGTCAATAAACCTCCCTTAACATAAACTAACCTTAACATCTAATCTCTTATGGCTTTGGTATGATGCTAAAATAGGAAGACGGAATTGCTTCAAATGCTTATGACCAGGAGGGCAAAGGACAAGGTAATTTCGGAGATGTTTGGGGATAACAAAAAGACGTTGCTGCATATGAAGAAAGAGTTGTATTGGGAAGAGCTAATAGGGGAGGCGGACTCTATTTTGGAGGGTCTATTGGTATATGATGATGTTATCTACATCCCACCATTTATGCAATGGGTGCAAGAGGAGCGATCGAAACACATACCATGGGCCTTCCATGAGGTGTGGGCAAAGATTGGAAAAGTGAAGGAAGGCCAAAAGCAACCTGAGGTGGAGAATGCCACAAAGAGGGTTGTCTACAGGTATATATCTTCTAATGCCATTCTATTTTTGCAGAAAATACATATACGCATTAAAAAAAATATTTTAGTGCTGTTTGTTTTATTTTGGATATGTAGGTGGGTGCAGCTACTCATTGGCCAAGGTCTAATGGGCGAAGAGACAGAAGCAATCAAAGAATGGGTAGATCCAAATTCCTCGGAAACAATGTACCCAAAGGAATGGGTTGAGAGAGGGGTTTCTGATTGGGAATATAAGAGATGTCCTTGGTGGTTGGACTATCCTCTAAATCATGTGCCTCCAAGTGAGGAGCTCCTAGAAAAAGGTACTTTTTTGCTTTCTACTGAATTATATGCATATAAATGTATATGTATATGTATATGTAAACCTTCCTACCTATACAAATACATACCTATACATACATATAAATATATATAAACTATCCATATGCATATACATATTAGATACATATACATACACATATATACATATACAAATACATATGTAAACATATATGTACATATACATATGCATACATACATACACTAAATTATATACTAAATTCCTACATACATATAAAGTTCATGTTACATTTAATATTTGGCATGTTAGATTTTAAAGAAACATTATTAAGTTTCGAAGTTTATTTTGGGATTTTTTAGAAAATGCAAAGGAGATGCTGTCCAAATTTTTTATAAATTTGTACATACATACATACATACGTACATACCTAGTTCATGTTACATTTAAGGTTTGGCATATCAAATTTTAAAGAAACGTTGTTAAGTTTTGATATATACATACCTACATACATATACATATAAATAGATACATATACCTACATACATATACATACACATATGCATATACACATACATATACATACACATATGCATATACACATACACATACATATACACATACATATACATATACATATATACATACCTACATACATATGCATATACACATACATATACAGGTACATATACATATACATAGATACATATACATCTACATACATATACATATACAAAAAGGTCTGGAGATTTCTACTTTTTTACTAAATTATCTTGATCTATTTCTTGAAGAATTTAAGAATTGCCAATCTGAGCTTGAAAGAGAGCCCCCAACTCAAGAAGACTCTAGAATACCTTCCCCGCAGCCAACAAGCTTGACCCAGTCTCCAGTAGTTGGATCCTCGCACGTGGCCCCAAAACCATCCACACCACTGTCACGAGTGCCACAATCACACCAAGAGCATACATCTACATGGTCTCTCAAGTGCAACGTGAGAGGCAAACAAAGAGACATCTTGACATTATGCATGATGTTCAAGAGGGAGACCCCACAAATGAAGATCAAGAGAGAGACCCTCCAGAGCATCTTCAAGAGGGAGAGGTGTCAGGAAAACGTGACATCATGGACATGACTAGTAAGAGTACTTTCCATTGCAAATTTATTTTTAGAAGTGTGTGCTTTCGAAATGCATCTCATTTTTTGTCTTGTTTACTTGCAGGTGAGAGATGTTCTTCACACATATTGCTAGTAGACGTCCACACTCTTTCGGAGGGCTCAGATAGGTAAAAAGAATGATTTCACCATATAATTAGTTTTCCAAGTTATACTTACCAAAACCAAACATCATAAATCTTTTATGTAGTGTGGAAGAATTCTTGATGAAGACTCCCAAGGCTCTATCTCATAGAGGTGCTCCCTCAGATACAGTGGCTCGCCTCGTATGGGCTAACTTTCCTACAGGTTTACAAGTTGTTGATGTAGATACAAATGGGTGTCCCTCATGGAATCAAGTTTCTTCATCATTGATACGTGCCACACTCAGCTTTGTTGGTTTGTTTGTGGTGGCTGATGAGGGTTGGTTTGTGTGTTTGAGTCTAATGGATCAACTTCCTAAAATATATTCCATGGGAAAGAAAGTTGGATTGGTCATGCATCAAACAATGTCTGTTCATGTGGAATCAAGTTATTTGTATGAGAATGGAGAATGGGTAAGTCATAATCTCTCAAATATTTCCCTTTATGTATACATGTTATGTGGTATAGATATCCAAACATAATGTTTTCTCGTTATGGTAGGTGGATACATTGGCGCTTAGTATGTTAGTATTTTCTATCGAGTAAATTGCCATGTCCCTATTATTGATCGTGAGGCTAGGCAAAATGTTTCAAAGAAGTTATTCAACGCTCAACGAAATTTCATTTTTGAGAAGAATAAGAAGCATCCATTCCAACGCATGATGGTCTTGGAGCGCTACATTCGAGGTGGTGCAGAAAGATCTCCTATGTTCTTTAGGTGAGACAATTTTCATTCTGTTCATTTTCATAGCTACTTTTTCAAAATACTTAGATGCACGTTTATGATTGTATTTCATTGTAGGTGGCTAGTGGAGACCTTATCAAGTGAAGGAGATGGTGTCTTGGATGTTTTTGCGGGATGTGGAGGCTTGGGACGTGCATGCCAAGAGTTAAAAAGGCACTATATGGGGATAGAGAATGACATGGAGGTAGCCAAAGCATGTCTGGGAGATTTCTCATTAGGTCGGGATGACACGTAGAAGAATGCTATAATTTGTGGATTAAAAGACTTTGTAATTGAGATTGTCATGGTTTGGAAGTTTAAAGATCGATATATACAATTTTGATCTTTAAAAAAAGATTGTGTTATATATTTAAGTAAGTAAGAAAGTATGTATGTAATGTATGTATATATGTTAGTGCTGTGCGTAGGTAGCTCTTGTATGTATGTATGTATATGTATATGTACAAGGTGCATGAATTTAGATAGGTATATGAATATATGTAATTATATCAATAAGCATGATGTGGATCAAAAGACTTTGTAATCGAGATTTTCATGGTTTGAAACTTTAAGATCAATATATACATTTTTTATCTTTAAAGGATTGTTTTTTATATTTAAGTAAGTAAGAAAGTATGTATGTATGTATGTATGTATATATTAGTATGTAGGTAGCTCTTGCATGTATATATGTATATGTATATTTTGTATGTGTATATGTATGAGGTGCATGAATTTAGATAGGTATATGAATATATGTAATTATATCAATAAGTATGTGTATATGTATGAGGTGCATGAATTTAGATAGGTATATGAATATATGTAATTATATCAATAAGTATGATGTGGGATCAAAAGACTTTGTAATTAATATTTTTATGGACTAGATCTTTAAAAGACTAAAATTTATATTGTTGATCTTTCAAAGCTTGTTATTTATATGTAAGTTCTTAGTCCTTTACAAAGCTCATAGTAAGTTCATGGTCCTTTGCAAAGCTCGCACTAATTGTTCATTGCTCCAAAAAGCTCGTCAAAAAAAGGTCGCAAAAAAATCCCCCCACGACATGTTTCATGGCAAACAAGTGATTTGCACTGTCATCATTACTGCTTGATGCAAAATTTTCACCATTTGCATAATTTTCACCATGTTGTGTATAATGTCCACCATGTTGTGCTCTACCACCTCTCAAATCATTTTGTTTGTGGAAACAATCACATGCCATATGAACAAATTTCCCACAGTAATGGCATTCCACATTTTGCATAGATGTTTGTTGGCCTTGCCAACGTCCTCTACCATGAGGATTACCTCTGCCTCTCTGAGGTGTATATCCACGACCACCTCTAGCACCATATGTAGGCTGAAAATTCTATTGTGGTGACCTATCCTGCCATCCACGACCATTACCATGACCACGTGATGTAAATCTCCCCCTGATGCATCATGAAAAGAGTCACTGAGTTTGATTTCCTCAATAAGCAAGAGTGAAACCAACTCATCAAAATCTGGTAAACCTGTACTCCGAACAAAAATAGATGTATCAAAAGACTTGTACTCCTTGCCAAGACCATGCAAGGTAATGTCTACCAAATCATCATCAGGCATGGGAGCATTGATAGTTGCCAATGCATCTGCATACTTCTTTATCTCTTGAACATAATCATGGATACTCCTTCCTTTCCGCTTCACATTATGAATCTGTTGTCTCAACTAAGACTTACGAGCACTAATGTCTGTATCAAATAGCTTTACCAAAGTATTCCATGCATCCTTGGGATTCTCAGCATCATGTATATGTATGAGTATAGCATCCGAGATACATATATAGACAAGTAATGCAAAATTTTGTATGCTCTCTCTGACCATTGCTTATGAGCTACAACCTATTGTTGTGAGGTTGTCGGGGTAGTTCCGGCTCTAGCTCCGCACCTGTAACAAGGTTCCAAAATCCTTTTCCCGTCAGAAAGCTTTTAATCCTGTACTTCCACACCTGGAAGTTCTTCCTATCCAACTTCTCACCCACAATCTGTACTGGGTTGTCTGACATATTTGCTCAATGCAAATGCACCTTCCGCACACGTCAAAATCTATAAATGAGCCTTCCTCAGCTCAACCACACTCTAATAAGTGTTCCAGATACTCCAAAGTACTCAATGAACTTCAGTGTTGATGTAGAAAATCAAACTGATTGCATTCAAATTGAACTGGCATATGCAGTCCAAAGTACCCTGTCTTCTAGCACGCTTTCCAAGGCTTCGAATTGCAATGTAGTAGTTCAATCAAGTGTGGATAACTTGCATTGACACCTAAACAAGCTCAATGTTGCATATCAACACCAACCAAGGTGCGTACATACCAAATTTATCAAATCCCCTTCGAAAAACCAGTAAAACTGAGTGTGGAGTTATTCTGGGAGATAATCAGGGAAAAGAGAAGAGGTGGAGAGAATTAGGCAAGAGGTGGAGATATTCAGGGAGTGAATCATGGAGAAATCAAGGGGATTTGATGCTTGATGTAAACACTATAAATTGAGGCATAGCCCTAATGAGAATTTGCTGGTTTTTGAGTATCCATGCCTACATTAATCTATCTGCTAATTATTCACTAATTACGTCTTAATCACTTGCTAATCACTTTGTTAATTATGTTGATTCTAGTGTTTGATCCACCATAGCTCATCATTTAGCTCAAATTTCAACATGTAAGTGGTGTGACTAGTTTTATGTTTGCATGAACATCCGGCTAGGGGGCCTGGGAACTCTTTTCCCTGGTACCCGGGACAAAACCTAACCAAATTCCTAATTGGATCCCATCACTACAGTGGTTGGGTGGTTGGCTAACCCATGGGACTGGATTGGACTGATGGATCCGTAAATCGAGACTCAATTTCTGTTTAGTTTGATAGATGAAGTAAATTCCGGACAAAAATTGTTCTATGGAAAAGAATCAACGGCTGTGCCTCTCAATGAGGAAAAAAACGTTGGTCTCTATGATCCAAGTACAATCTTTTTCCCTGATCTGACTATGGGACTTATGGGTTTGGTCAGATGAGCTCAGTTAGTTAAGGCTTTTGCTTACGTTAGGGAAAAGTTATCTTGGTGGAATCGCCCGTGCTTTCCGGGCAAAGAAAGTCTTTTCGGGTTCGGTTTTGGAAAAATCGATGGATTAGTCTCTTGTTCGGATATCCGTGGGCGATATCCGTGGTGGGCGAGGCCTCGAGTGTGGGACCCTGTCCCGCACAAGAAGTGCTACTTCCACTGCTAGCACCCTTGAAATTGTTGCACGGTGGGGACATGGATCTTACAAAGCCATAATCCATAATCTACAACACACTACATGTATTGTGTCCACACACTCCTAACCCTAGCTAATGTCCACACACTATGACTAGGTGGATGCGGTCATTTATGTCTCACACATGTTACTACCTAACATGCCAGCACATATTGCAACTGGCACAAGCTGACATCGAGCTTGAATCTCAACAGGTGTGGTGGTCTGAATAATCTAAGCAACTGGTCATTTACTGCACTGAACTTAATCGCATGCAAGCCCGGTGGTGGTCTTCCTTCAATCAATCAAAATCCGAGCCGCCACTTAATTTCACATGCCACGCGGTGACTTAATCAATGCGACCACTTAATTTCACATGCCACGGTGACTGAATCGACTCTACCAAAATGATCATGACTGGTAATTAATGGCACTCTAATCTTAATGAAATCAATCAAAATCCAGGCCACATGCCTTGTAATTAGGTCTCAGATGCTACCGCGGTGGCACTTAAGCCCAGTGGTCTTCCTTCAATCACTCAAAATCTGAGCTGCCACTTAATTTCACATGACGCCAGAGCGCAGTAACTCAATCGACTCTATGGTGCCCTCCAAGTGATAACCGGCACTTAATTTCACATGCCAGCACGCGCGGTGACTAAATCGACTGTATGGTGCCCTCCAAATGATCATGACTGGTATTAGGTAATTAATGACACTCTAATCTTAATGAAATCCAAATACTCATGTAGCCGACTGCACCCAACTGTACCTTTGATCCAATTCTTGTTGGAATCTTGGTGGTGGTGTGAATAATTTGAGCGACTGGTCATTTACTGCACTGAACTTAATCGCATGCAAGCCCGCCGGTGGTGGTCTTCCTTCAATCAATCAAAATTCGAACCGCCACTTAATTTCACATGCCAAATCCGAGCCGCCACTCAATCGCATGCAAGCCAGGTGGCTGGTAATTAGAAGCTCGTCGGTGGGTGGCAGATGTCCAATTAATCATGAGCCACCTTCAATCAAGGTGAATTATATTCAATGGGCCTGTCCTCAATATGCCACTGCGGTGGCTAGCTAAGGCCTAATTACCTTCCCCACTCTACTTAAGCCTCCACTCTTCCATTTCCTTACTCTCTTGCAACTATCCCCTCTCACACTCCCTTACACTCTTCTTGCAACTTCTATCCCCTCTCACACTCCCTTGCACTCTTCTTGCAACTTCTGTCCCCTCTCACAATGGATTCCCTTGGATGCACTGAGCTCCAAAATGTGTCAATCCCCCCTCTACACAGGCCCCGAGAGCTCCTCACACAACCTTCAAAACCCCTCTGCATAGGCCGAAAGCTCCTCACACAGCCTTCAGAATGATAAAAACAGAAGAAGGAGGGAGCACACACAAGAGAAGCAAACCCTAATCCATATTCATCAATCATAAAGAAGGAGAGAAGCCATAGTCATCATCTCTCTCACACACACAAAAGAGAACACAACATAGTGTTATGTCCACACTACAAAGTAAACCTAATGTAATGTCCACACCACACATGACCAGCTGGACGCGGTCATAAACACACCACATGATATCCATCTACCATACTGTCACTCTGTCAGCACCCATGTGCTATCCTCCAGCTGTATACGAGCTTGACATTTCAACACTCCCCCTCAAGCTCAACATGTCCATCTCTAGAACTCCCAATCTAGTACGGAAATACTCAAACTTATCCTTACCAAGTGCTTTGGTAAAGATATCTGCAACCTGCTCATCTGTCTGTACATATGTCAAATCAACATGCCCATCTAGCACTTTCTCTCTGATGAAATGATAGTGGACCTCAATATGTTTGGTCCTGGCATGATAAACTGGGTTGCTAGCAAGCTGAATACTACTCATGTTGTCACAATGAATGACAACTCTCATATCACTCTGTAACCTGACATCGTCTAGCAACTTCTTCAACCACATAGCCTCACATGCAGCTATGGCTGCTCCACGATACTCGGCCTCTGTGGTAGATAAAGCAACTGTAGGTTGCTTTTTACTGCTCCAACTCACAGCTCCACTACCAAGGCTAAAAACATAGCCACTAGTAGACCTCTTGTCATATGCACTACCGGCCCAATCTGCATCTGTATATCCATAGACATGCATGTCTTTTCCTGCCTCATAGAAAAGACCATAATGCACGGTAGTTTTGACGTATCTCAGAATACGTCTCACAGCATCCAAGTGAGGTTTACGAGGACTCTGCATAAACTGACTTACCAAACCAACTGCATAGCTGAGATCTGGCCTCGTAATGGTCATGTAGATAAGGCTATCAACCATTTTTCTGTACATGGTGATATCATCAAGCTCATCACCCAAATCAGCCCTAAGCTTCATATTTTGCTCTAATGGTGTCAACATTGGTTTGCATGCTGTCATACCATACTTTGCCAGCATGTCAAGTGCATATTGCCTTTGCACCAGCCATATACCCTTGATTGTTCTAATCACCTCAATGCCAAGAAAGAACCTTAAATCACCAAGGTCTTTCATATCAAACTCTTTGCATAAAGAGGCCTTAACCTCATCAATGCCTGTCCCACAATCACCTGTGATAATCAAATCATCAACATAAATGACTATCATCACGATACCATCATGTGTCTTCTTCACATAAAGTGAAGAGTCTGCATTTCCAACCACAAATCCAATACTGACAAGATATCTGCTGATCTTGTCACTCCAAGCATGAGGTGCTTGCTTCAACCCATATATTGCTTTCTTTAACCTGCAAACAAAAGTAGGATATTGTGGATGTACATATCCTTCTGGCTGTTCCATGTACACCTCTTCTTGTAGTTCACCATTCAAGAAAGCATTTTTTACATCCATTTGATGTAAAGCCCAACCTTTTTGTGCTGCTAGTGCAATGATAGACCTCACAGTAGCCATCTTAGCCACTGGGCTAAAAGTTTCATCATAATCAAGACCATAAGTTTGTGCATATCCTTTAGCGACCAGCCTTGCTTTATGTCTCTCTAGGCTGCCACCTGACTTGCACTTTACCTTATACACCCATTTGCAACCAATTGCATTCTTTCCTTGCGGTAACTCAACCAATTCCCATGTATCATTTTTGTCCAAAGCGTCCATCTCTTCATCCATGGCTTTCTCCCATACATGCTCTCCAATAGCCTCTGTATAGCATGTAGGTTCCACATGCTTCACCATAGATGTCATGTATGCATAGTGCATAGCAAAATCTCGATATGTCAATCTGTCAACTGGATATCTGACTCTCTGGGATCTCCGCAATGCATGCGGGTCACTCTGTACACCTGTAACTCTAGCATGTGGTGGCACATATCTATCCTGCCTAGCACCAGGTGTGCGTAAAACAGGTATGCCAAGCTCCTCATCCAAACTCTCTGAACTAGATGACTCATAACCTGTGATTCCAATTCCTTCGACCTTCTTCTTTCCTTTATCCATAGCACTACTCCCAGTGCTCACACTCTCATGCCTCAAACGTCCTGACCATGGACGTACACTGCTACTCTCAGCTTCTGCTGCTGGCCCAGACATAGTAGTAGAACTAGAACTTGCTTGTGGCAAGTTCACAGGCACATCTGCCTGAAGTGACTCAATGACTCCCTCATATTTTGCTTTGTACCAACTAGCAAGCTCATCAAACACCACATCACGTGAGATGACCACTTGTCTAGTTTGAGGGTTATAACATTTGTATGCCTTTCGATCCTGTGCATATCCAACAAATACACATTTCTCTGCCTTAGGATCCAACTTCCTTCTTCTTTCATCAGGCACATGTACATAAGCTATGCATCCAAAAACTTTGAGATGTCCAATGTCTGGCCTGTAATCTGTAAGCCGCATCTCTGGCGTGCTTCCATGAATGGCTACTGTAGGTGTTTTGTTCAGTATATACACTGCAGTAGCACATGCTTCTGCCCAATAGTAATCTGGCATGCTCTTTTCATTGAGCATTGCCCTTGCCACTTCACATATGACTCTATTCTTTCTCTCAGCCACACCATTCTGCTGAGGTGTATACCTGCAAGTCAACTATCTTCTTATTCCATGCTTCCTCAAGAAATGCTCAAAAGCTTTTGAGGTGTATTCACCACCTCCATCTATTCTCAAATATTTAATCCAACAGCCATATTGCTTTTCTACAAGAGCTTTGAAATCCATGAACTTTTCCAACACTTCACTCTTCTCTCTCAGAAAGTATATCCATGTCATCCTGCTGAAATCATCTATAAATGTCACATAGTATAGACTGCCTTTGATAGATGTGTTTTGTGCAGGACCCCATACATCACTGTGTACTATCTCAAGTGGCCTGTTACTCATATTTCCTTCTCTAGGAAACCTCAACCTTGCCTGCTTTCCAAACTGACAGGCTTCACAAACATGCATATGTCCATCATATTTGAATCTAGGCAATCCACTGACAATGCCTCTTGTTTGCATGTTCTTTAATCTCTGTATATTGACATGTCCAATCCTTTTGTGCCACATATCAATGTCTTGCACAATCCCATTGCTTTTAGAAAACATGGCTGAGTTCAACTCTGGTATGCCTGCATCCAATTTGAACAACCTTCCTTCCTTCTTGCCCTTGGCAATCAATCTACAGCCATGCTTAAAGTCTTCCACAAAATAGCCATTCTCATTGAATCTTACTTGTAGTCCCTGCTCAACCATTTGGCCTACTGATGCCAAATTCTTTGTAATGTGGATGGTACATATAGCACTTCTGACATATTCTTCACATTTCCATCATGCATCCTCAAAGGCACACTGCCAACATGTGTTATAAGATGCTAAGTATCATCTCCTGTGACCACATAACCATTTGTACCCAATGGTTGCATCTTCTTAAACCACTCACCATGACATGTCATGTGGTTTGAGGCACCCGAATCCATATACCATGACTCATCTCCAGCATTCTGAGAATCCATTGTCCCCATACTGTGCTTCATTGCAAAAAGATGATTTGAACTCCCATCATTGTTACTAGTAGATGCATAATTTCCATGTTGTGGTCTTCCATTCCTGACATCATTTTGCTTTTTGTAACAATCTTTTGCCATATGTCCAAGTTTGCCACAATAGTGACATTCAATCCCATTCAAATTTTGTTGAGGACCTTGCCATCATCCTCTACCACGAGCACCTATTCTAACTCTCCCCCTATGGGATTGAAATCCATGACCTCCACGTGGTCCAAATGATGACTGTGAATTCTGAAAATTTTGATTTGATTGTGGTTGAGTAAACCTGTCATTCCAACCACGTCCTCCACGGCCTCGAGGGGCAAATCTCCCCCTACCTCGAGAGCCTCTAGATGAGTAAAAAGCCTAATTCCTTGCATGCTCATCATTACTTAGATGAGGATGCACCACCTGTAATATTCATACCACCAAGTCCAAGCTTTAATTCTTCCACAATGAGCAATGACACAAGCTCATTAAAGTCTGGCATTCCTCCCAACCTTACTGAGATGGAAGTATCAAAAGATTTGTACTCCCGACCTAAACCACGCAATGTGAGAGCAACCAAATCATCATCATCCATTGGAGCATGAATTGATGATAGTGAATCTGCATAACCCTTGATTTCGTGAACATACTCATGTATACTCCTATTCCTTCGTGTTACACTGTGAATCTGTTGCTTTAGTTGTATCTTCCGTGCACCAGTGTCTGTCTCATACATTCGGCACAATATATCCCATGCTTCTTTCGGTGTATTTGCATCTTGGATGTGAATAAGCAAGGCATCTGTTACACATATTGAAAAGTAATGCAACACTTTCGAAGACCGCTCTACCCATTGCTTGTGAGCCACCAACTGAGCATTATTTGGTTGAGGAGGTAGAAATGGCTCCGGGTCTTCATCCGACACGAGACTCCATAAACCTTTGCCTTTCAAAAAACTCTTCATTCGAAACTTCCACACTTGAAAGTTAGTTCTGTCAAGCTTCTCTCCAACAATTTGTACCGGACCATCTCCCATGTTTGCTTACAGATTGTACTCGACACAATGTACTAAATGTACCCTGTAATGTCACACTTGCAAATGTTGTCCAAGACTTCAATCCTTTGTAAAATGCTTCAAATATGTGTTTTGCATACACATTTACCTCCAAACACTCTCCAATGCATGTATCTCAACCATCCAAGGCATTACACTTCAAAAAAGTTTAGTTGAAATTTTCTGGTTTTTTCTCGCCAGAGAACCAGTAAAAAAACCAGTCAAAGAATGATCCTTAATCCTTTAAAAAATTGTTGAAATCCAAGTTTGAGGTATGCTTTAGCTTCCCAATACTTTGCTCCAAGTGCTCCTAAGAGGAAATGACCAAATTCTTCAAGTTGAGTGAGCTACAATAAAAAATGTGACTCTCTGGTTTGCTTATTTCTGCATATGTCAGTGACCAACAGTCACTAAAAAGCTCATAGATTCTTCAAATCTCATCCAAATTCAAAACTTTTTGAATCAAAAGTTTAGCAACTCATAGCTCCTTGCTTGTACCAAAGTAATTAGCTTAATTTGCTACAGGTAGGGATTAATGCTTTGATTAGTGGGACTGTGTTTCTGTAGACAGTTCTGTAAACCTACAAATGACTGATAATTGACTTCAATGAGCTCTTAATCCAACAAATGAGCTCCAACAAAGCTTCAAAATGCCTTAGCAATTCCTTTGCTCAACTCCCCAAGCTTTGAATGGCATCAAATGGTGTAGAAATGAGTAAATGGCATGAAAAATGTTGAAACCTGTCCCAAACTGCTACAGAAAAGCGTCACCTGCTTCTGAGGCTCTAGGAGAGAGGGGTTATCACCATTGAGTTGATAGGATCCTTAGTTATGACCTAATGCATCATGGGTATGAAGGGCAAGCTCCAATTTTGAGTAGTATTGCCGCATTTGATCCTCCACGGGGCATATATTCTCTGTTTTGCAGGAGTTAAAAAAACCAGAATTTTTCTTTCACAAATCTCCTGAAATACATCAATGTTTCATGCAATGGTTTGCTCCAGTGTTGCTAATACATGTGCCCTTTCACAATACATGAGAACCTCTGTGTTTCCTTTGTATTTGCCCCAATACATTTGACAAAATACATTCCTTCACAAGCTTTCCATGAAAGCTTCAAAACCAAAAATTTTCTGCTTGCTTTATGCACTTCAATCTTCACTGAACCTGCTCTTTGGCACCTGCAATCCGCTCAAGAGAGTTTTGCTACTCTTACCCGTTAGGCCAAGCTTCAGATCTATAACCGAGGTGAGCTCCACAGCTTTCTTTTGCTCCACAGCTTCAATGGAAATCTTCACAGCTTCTTCTTCTTCTTCCCTCTTCTCTCACTCACTCTCACAACACAACTAATGAGCTCTAGGGCTCTGATACCATGATAAAAAACAGAAGAAGGAGGGAGCACACACAAGAGAAGCAAACCCTAATCCATATTCATCAATCATAAAGAAGGAGAGAAGCCATAGTCATCATCTCTCTCACACACACAAAAGAGAACACAACATAGTGTTATGTCCACACTACAAAGTAAACCTAATGTAATGTCCACACCACACATGACCAGCTGGACGCGGCCATAAACACACCACACGATATCCATCTACCATACTGTCACTCTGTCAGCACCCATGTGCTATCCTCCAGCTGTATACGAGCTTGACATTTCAACACAGAACCCCTCTTCACAATCCGAGAGCTTCTCACATGATCTCCCCCCCAGTCTTGATATCGTGAGTTACAGGAGCTCCTCCTCCGAGATCTCTATCAACTTCACCAAGTTGATAGATACAGTGGACACGAAGGATGGATTCATCATTTGTAAAGGTAAAATAGGATCAACATCAATGAAGGATTGATTGAAAAAATGCTAAAAATTCATGGAGGCGACTTGCAAACTCAATTCTTGGAGAAGAAGTGGAAGAAAAAGGACGTTTTAGATTTATTCCCCCATGCTCAAATTAGTGCAGATGGTGGAATCAAGGTTTTGAGCTTGCCTGATGATTATCAGAAAGAGTTGAAAAAGATAAGGCATTCTTTCCTGGTAGGAGGGGAACACTAAAATTCTCGCATGTTCAAGCAGCAATAGAGATAGTGAATAAACGTCCTATCTCTTTTTCGAAGGCGATCTTCAAGAGCGTGCTACTTAACTTGCACAATTTTTGGAATGGCAAATCTCAATTGTCATCTCAAGCAATGAGTGTTGGAATGTACTTGATGGGGAATCACCTCAAGAAATGTGTTGAGCAAGTCGAGAAGAAGTAGATCAAAACTCTGAACATGAAAGCCACTGATGTGCAGCATACGCAGCCCAACATGAGAGAACCCTCAAGAAGGGTGCAGAAGCGAGGGTAGAGGAGGCAAAAGTGAAGGCCTTGCAGGCACGAGAGCAAGCTGAGGCCGCTGAAAGATTGGCAAAGATAGAAAAATAGAAAAGAGAAGAAGTAGAGAAACACATCGAGGAGCTGAATCAGCAGCTTCAAGATATTCGAACGGATGGGGACGATGTAGAGGAAGAACTAGAAAGGACGAAGCAGACACTTGCAAATCAGACAGCCAAAAAGGAACTCCTCTACAAACGGCTCTGTAGCATGCAGAATGCATTGAACATTGAGAAAGATGATATGATAGAGAAACTGAGAAAGGAGAATGCAGAAACCAGGCTACTGATGCAAGAACTACAAAATAATTTCAATGCTAGGAAGGATGCAGAAGAGGCAACGAGTAGCCATAGTGAACGACACAATGAGACTACCCAATATTGGCATGAAGGCCTATGTTTCCGTTGTTTGCAAAAGGGTCATAAACTTTTGAGTGCAAAAACAAGCCAGAATCACGTGAAGTGCATGAGGAATTAACACAAGAAATGAGAAAGCAAGGTAGAATATGAAAGAGAATGTATGTGGATTTTCAAGTAATGATAACGCTCATGTAGAAAGAGGAAAAGCTATTGTAACCGTGTGGCCGAGGAGATTGAAGAATATGCACATGTCCATGCTGCTGTTCAAGTAGGTAAGGCCAAAAACCAAGCTTTAATTATTAAAATTCCTATCAAGATTACGACGCCTACTTCATGAGGGGAGATCCCCACACTTAGGTGTCAAAATTGAGTTTTTTAATTCTTTTCTTTGTTCCTTAGTCCACTCTTCATCTTATGTGAGCATTTACTCTTTTTTGGGGGGGTTTTCTTTTATTCTTCAATTTATCTCCTCCCTACATTTGGATTAATCTCATTGGCCCTGCCAAACCTTTGTTTGGACCTTAATCCAAACCTTTGTTTGGACCTTAATCCAAAATTTTCTGAAAACAGGGGCCCCTAGGCTAATGTCTTTTGTGCACATTATAATTTATTTCTAATGCACCTTAGGAATTTCTTTTTAAACTTCTATTTTGGGAAAATTTATTTTAATAAGAAGGGATATTTTTCCATCCAAAGATATCTAAAAATTGAATTACCTCTCTCTAGGCCAAAACAGGTAGAAAAAAGATCTTTTATTATTCTGAAAAGGGGATTGATTACAGGGGTAGAAACTGGACATCTTGAGGGAATAGGGAGGAATCTTACATTGAAGAAGATGAAAATCAGAAAGTGAGTAAACTTTTGGTTGGATTAATTGGGCATTCTTATCCTTGCGGTGCTGATTGAAATTGCAAATCGTTTTCCTTTGTTTGTTAAAATGACTCTATTTATTTATTGTGTAGATTGAAATTATAGATGAAGAAAACTTCTTGGGAAAAGGAATGGGTTCAAGGGGGGAGCTGTAGAGAAGGATGCCATCAATTGCCCTTGCCCACTATTTGCCACACGTGGACAAGGAGGTTTTCATTGTTTATCACAGTGTCTTCTCAGATAATCTAGATGTAGTAATGGTTATGAGGTAGATTTATATGGGAAAGGGAAAGGGAGGGTCTTACCACTTGCCTTATAGATTGGTCAAGGGCAGTGTATTACAACAAGAGATTTTGTGCATGTTGGTTACATGTGTTGAGATATCGAGCTCGTCTAGTGAGGCGGTGGACACTGATGACTCGCCTGGGGGATAGGTCCCACACTTACACCACTGGCATGGTTGGTGAGATCTTGGGTGATATGCGGCCAGTGGGATGACAGGCTGTGTGACAGCCATTCTAGAGACTGGCATAGTTATAGCGCCAGCTCATTTAGTTAGGTTCACACTATAGAGAACCCATGTATGTATTGGTTGAGTACCTTTCATATTATGTGTACTCTTATCTTGTATATGAGTGTTGAGTGTTGAGTGAAGAAGAAGAAGATATTCAGCCTCTCACCTTGTGTGTTCTCTATTAGGGTTTTGTGAGTGTGTGTGTGCAAGAGCTCAAGCTCTCTTCCCCCTTGCATCTTTTCATGGTATTAGAGCCTGGTTCGTGCTAAGGGCTGAGCTGCAAGCAAGAGAACCACAGGAAGCGGTACAAGGGTAAGAGCTTCAACTACTCTTCCCTATTTGCATTGGTGACTACACCCTTGTCGGGAGCTCTACGGGAGGCACCGGCAAACGATCTCTGATTGAGGAGCTTTCTTCATGGGAGTAAAGCTTAAGGGCAACTATACTATCCGTTTTTTGGGCAAAAAACGTGTTTCGGGCGCGTCTGGACCTCTGTTTTTCAGAAAGCAGGTGATTTCGAGCACTGTGGGTAAGTCATAGATTCTCTGCAGAACTCTGTTTTAAGAACTGCAGGAAGACAGATTGACTATGCAGACACTGTGGGTGCTGCAAAGAGGTCAACAATTGCCATTGGGTGTATGTATGCACATTGAAGTCACTGATTGTGACATTTGAGAGTACTACAGTACTGCTGCAGAAAATACAGCAGTTTGTGCAGGACAAACCAGAGTGTTTTTTCTGGTAAAATTGTGTGTTTGGCAAGATGTCAAATGATGGGATAATCCAGATTGTGGCTGAGAAGCTTGATAAGAAATAACTTCCATGCTTGGAGGTTCAGGTTGACGAATTTCTTGATGGGAAAGGGCTATTGGGACTACATAGAAGGTGAGCATGAAGAGGCACCAGAGATACCAGACATAAATCCGACTGCTGCAGATGTGAAAGAGTTTAAAGATTGGAACCAAGGAGCCAGGAAAGTTATGTATTGGATTTCTATTAATGAAACAAATACCAAGGCACGTAAGATACAGTTGAAGAATGAACTTCATACTGTGGAGAAAAAGAGCATGTCTGTGAATGACTATGCGCTGAAGATAAAGGGTATTGTGGAATCCCTTGCATCTATCGGTGTGTCAGTAGTAGATGATGATGACAAGGTGGAAGTCTGTCTACGTGGTCTCGGGCCACAATACAAGGCGTTCAAGACATCTATTCAAACTCGGGAAAACATTCCCAACTTTACAGATTTGGTGTCTATGCTGATTATAGAAGAGAAGAGCTTGGGTGAAGACCAACAGTCTTCACAAACCAAAAACAGTTCGGAGCAACAGGCCTTCTACACAAGTTCAGAAAGAGGACGAGGTAGAGGAGGCCGTGGACGCGGTCAAGGAGATGGCCGAACAGGTAATCAGAATTATGGCCAGCAGCAGCAGCAACAACAGTCCTAGAATACACAACAACAACAACAACAACACGCAGGTGGAAGAGGCAAATTCAGAGGCGGGGGAGTCAAAGAGGCCGTGGAAATTGGCAAAGGCAATATAATGATGCACGTGAATGCTATTATTGTGGTAAGCCTGGACATGTGCAGGCAGAATGTTATAAGAAGCAGGCTGACATGCAAAATGGGAAAGTGCAGCAAAACAACTATGCATCCTCAAGCAGAAATAATGAGGACAATGAAAGGTTGTTTGTTATGCAGCATGTCGTGAATGCCATGTCTGAAAATGTTGAAGCAGCACAAAAAGATGATGTGTGGTATGTGGATTCAGGTGCTTCGAACCACATGACAAGTCATGGGGAGTGGTTCAAGGAGATGAAAAACCCGGAAAGACCAGGTTTTGTGGAAACAGGAGATGACACTGCTCATCCAATTGCCCATGTTGGAGATGTGCCATTGTCTATGCAGGATGGCAAAGTGAAGTACCTTGCAGATGTACTTCACGTTCCGAACATAACAAAGAATCTGGTTTCAATTGGCCAGATGATTGGGTGCTGACAGAGTGACAGTATGGTAGATAGATATCGTGTGGTGTGTTTATGAATAGCACATGGGTGCTGACAGAGTGACAGTATGGTAGATAGATATCGTGTGGTGTGTTTATGACCGCGTCCAGCTGGTCATGTGTGGTGTGGACATTACATTAGGTTTACTTTGTAGTGTGGACATAACACTATGTTGTGTTCTCTTTTGTGTGTGTGAGAGAGATGATGACTATGGCTTCTCTCCTTCTTTATGATTGATGGATATGGATTAGGGTTTGCTTCTCTTGTGTGTGCTCCCTCCTGCTTCTGTTTTTTTATCATGGTATCAGAGCCTAGAGCTCATTAGTTGTGTTGTGAGAGTGAGTGAGAGAAGAGGGAAGAAGAAGAAGAAGCTGTGAAGATTTCCATTGAAGCTGTGGAGCAAAAGAAAGCTGTGGAGCTCACCTCGGTTACAGATCTGAAGCTTGGCCTAACGGGTAAGAGTAGCAAAACTCCCTTGAGCGGATTGCAGGTGCCAAAGAGCAGGTTCAGTGAAGATTGAAGTGCATAAAGCAAGCAGAAAATTTTTGGTTTTGAAGCTTTCATGGAAAGCTTGTGAAGGAATGTATTTTGACAAATGTATTGGGGCAAATACAAAGGAAACACAGAGGTTCTCATGTATTGTGAAAGGGCACATGTATTAGCAACACTGGAGCAAACCATTGCATGAAACATTGATGTATTTCAGGAGATTTGTGAAAGAAAAATTCTGGTTTTTTTGACTCCTGCAAAACAGAGAATATATGCCCCGGAGGATCAAATGTGGCAACACTACTCAAAATTGGAGCTTTCCCTTCATACCCATGATAGTTTAGGTCATTGCTAAGAGACCTATCAACCCAATTGTGAAATGCCCCTCTTCTACAGCCCTCTGCAGCAGGCGGCGCATTCTCGAGCAGAATTCTGGACGGTTTTCATAGATTTCATGCCATTCACTCATTAATACTCCATTTGATGCCATTCAAAGCTTGGGGAGTTGAGCAAAGGCATTTCTAAGTCATTGTGAAGCTTGGTTGCAGCTCATTTGATGTATTTGGAGCTCATTGAAGTCATTTATCAGAGGTGTGCAGGTGTGCAGAAGTTCTGTCCAGAAACAGAGCATTATTAATCAAGGCATTAATCCTTGTCTATATCAAATTGGCCTAATTCCTTTGGTACAAGTAGAGTCCTATGAGTTGCTAAACTTTTGATTCAAAAAGTTTTGAATTTGGCTCAGATTTGAAGGAGATAGAGCATTTTTAGTGAGAGGTGGTACCTGACATATGCAGAAAAAGGCAAACCAGGGAGCTACAAAACTTGGTGGTTCTCACTCAACTTGAAGAATTTGATCAAACCCTTATAGGATATGTTGGAGCAATGTGTTATGAAGCCAATGAATGCATAAACATCAAATTTGAACAAGATTTGAAGGAATTAGAGCAAGATCTTTGACTGGTTCTCTGGCGAGAAAAAAAAACCAAAAAAATTTTTGTGAAGAAGTATCATTTGTTTTCAACCTTGATCGAGTATACCTTGTTGATGAAGCATTGTGGGATCTAAAAGCACATATATTGAAATCATTTGGAGAGATTTGGAGCATTACAGGTACTTCATACATTGTGATCAAAGGGGTACATCTACTACCTTGCAAACATGGGAGATGGTCCGATACAAATTGTTGGAGAGAAGCTTGATAGAACTAACTTTCAAGTGTGGAAGTTTCGAATGAAGAGTTTTTTGAAAGGCAAAGGTTTATGGAGTCTCGTCTCAGATGAAGACCCGGAGCCATTCCTACCTCCTCAACCAAATAATGCTCAGTTGGTGGCTCACAAGCAATGGGTAGAGCGGTCTTCGAAAGTGTTGCATTACTTTTCAATATGTGTAACAGATGCCTTGCTTATTCACATCCAAGATGCAGATACACCGAAAGAAGCATGGGATATATTGTGCCGAATGTATGAGACAGACACTGGTGCAAGAAAGATACAACTAAAGCAACAGATTCACAGTGTAACACGAAGAAATAGGCGTATACATGAGTATGTTCAGGAAATCAAGGGTTATGCAGATTCCTTGTCATCAATCCATGCCCCAATGGATGATGATGATTTGGTTGCCCTCACATTGCGTGGTTTAGGCAAAGAATACAAATCTTTTGACACTTCCATCTCAGTAAGGTTGGGAGGAATGCCAGACTTTAATGAGCTTGTGTCATTGCTCATTGTGGAAGAATTGAAGCTTGGACTTGGTGGTATGAGTCTTACAGGTGGTGCATCCTCGTCGAGCAATGATGAGCATGCAAGAAATCAGGCTTTTTACTCATCTAGAGGCTCTCGAGGCAGGGGGAGATTTACCCCTCGAGGCCGTGGAGGACGTGGTTGGAATGACAGGTCTACTCAACCACAATCAAATCAGAATTTTCAGAATTCACAATCATCATTTGGATCACGTGGAGGTCGTGGATTTCAATCCCATAGGGGGAGAGTTGGAACAGGTGCTCGTGGTAGAGGACGATGGCAAGGTCCTCAACAAAATTTGAATGGGATTGAATGTCACTATTGTGGCAAACTTGGACATATGGCAAAAGATTGTTACAAAAAGCAGAATGATGTCAGGAATGGAAGACCACAACATGGAAATTATGCATCTACTAGTAACAATGATGGGAGTTCAAATCATCTTTTTGCAATGAAGCACATTATGGGGACAATGGATTCTCAGAATGCTGGAGATGAGTCATGGTATATGGATTCGGGTGCCTCAAACCACATGACATGTCATGGTGAGTGGTTTGAGAAGATGCAACCATTGGGTACAAATGGTTATGTGGTCACAGGAGATGATACTCAGCATCTTATAACACATGTTGGTAGTGTGCCTTTGAGGATGCATGATGGAAATGTGAAGAATATGTGAGAAGTGCTATATGTACCATCCATTACAAAGAATTTGGCATCAGTAGGCCAAATGGTTGAGCAGGGACTACAAGTAAGATTCAATGAGAATGGCTATTTTGTGGAAGACTTTAAGCATGGATGTAGATTGATTGCCAAGGGCAAGAAGGAAGGAAGGTTGTTCAAATTGGATGCAGGCATACCAGAATTGAGCTCAGCCATGTTTTCAAAGAGAAATGGGATTGTGCAGGATATTGATATGTGGCACAAGAGGATTGGACAAGTCAATATACAAAGATTAAAGAACATGCAAACAAGAGGCATTGTCAGTGGATTGCCTAGATTCAAATATGATGGACATATGCATGTTTGTGAAGCCTGTCAGTTTGGGAAGCAGGCAAGGTTGAGGTTTCCTAGAGAAGGAAATATGAGTAACAAGCCACTTGAGATAGTACACAGTGATGTATGGGGCCCTGCACAAAACCCATCTATCAAAGGCAGTCTATACTATGTGACATTTATAGATGATTTCAGCAAGATGACATGGATATACTTTCTGAGAGAGAAGAGTGAAGTGTTGGAAAAGTTCATGGATTTCAAAGCTCTTGTAGAAAAGCAATATGGCTGTTGGATTAAATGTTTGAGAACAGATGGAGGTGGTGAATACACCTCAACAAAAGCCTTTGAGCATTTTTTGAGGAAGCATGGAATAAGAAGACAGTTGACTTGCAGGTATACACCTCAGCAGAATGGTGTGGCTGAGAGAAAGAATAGAGTCATATGTGAAGTGGCAAGGGCAATGCTCAATGAAAAGAGCATGCCAGATTACTATTGGGCAGAAGCATGTGCTACTGCAGTGTATATCCCGAACAAAACACCTACAGCAGCCATTCATGGAAGCATGCCAGAGATGCGGCTTACAGGTTACAGGCCAGACATTGGACATCTCAAAGTCTTTGGATGCATAGCTTATGTACATGTGCCTGACGAAAGAAGAAGGAAGTTGGAACCTAAGGCAGAGAAATGTGTATTTGTTGGATATGCACAGGATCGAAAGGCATACAAATGTTATAACCCTCAAACTAGACAAGTAGTCATCTCATGAGATGTGGTGTTTGATGAGCTTGCTAGTTGGTACAAAGCAAAAGATGAGGGAGTCATTGAGTCACTTGAGCCAGATGTGCCTGTGAACTTGCCACAAGCAAGTTCTAGTTCTACTACTATGTCTGGGCCAGCAGAGTAGAAGCTGAGAGTAGCAGTGTACGTCCATGGTCAGGACGTTTGAGGCATGAGAGTGTGAGCACTGGGAGTAGTGCTATGGATAAAGGAAAGAAGAAGGTCGAAGGAATTGGAATCACAGGTTATGAGTCATCCAGTTCAGAGAGTTTGGATGAGGAGCTCGGCATACCTGTCTTACGCACACCTGGTGCTAGGCAGGACAGATATGTGCCACCACATGCTAGAGTTACAGGTGTACAGAGTGACCCGCATGCATTGCGGAGATCCCAGAGAGTCAGATATCCAGTTGAAAGATTGACATACTATGCACTATGCATACATGACATCTATGGTGAAGCATGTGGAACCTACATGCTATACAGAGGCTATTGGAGAGCATGTATGGGAGAAAGCCATGGATGAAGAGATGGATGCTTTGGACAAAAATGATACATGGGAATTGGCTGAGTTACCGCAAGGAAAGAATGCAATTGGTTGCAAATGGGTATATAAGGTAAAGTGCAAGTCAGATGGCAACCTAGAGAGACATAAAGCAAGGCTGGTCGCTAAAGGATATGCACAAACTTATGGTCTTGATTATGATGAAACTTTCAGCCCAGTGGCTAAGATGGCTACTGTGAGGTCTATCTTTGCACTAGAAGCACAAAAAGGTTGGGCTTTACATCAAATGGATGTAAAAAATGCTTACTTGAATGGTGAACTACAAGAAGAGGTGTACATGGAACAGCCAGAAGGATATGTACATCCGGAATATCCTACTTTTGTTTGCAGGTTAAAGAAAGCACTCTATGGTTTGAAGCAAGCACCTCGTGCTTGGAGTGACAAGATCAGCAGATATCTTGTCAGTATTGGATTTGTGGTTGGAAATGCAGACTCTTCACTTTATGTGAAGAAGACACATGATGGTATCGTGATGATAGTCATTTATGTTGATGATTTGATTATCACAGGTGATTGTGGGAAAGACATTGATGAGGTTAAGGCCTCTTTATGCAAAGAGTTTGATATGAAATACCTTGGTGATTTAAGGTTCTTTCTTGGCATTGAGGTGATAAGAACAAGCAAAGGTATATGGCTGGTGCAAAGGCAATACGCACTTGACATGCTGGCAAAGTATGGTATGACAGCATGTAAACCAATGTTGACACCATTAGAGCAAAATATGAAGCTTCGGGCTGATTTGGGTGATGAGCTTGATGATATCACCATGTACAGAAAAATGGTTAGTAGCCTTATCTACATGACAATTACAAGGCTAGATCTCAGCTATGCAGTTGGTTTGGTAAGTCAGTTTATGCAGAGTCCTCGTAAACCTCACTTGGATGCTGTGAGACGTATTCTGAGATACGTCAAAACTACCGTGCATTATGGTCTTTTCTATGAGGCAGGAAAAGACATGCATGTCTATGGATATACAGATGCAGATTGGGCCGGTAGTGCATATGACAGGAGGTCTACCAGTGGCTATGTTTTCAGCCTTGGTAGTGGAGCTGTGAGTTGGAGCAGTAAAAAGCAACCTACAGTTGCTTTATCTACCACAGAGGCAGAGTATCGTGGAGCAGCCATAGCTGCATGTGAGGCTATGTGGTTGAAGAAGTTGCTAGATGATGTCAGGTTACAGAGTGATATGAGAGTTGTCATTCATTGTGATAACATGAGTAGTATTCAGCTTGCTAGCAACCTAGTTTATCATGCTAGGACCAAACATATTGAGGTCCACTATCATTTCATCAGAGAGAAAGTGCTAGATGGGCATGTTGATTTGACATATGTACAGACAGATGAGCAGGTTGCAGATATCTTTACCAAAGCACTTGGTAAGGATAAGTTCGAGTATTTCCGTACTAGATTGGGAGTCCTAGAGATGGACATGTCGAGCTTGAGGGGGAGTGTTGAAATGTCAAGCTCGTATACAGCTGGAGGATAGCACATGGGTGCTGACAGAGTGACAGTATGGTAGATAGATATCGTGTGGTGTGTTTATGAATAGCACATGGGTGCTGACAGAGTGATAGTATGGTAGATAGATATCGTGTGGTGTGTTTATGACCGCGTCTAGCTGGTCATGTGTGGTGTGGACATTACATTAGGTTTACTTTGTAGTGTGGACATAACACTATGTTGTGTTCTCTTTTGTGTGTGTGAGAGAGATGATGACTATGGCTTCTCTCCTTCTTTATGATTGATGGATATGGATTAGGGTTTGCTTCTCCAAAACAAGGTTTAACAGTTGAATATCAAATTGTTGATACTGAATTTAAGTACAAAATATAGTCCCAAAAAGGGTGTGTTCATATGGACAAAATGAACAAAATAAAAGCCAATTTGTGGAATCACTCAACAAAATCAACTTTTCTTTTGGCATGGGATGACCCTGGATCTTTAGAGAATCTTTCTCTCTTCTGTTTGCTTTGATCAAATTTGGCTGATTGAGGTTCAAGTTCCGGTGTTTTGAGCTCTTAAGGTGTTGGAAAGGAAGACTTTGCAGTGGATTCCTCAACTGGTGGTAAGTTGGGCTCTTCTCTGAGATTTTTAGGTGTTGGCGAGGGAGATTTGGCAGTGGGGTCTGGTTTTGGAGAAGGTTCTTTGGAGGCTGGCTTTGGAGACTTGGCAGTCTTCTTGGGGGACATGAAAAAGAAATTGAATGGAGAGCCAACATTTGCCCTCTTACTTTCTTTGTTGGATGAACGACGCTTCTGAATTTGAAATTTCAATGGTGAGTGAAACGGAAGACCTTTAGTAGCACTCTTCTCTTTGACAGGGGTCTTCTCTTTGATTGGGGTTTTCTCTTTGACAGGGGTCTTCTCTTTGATAGGAGTCTTCTCTTGAGCTGGTGAAGAGCTCTTCTCTTGAGCTAGTGAAGAGCTCTTCTCTTTAGCAGGAGGGCTAGGGCTCTTCTCTTTAGCAAGAGGGCTAGGGGTTTTCTCTGTAGCCTGAGGGCTCTTCCCTTTAGAATGGGTCTTCTCTTTAGTAGTGCTCTTTTTCCCCTTGGAATATCTGCTCTTTGTTTGAGTTTTCTTCTTAGTAGGGCTCTTCTTTCTTTCCTTCTTCTCTTTGGCAAAGGTCTTTTTCTTTTTGGATGAGCTATCCTTGACATGGCTTTTCTTCTCCTCCTTTTTTCTTTTCTTTGAAGTTGTACCTTGGCTCCTTTCTTAGGTGGAAAGGGGGAATTAGGATCAACTGGATTGATAGATCTTTCCAAAACCATAGACACTGCCTTCTCCCTTACCCAACTTACCCAAGAATCTGGATATTCATGCAACTAAGGCAAAAGAAAATGATAAAATTTCTTAATATGAGAAAGTCACTAAATGTATTGACCCAATCAATCAATGCTATCATTACATGAACTTACAGTAAGTGTTGTCATTCTAAATCTTGACTCAAGATATCTCCAAGCATTAGCAAGCACCATCCATCCAAAAAGATGTTGAGTCTTTCTGCAAAGGAACTTTCTGACTGTAGTACTTAAAATCTTCAAGTTTGTAGTCTTCATAGGTGGAACCTAGGAAACTCAAGATAAGTTTGGCAGCACTGCAAGCATAAAATATTGAGGGTCAACCAAACAATTGAAAACTTACAAAATATTGCTCTAGAACATAAACCATGGTAAAGTTGATTCTTACATTTTACTTCTCCCATGAATGGATGCTAAAGAATTCATAAAGATTACATCTCTATCCAATAGATTGAAGATAATAAGACTCCAATGGCCTCTGTGATAAGATGAATACTGCAATTAGTTGTGAATATTGTAATGATGGACAAAAGATAATTGAGTGTGAGTCTTACACTTCAACATAAGGGTATACAATGTAATTGCATGTCAGCATATCAAAGTCATCAAGAAAACTTGCAAGATCCCCTTGCCTATTGAAAAGGCACTGTGTAACAAGGGGATCAAGAATGGTCACTTGCATAGCCATTGAGTCAGGAAGATCCCTCATAAGACATCTGTAGACATAAACAAAACATATCAATAAAATATGAAATCTGAGAAATTCATCAAGAAAGCAAATGGAAATCCACACAAACCTCAGACAGATAAAGAGGACTGTGTCACATATCTCAATATTGTGATTCACAAGCATACTTGTGTCTTCAGGGGCAATGTCATAATAAACCTCATCCTCTCCATGCATGGAGACATCTACTACCATTTGACATGTTACATTCTGATAAAGTTCTGAATTGGATGCATGAAGAATTTCAGCTTGCTGAGAAAGAATGGCATCCTCTGTCATCTTCTCCTGCTCTCTCTCTTTCTCCACTTCTTCTTTAATATCGTGAGCTTTTCTTGTACTATAAGTATGCAAAACATATTCAGTAACAACTGATTGTTTGGGTTGTCTTGCTGGAGGAATATTTAGAATTTCAAAAGCCCTCATATCTTGACTTGGAATGGGTTCCAAAGCTTTGTCAAACTTGTATCTAAGTCTGGACACAAGCACAAAATCTTTGCTCATGAGAGTGATCCTATGAGCAAATGCAGCAGCAATGTATCCATCATTCATAAAGTCGATCAAAAAATCCTCAGCAGCCTCTTGAAGACACATAAGGGCCTGTGACTCCCATCGGACTTTATCAAGATATGTGTTTTTCATTTTGCTAATTAACCTTTCTGATATGTCCCTCACAACCTGCATAAATGGCAGTCGAGGGATGAGAAGATTAGTAGATTTCTGTGCTGCTCTGATCTCTCTTAGTGACTTCACCTGATAGTTTAATCTCTTTCTTGCTGTTGCCCTAGCACGAGGCTTTGGAGGAGGCTTTTCTTGTTTTTCATCGACAACTGGCTTTTTAGAAGATCCTGGTTTGTCTTGAGCTTTTTCAGTCTTCGAAGGGACGTAGACTTTCCTTGCAGTCTGTTTTGTCCTCGCCATTGAAGTTTAAGAAAAAGAAGAGAATTCGATCGGGGTGATTTGTGAGTTGAGATAAAAAAACTAACACTGGCCCGAACTAAGCGATGGGCCGGATCCAAATTGGTTGGATTAGCTCTATCGCTTGATTCGGGCTATACCTGTTGAGAGATGTAATCGTGGTGATGTGTGTATGTGGGAAAGCACCCTAGAGGTGCAAGATATTGTGGTGAGATATGAATGCCACATGTAATATTGCATGGTGTGTGAGAGTTGACCAAAAGAGTGGAAAAGGAGCTGCCACATAGATGATGATGTGTAAAGTGGGATAAGGCTAGAAAGCCTATATCATTGTATGGTTCATTGTGATATACAATACAAGGGAATAGTGTTGAGTGTGCAATCTCTCTCTCTCTCTCTAGTTATGGAGTTTTTAGTGTGGTTTAATCCACCTTAATTATGTTGCTTAATCTATGTCCTTCACCATGATCAATCCCATTTCTAGAATCTTAACATGGTATCAGAGCCAAATGGACTCTTGGTTATGGTGATTATTATGTATATTAGCTTGTTTGTGTGTTTGTTTGATTAAGCATGTTATTATGGTTCATTTAAAAAAAATTATGCACACTCTATTATTGTTCTCTATTTACATTTGAGAGAGGAGTTCAAAGCTGCCTATGAAGCTGAAAATTAAGATTTCAGCATTATGAAGACTATGGAGTCTTCATCAAACATCAAAGAAGCTGCCCAAGAGAGTTGCAAATGGAGTTTTGCAACATGGAGAGCTTGCTCATCATCAAGGAAGCTAAAAATAGAGATTTCAGCATTATGAAGGCTATGGAGTCTTCATCATCATCATCAAGGAGAAGCTGCCAAGAGAAGATATGCTGCTGATTATGCCTCAAGAAGGTTGGTTTTGTGAAGTTTTGCCTCAAAGTTTTGTGTTTGAGCATGGAAGAATGCTCTATGAAGGGTTGCTATGTATGGGATTTGTGTATCCCATGAATCTTGTGTGGAGGTGCATGCTTGTCAAATGATGGCAAGTGAGATGGTGAACTCAATGGAGTTCACATGTGTGTGCATCAAGAAGAGGATGCACTTGTGAATGTTTGCTCAATGAAGGAGAGCAAAGAAGGGGATGGAAACCTTGGCAGTTTCCAAATGTTTATGCACCTATGGTTTCATTTGAGAGACCATGTGAAGAAGCACCCTTGAATGGATGCATGCATTGAAGGAAGAGCATGCTGATTTGGAGGCCATGAAGGCTATGTCAATGGTCATGGAAGACCTCAACTTGGAGGTCTTGGAGAGGCAAAGTAGCAATGGGAGAGCATGCGTGTTTGAAGCTCATTATGAAGCTCATGGTAGCCAATGTGGTGGCTACAAGAACGTCATGGGGGAGGTTTTGTGAAGACAAAAGAGAAGCTATAAAGGAACTTCTGCATATGAAGAAAGAAGCACATGTGGAGCATGTGCCATGGACGCTTGGTACAAGATTCAGCTCACACCTATAGCAATGGTAGAGTAGAAAGCACAACAAGGGCTTCTGATTAGAGAAGCATCACAATAGAGGCAGTAAAGGAAATGAAGGCAAAAGGCAGCAAGAGGCATGGCCAGTAGAAAGCTCATCACATAGAATAAGCTACCCAGGATACCTAGGATGCAGTGCAGGATTTGCTCCCAAAGCATGGAGAGAGAAATCATGGAAGCTTTGCTCACCCCCAAGCAGAAACATAGCATAACAACAGCAGGTGCTCAAGAATCAAACCAAGAAGAAAAGCTGCAAAAGAGACAGGCACTCCCGCAGAACAGTGAACAGCACTGTAGCTGCGTATGTGAGAGTTTGGCTAGCTACTGCAAGAACCTGAACTGGTCATCTCTGTCGGTGCCAAATGCCATGGCTGCCACCTTTAGCACAAGCAGAGGAACCAGAAAAAGCAAAGAGTAGAGCGCACAAGAGAAGATAAGAGTCCGTGTGAATTCAAAGCATACGAGCTATGGCGGTGGTTGCAGAGGTAGCCGAGTGCAGAATCAGTCGTCGAGAGCAAGGAGACCGTTGTGCAGAACAGGTCGAGAAAGGAGAAGAAAATGACCCTGTGTGTGTCAGGGTCGTCGACGTTCACGCAGGCGGGGGGCTGAGTAAAGCTGCAGGATGCCGCGTGGGTGGATGAGACATATCGTTTTTTTTCATAGCATAAATGCCGAGTGGATGATTTTTTATTTAAAAAAAACATTAATGGAGCTAAGGTCACAATGCCACATAAAGATGGATTCACACACACCAAAAAATTATGAAGTTGAAGCCTTGTTAGTATGATATTTCTTCTTGAGATGTAGGTGGTGCCCTGCCCGCCGGCATTGGCCAAAAAGGCTTTGTAATTTTTTATATTTTCACCCAAACATGATAATGGACAAACGTCCACGAGCATGCGTGCTCAAAACAGGATTTAATGTAATCATCCATGGTATGAGGGTAACCTACCCGAGCTCACCTAGAAGCTCGAAATAGTTGTTGTGATGTGTGCATGAGCGATGCACGTGTGAGGTGCATGCGCATGGGTTGGTTCCCACCCGAACTTCCATGTTCAAATCGGACTCAGTGGTTCCACTGTGAGCAATGAGTCGGCTCAAAATGGACTAGGTGTCTAAGATGGTAGACACGGGCACACATGTTTGGTTGATGGACACTCCAATGTATCATTGAGGGGGAGTGTTGAGAGGTAGCGATTGCGGTTGTGCAATGCTACATTGATATGGGTGATGGATGATGGGTGAGTTGTGGAACACCTCGATTAAGAGGGGGTGTTGAGAGATGTAATTGTGGTGATGTGTGTATGTGGGAAAGCACCCTAGAGGTGCAAGATATTGTGGTGAGATATGAATGCCACATGTAATATTGCATGGTGTGTGAGAGTTGACCAAAAGAGTGGAAAAGGAGTTGCCACATAGATGATGATGTGTAAAGTGGGATAAGGCTAGAAAGCCTATATCATTGTATGGTTCATTGTGATATGCAATACAAGGGAATAGTGTTGAGTGTGCAATCTCTCTCTCTCTAGTTATGGAGTTTTTAGTGTGGTTTAATCCACCTTAATTATGTTGCTTAATCTATGTCCTTCACCATGATCAATCCCATTTCTAGAATCTTAACAATACCCAGAACTAAGCGATTTTTGTGATCCGAGAGAGTTGAATAGGCTCTTTCGCTTGATTTAGGCGTATGCGGAACTAAGCGATAATATATTGAGGCTCTATCACTTAATTAAGGGGTAGCCGGAACTAAGCGATGAATAGCTTCCAAAAGGATTGGAATAGCTCAATCGCTGATTCCGGATATGTCCGGAACAAAGTGAAAATGGAGATCCGAGAGTTTTGAATAGGCTCTATTGCTTGATTCGGGGTATGGCCAAGTGATAGGGGAGGATCCGGAACCAAGCGATGAAGAAGATCCGATTTGTTTGGACGAGCGTTATCGCTTGATTCGGGAAATTTTAAGTCGAGGGAGAAGAATCCGGGACTTAGCGATGAGAAGGATCCGAGATGTTCGGATGAGATCTATCGCTTGATACGGGAATTTCGGAGGAGCAATTTTGCTTGATACCGTGTCGGTGAAAAATAGAAATGTTTTCATGAAAATTTAATTTTTATACCTCGAATATGTCCGTACATAGGACCGTTGGATACACGTGTCATGCAATCATTTTTGCCATGTGGCACGAACGGTCACTATTTAAGGTGTTTTTGCCACGCTCCACATGCTCCATCGGATATTCTCAAAAACTCTCTCTCATGTGTTTTTTCGAACCTTCAAATTGCCAAGGCCCGCACCAAGCGATAGAAGCATTCCTAAACTTTTGGACCACTTATTTTCGCTTAGTTCGGGCTCTGCCATATAGTGACTTCCAAGCTCTATTTTGCAAAACTCTCTCTCTCTTTTTTTTTCGAACCTTCAAATTGCCAAGGCCCGCACCAAGCGATAGAAGCATTCCAAAACTTTTGGACCACTTATTTTCACTTAGTTTGGGCTCTGCCATATAGTGACTTCCAAGCCTTCTTCAAAATTGTTCGAGCGTTTTTCTCAAATATCACAATGAGTAAAAGTGTTGAGGGATGACATGAACTTGTTGAAGAAAGCCCAAGTGAAATACTCTTGAATGCTATTTTGCAAGATGGTCATGACATGAAGGTATACGCAGATGCAGTGGAGATATTAAATCCAAGGTTTGTTCTTTCAGATGTTTTGATGAAGCTTAAGGAAATTCTTGAAGAGGAGTACAAACAATTTGAAATGTCAATTGAAGGTCATTGTTTTCATATCGGAGACAATGATTTTTGTCACCTTACCGATTTTACTCAGCTGTCAGTGTGGAAAGCCAAAGTTACAAAGAGGTTCAGTAGATTTTCAAATAAAATCTCTTTCACATGCCCTTCATCCATTTCTTGTCCAATTCATAAGAAGCTTTGTAACCTTGTCCCCAAAGATGTCTCCTTTCTTTTCTTTCTATTTTTGAGAGCAGAAATACAAGATAAAGAGCAAGAATCAGATATTGATGCAGAGAAGGAGGAAGAAGACTTAAATGTCACCACAGTCTCAAAGCTAGAGAAAAGTGAGATTTTAGAAGAGGAAGAAATTGATGTTCAAGCTGAGGAGAAAGAAAGTGCAAATCTTGATGTTGCTGAATTTAGGGCTTTCAGTGTTACTGAAGAGCCCTCAGAGGAAGCAAGCATATTTGAATCCTCTGTTACTGTTCCAAGACTTCCTTTCTTCTATATCAATGAGAAAGATTTTATTCCTTTATTCTATCTTCAATGTCTCTTCAATATCAGGGAAGACTACTGTATTGTAGCAATTTCAGAAGCTTGTGAGGTGACCAAAGACTTTATTGATACAGAAGTAGAGTCAAAGGAAGAGTTTTTGGCACTTGATTTGCAAACATCTGACCACTCATTTATCCCTGCTCCTAATGCACTTGCCTTGTGCCTTAAAAGAGTGGATGAGGAGAAACCTTCCCTTAGAGATGAGGATTTTGAGAACAGGCTTATTGAGTTAGGTGTAGAGTCTTTTGGCAGAGATTTCAAGCTTCAGGTAGATTCTGATAAAGTGGAAAGGGTTGGCTCATGCAACTTGATGAAAGACAAAGTAGTAAGTGAGGATGGGTTGCAGAAGGTAGTTTCCTTTTAATCTTTTGCAAAATGTTATTGTGATTGTAATTTTTTTAAAGTGAGGTTTTTGTCTTGCAGATTGAATTGCTTGATAAGGATGATTTTCTAGGAAGAGCTAAAGGCAGCAGAGTGAAAGCTACAGAGACTAGGTCAAGAAGGCCTTCATCTGCTCTCATGTACTACTTACCTACATTGGATAAGGCTGTGTTCTGTGCTCTCATCTGCTCTCATGCACTACTTACCTACATTGGATAAGGCTGTGTTCTGTGCATTCCACATGAACTTCTCTGAAGATGCTGAGTTGCCAATATTTGCCTTGAAGGTGTTGTCAAGGTTCATGGGATACACTCCCCTCAAATAAATGCTAACAAGGTCTTGCTTCTAGAGAGAGCTGCTGCTCTTAGAATCTTTGGATATGCTACAGGTTTCAATGCCTCAAGAGCAGGATACTTTCTTTGCTACTCTAGCTATGCAGCTGCAGCTGAGGACTCAGATATCAATCTTCTTGGAGGTTATAGAAGGAGAAAAATTTTGAGATACAGAGGTGACATGCCAAATAGTCCCAAGAGAATCAAAAACTAATGTACACACAATATTTTGCAAGGACTAATTATAATTCAGCAAATATTTTGTAAGAGGTACAAATGTGTTAGTAAATCATTAGTCTCTATCTTGAGGTGTTTGTGTAGTTTCAGATTGCTGGTTCTTTGATCTCATCCTTTGTAATTGCCTCCTGTAGAACCAATTGAATAATTCTTTAAGTGCATTGCTTCTTCTTTGACCACCTCCTCTTCTGGTACATCTGAAAAAGGAAGTTCTTGCTTGATAGTGAGACTTTTCCATTCCTTGTGTGTTCCATGTTGCAAGGGGTCCTTCTGTAGCAAAATATGGTCCATGCAAGTAAAGAATACGCTACAAAGACAATTCTTTGTTAGTAAATTTAAGAAATTACACTTTAATTTTAACTGTTTTGATAAGTCTAAACACTCACCAAGTAATAAGTTATGTCTTTTTCTCCCCAGGCATCTATGATAGCTTTTATTAAAAGCTTTATTGCTTTTTTGAAATCATCTGCATAAGTATTTGAACCAGCTTGTTGTCTTAGGACTTTGAAAAAATTGTCGAGTTTTTTCCAAACTTCCATACGTTTGTTGGCTACATCTGGTCTACTTTTGACATTTGTGGTAATGACACATAGATGTTTCCAGTAGTTCCACATTGCATTGACTTGTTTGGTGTCATGGTTGCTCAAAAATCTTCTTGCTTTTGCTCCTCCCATTGAAACATCTTGCAGAACATCACCTGTACCTCTAGAAAGAACTTCGCCACACCATGGAAACCCATTATTTCTGGATGGTGTTTTAAGATGCACTTCTCCACCATGGAAACCCATTTGAGAGAGCAAGGCTTCGCATTTTTCTATGCACTCATCTGCAAGTTTAGTCGGCTTAATAGAATATGCATAGTCCAGATGAAGTCGGAGCAATTTGTCCAAGATTCTTATCTCTGCATGCAATGTACATATATGCACATTTTTTAAATGTATTGGTAGAATTGGATCCCAAATTTTAACAGAAGTTGGATAATCAATAACATTCACATTATTTCTGGATGGTGGTTTTCCAATCTCATTTTCTGCAAGCCATTCTCTTGTCCCTGTGCTTGCCATTCTCTTGTCCCTGTGCTTGCCATGCAATAAAGACATGGATATTTGGTATTTGCTCCTCCACATACACCAAACATACACTTCAACGCCTTGAGGTCGGCACTCAAATGCCATTCCACAATGAAATCACCTATGTCGTCTACATGAAGGTGTTCACCTACATTTTGGCTCTGAATAACTGAAGGAATGTCTGTATGTGAAAAGAGCCACTTTAATGTTTCATTACTCTCTACTGGCACATGAGCTGATCCAATCCACCATAGCTCCATTTCTGATTGAGTTTGTGGTATGGAGAATCAAGCTTACCTTGACTATAGTCCAATGCTTTATTCATTAGGGATATAGATATTCTTTCCATTTTTTGACATTTTTGGATTTGAGCTTCATCTAATTTTATAACAAATACAAGTTTTCCTTCACAATCTATTTCTTGAATGTTGTAATCTCTCACCATAAAACATTAGGAACTCAATGGAGTCTTCTTGGGCCCTTTTATTTGGCAGTTTAAGGAAGTCAAACCTTTTCTCTTAAGAAGAAACGTTTTCTAATTTGAAGCTTCAAAACGGCTACTTTATTCGAATTTGAATTTGCGGGGAAAAATGGAATTTAAAATCTAGCGGATAAAACCATATCATGTAACATATCTATGGAAAGCTCTTGATGCGTAGATCACGGATCTGTAATCTTCGCTCAGATCGGAGCTTGTATGTAGAAGTTATGGAGGTCCAAAAATTGTAAAATTGCCCCCCCCTTTTTGGGAGAAAAAGTGCACCCTTTGACCACTCTTACACCTCTCTTACAAACCAATGGTTTTTGCTTACATGGCGGGCTCCTATTTGTCAAAAAGTTAAACGTTTCCATAACCTCATGGCAAATTAAAGGGCCCAAGAAGACTCCATTGAGTTCCTAATGGATTGGACTTTTCTAATGTTCATCCAAATATTATTATAAACGTTGTATTCAAAAGACGATTTTTTTTTTGTCTCTCATATGGCATTGTTCCCTCAATATAGAAATACTCTCCGAAATGTTTGGAAATTTCCTCATTTAACAGAGTTCTATATTTTCCAACATTGTGAGGTCTAGGCAACCCAAAAGCTTTGATTTTGTAATACTTAAGGACCCTGAACCAGGTTTTAGAGATGGCTCTGTATCCCTTTCTACTCACTCCCACTGTGTCACAAACTTCTTGCATTTGGGAAGGCTGGACCAATAAGTCCATATCTTTTAGTAGATGATGAAAGACTAGTTTTTTTTTAGTTTGATTTTCAGGAAGTTTCAAAAGTTTCAAGATATCCGGCCTATTCATAAGCTCATTCAAAAATCTTACCCTTTCCTGAGCATTAGACATGTCAAATCCTAGAAGGGTAGTAACATGATCTCTTACAAGTTTTAACCTTTTTTTCCTTTGTCCAGATCTCTCTGTCAAGTTAACTACATCCCGCATTCGTTTTACTCGTGCTCTTAACCCTATTGAAGTTTCTTTTAAGGTTTTCAATTGATCATTTTCTTGTTTCAAAGACACTATTTTGTTTTCAAGTTCTGTAATTTTTGTTGCATTCAAAGATAAAGTATTTTGAAGATATGTAATATATTCTACATAATTAATATGTGACTGAGATAGTCTTGAACTATAACCAAGTAAGCCATCCACCCCATCACCAACAAATCTAATCAAATCATGTGGTGTGTGAAAAGAAGGATACCTTCCTCTTCTGGGATTCGGTGGATATAGACTTCCATCTGTCCATAGGTCAATATGCTTCTTTCCTTCGTTGCGAAGATGTTGAGCTTCATTCGCACATGAAAGGGGTCTTTGGTAGACACTCCGTGTAGTTGCGTACTCTTGGTTGAGCTTGATATTCAAATGAAACTTACGATTAGATGTATCACTCATTACTAACAGAGCTAAAAATATTAGCAGAGCTATTAGAAGATGAGAGACGCAGAAGAATGAGAATGAGATGTAGCTTGTGAAATTCTTAGAGAAGCAGAGGAGTGAAACTAAGAATAAGCTTATGAAATTTTTTGGAGAATGGATGAGAGCACGTTCAGAGGGAATGGTCATTCAAAAGTAAGAGAAATAAGTATTTTTCGCGAAGTCACTAAAAGAGGACAAATTTCGAGACGAGCCATTAAAGAGTAGCATGAAAACGATATATTTTTTTAGATTTTAAAATATGTACTTAGATATGTGTTCAATCACATAGATACGCTTTAAATATCCAAAACGGCCAAATTTGGAGCCGTTTTGACCGTCAACGTTCTACTAATTAGCAAGTTAGCGAATTCCTTACACAGCCCATTTTGAGACGTTTTTGGCCCTAATGGGACGCACAATGTGGGCCATTAGACGAACCCCATTGAACTCAAAATTCAAATGTTTGGGATGAAAAGATGCAGGGGGAAGAGAGCTTGAGCTCTTGCAAGCACACACACACACTTACAAAACCCTAATAGAGAACACACAAGGTGAGAGGCTAAAAATCTTCTTCTTCTCTACTCAACACTCAACACACCATATACAAGAATGAGAGTACACATAATATGAAAGGTACTCAACCAATACATACACGGGTTCTCTATAGTGTGAGCCCAACTAAATGAGCTGGCGCTATAACTATGCCAGCAGTCTCTAGAATGGCTGTCACACAGCCTGTCATCCCACTGTGTAAGATTCCTCCCCAGCCTTCGAGGTATACAGGAGTAAGAATCTCCCTTTCTGATCTGAGAATTATTCCCTCTCTAAAATAAAAGAAAGTTTCTGTTTAAAAAAAGGAAGACCCTTTTCCTAGAATACTTCTCAGGAGTCCCACCTGTTTTAAGGATTTAGAACAATGAGTTCAGAAGTGAGAATCGGTGTTTTGGATACCAAGGTTTTGGTTTTCATTCGAGTACGGCCCAAAAGAAGTTCTTTATCTCTTGGGTAGTATAAGAAGTTATCCCCCAGATATTGTGAGCCTTATATCTGAATTCAATGAAAGTAGGTGACTTAGCCTACAAGCTTCTTTTATCTCCTCATCTCAAAATTCTTAATGCCTTCTATAGAAAAATGTGTCAAACCCAAATCATGGAAAGACGATAAAACTTCAGTGGCAAGTTACCGTTGGCTTCTAAGTTACGCTAGCTCCTTCCTTTATATAAGTCGTAACCTTTAACTGTCGCTCACAGTAATCTTACTTCCATCGATCTCCCTTCTTCTTAATCTCCTTCATGGCTTGGCAACAGGAATTAGTTTTATCCATGATGATTTCTCACCTTCAAGACGGAAGAGAGTCTGTGAAGAAAGACTTTATAGAACAGTATGAGCGCTCACTTTTTCCTCACCTAGGAACTTCTGTAGCTCAGACCAAATGGCGGACCTATCAAAACATAACTAGGGTAACACCCTGGGGTCAGCAGCACTTTCGTAACAATGTTCGCTTGGCCATGGTTATTGAAACCTTGGGTTTGGGTCCCCGATACTACTGCATCATGAGATCAAGATATCTTGGGTTTTCTGAGCGGTCTTCTTACTGGCATGTTTTCTTCCTCATCAGAAGATATGCCTTTACCCCGTTTTTGGTTTGCCTCTCAGAGGTCCTTTTGTTAGAACACCTCATACCACTGAGATAGGCGCGGCAATAACCAACAGAATCATTCCCATAGATGAGTTACCTTATACGTGCGCAGTTTGTGAGTGCTGCTTTTGTGATCATATGATGGACGGGCTTATGGAGGTGTAAAGAGTTCTTCTATCTTTACTGTATATGTTCCAAGAATGAATAAAGTTTAAATCTTGTTCTTATCTTGCTCTCTTTGAGACTTTTCGTGGTGGTTAATCTTGATTAAAATTTTTCTCTAAGTCTCATATTCGTGCATCTTGCGAAATTACCCTAGTTTGCGAGATGAGGATATCTCGCGTTTTTTAAGTGGGATAGAATGTAAGATTCCTCCCGCACCCCCTTTTTGATGTCTAGTATCTTCCCCTGTAATCAATCCCTCTTCAGAAATATAAAGACCTTGTTTCTAACTATTTTAACCTAGAGAGAGAAAATATTCTAGAGAGAGAATATTCAGATTTTGAATATTTTTGGATAGAAAAATATCTCTTATAATTAAGATGAATTTTCCTGAAACAGAAATTCAAAAAGAATTTTCCAATGTGCAATTGGAATTAATTGGAAATGTGTATAAAGGACCTTAGCCTAAGGGTCTAGATTTTCAGAAATTTTTGGATTATGGTCCAATTAAGGTTCCTATGGGCCAATAGCATCAATCCATGTGTAGGGAGGAGATAAATCCAATTTTGTAAAAGAAGATACCCAAAAATGAGTAAATGCTCACATAAGATGAAGAGTTGAAAATGTACAAGGTTTATTAGTATAAAAAAAAACTATGACACATATGTAAGGAAGAGGAGTTCTTTAAAGGAGGTGCATATTTCACATAAGATGAAGAGTTGAAAATGTACAAGGTTTATTAGTAAAAAAACTATGACACATATGTAAGGAAGAGGAGTTCTTTAAAGGAGGTGCATATTTCACATAAGATGAAGAGTTGAAAATGTACAAGGTTTACTAGTAAAAAACTATGAGCAATATTAAAATGATTCCATTATGACACATATGTAAGTAAGGGGAGTTCTTTAAAGGAGGTTCATATTTCACATAAGATGAAGAGTTGAAAATGTACAAGGTTTATTAGTAAAAAACTATGAGCAATATTAAAATGATTCCATTATGACACATATGTAAGGAAGGGAAGTTCTTTAAAGGAGGTGCATATTTCACATGCTTGAATGAGTTTTAAACTCATAAAAATTGAGATAATTCATCTCTCCTCTCTCCTCATTCAAGTCTAGTTCCAAAAAGTTAGCTTAACTGACCTAAAAATGGTCAAATATTGACCAAACTGATTTAGAAAATTCTAGAATCAGTTTGTTTGGTTAGGAGCTCAATTTTTCCTATAATAGAAGCCTCCCCCTTGTTGAAAAATAGATAGTGATTATGCATCGTTACTCTACTCCACCTAAGCCAAGAACTATGAATTCATTAATAATTCACTAGTTTTTGGAGCTTCCCTCTTTCTTCAATCCCCATTAGTGGCTCCATCAACATACTTAACCAATTGATTGGTTGGGGGCCTCTACCGTGAACAAAGAATCAAGCAATTTGTAAGCTAATTAGTGAATATTGATCTTTTCTATAATTTCTCAATGTTTCTCTCTTCTCAACCCCTCTCAAGCTTGAGAAGCTTAATTGGTATGGTTTTTTAAATGCTATTTAAGTTAATTGGTGAATAGTAGTGAAGAGTTACATAATTTAATAAATGCTATTGAAGTTAATTTCCTTTTATGTTTAAATTCTAATGGTTTTTATGTAATTTCTCTCTCTCACTCAAGAAATGGTCATACTCATGACCCATTCTCAATCCAAATGAAGCTTTTCATAAAGTTTTTTCTTAACCCAAGATTAAGCTATGCTTGAGGCCAAATTAATGGCTTTTTTCTATGCTTTTAGTTTATGTATATTGATGATTCAATCCATTATGGATTGATGCTCCAATTAGAGATCATTTTAATTATTTCCTTAATGATAAGCTTTATCCCTTAGAAAATTTGAGATTTATCAGTCATAGCAGCGGAGCTATGGTAAAATTTTTATAAAAATTATGCATAAAATAATTTCATTCAAAGTATAAAAAGAGGACTTCCTACCATATTCTAGAAATTATCTTCCTAGATTAATTGAAAGAATTTCATTATAATCATGGAGAAATTGAATTTTAATATCATGCATAAAGGATAAGTTTTTATATCAAAAGTGTTATTTTTACCATTTTTATTTCATGCATAGAAGTATGCATAATGGATAAATTTTTATATCAAAAGTGTTATTTTTACCATTTTTATTTTCATGCCATTAGGACCTCAATGGAAGGCTTCTTGGGCCCTTTTATTTGGCAGTTTAAGGGAGTCAAACCTTTTCTCTTAAGAAGAAACGTTTTCTAATTAGAAGCTTCAAAAAGGCTAATTTATTTCGAATTTGAATTTTGGGGGGAAAATGGAATTTAAAATCTAGCGGATAAAACCATATCATGTAACATATCTATGGAAAGCTCTTGATGCGTAGATCACGGATCTGTAATCTCCGCTCAAATCGGAGCTTGTATGTAGAAATTATGGAGGTCCGAAAATTGTAAAATTGCCCCCCCCCCCCCCCTTTTGGGAAAAAAGTACACCCTTTGACCACTCTTACACCTCTCTTAAAAACCCAACATTTCAGTCCACATGGCAACCTCCCATTTGGCTATTCCTTAATCACCTTGATTAGGCTTGGGCAAATTAAAGGGCCCAAGAAGACCCCATTCACTTCCTAATGATAGAAGTATGTATAATGGATAAACTTTTATATCAAAAGTGTTACTTTTACCATATTTGAATTTCATGCATAAAGGTATGCATAAAAGTTGATTATTTTATTATAAAAATGTGTCTTTTATTATATTGAATTTCATGCATAGAGGTATGCATAAAAGTTGATTATTTTATTATAAAAGTGTGACTTTTATCATAATTGAGTTTCATGCATAGAGGTATGCATAAAAGTTGATTATTTTATTGTAAGAGTGTTACTTTTATCATATTGGATTTCATGCATAGAGGTATGCATAAAAGATATTCTTTTTATACTAAAAGTGTGATTTTCATCATAAAGGAATTTTATGCATAACTTAGATGCATAAGAGAAATTCTTTTATTCTAAAAGTGTAATTCCTACCAAATTGAATGTATGCATAGGAAGATGCATAAAAGATTGATTCAAAAGTGTCATTCTCATCTAAATTGAATTCATGCATAGGAAGATGCATAAAAGATTGAATTTTAATTCAAAAGTGTCATTTTCATTTAAAATGAATTTATGCATAGGAAGATGCATAAAAGATTGATTTTTACTTCGAAAGTATTAATCTCCTTAAATGGAATTTATGCATAAATAAATGTGTAAAGAAATCTTATATCAAATATAAGAATTCTCTTGTATTCTATAAATAGAAATGAGATGTGATAGGATGTGATAAGAGGTGTATAAGATGTGATAAGAGGTGATAAGATGCTTATAAAATAAGTTAGGAGGTGATAAGATGAATTAAGATGTGCATGGGATGAGGTAAGAAGTGTATGTGATAGGATAAGATGTATATGGGTTGTGATAGGGCGAGAATGGATGTGATGTAAAAGATTAGATGTGAAGGCATATGGGGTTATATGAATGGGAATGTGGAAATGGATGTATGTATGTGGATGTGTGGATGTGGAGATGGGAGTGTGGATGTATGAATGTGAAAATGGATGTATGCATGAAGATGTATATGCATAGATGTGAATGTGGATGTAGATGTATGCATAGATGTGAATGTGGATGTAGATGTATACATGAAGATGTATATGCATAGATGTGAATGTGGATGTAGATGTGGATGTATAGATGTGAATGTGAATGTGGATGTATGCATGAGGATGTATATGCATAGATGTGAATGTGGATGTATAGATGTGAATGTGGAATGTGGATGTGGATGTATGTATGTATGTGGATGTAGATGTGGATGTATAGATGTGAATGGGAATGTGGATGTGGATGTATGTGAATGTGGATGTAGATGTGGATGTATAGATGTGAATGTGGAATGTGGATGTGGATGTATGTATGTATGTATGTGGATGTAGATGTGGATGTATAGATGTGAATGGGAATGTGGATGTGGATGTATGTGAATGTGGATGTAGATGTGGATGTATAGATGTGAATGTGGAATGTGGATGTGGATGAATGTATGTATGTGGATGTAGATGTGGATGTATAGATGTGAATGGGAATGTGGATGTGGATGTGGATGTATGTATGTATGTGGATGTGGATGTATGAATGAGGACGTGATAGTGGATATGTGCATGTGGGTGTGGATGTATGGATGTGGATATGGATGTGTATGTATGAATGTGGATACGGGATGTGGATGTATAAATGAGGATGTGAAAATGGTGGTAAGCATGTAGATGTGGATGTATGGATGTGAATGTGGATGTGGATGTGGATGTATGGATGTGGATATGGATGTGAATATATGATATGTGATGTGAAGGAATCTGAAGTGAAGAGATGGAAAATGATGTGATTGGATGAGTACATATATAAATGGAATGTGGAATAAGTAATGTGGATTAATGAGAGATAATGTGGAAAAATGAGAGTTAATATAGAAACTGTATTTGTAAACTGTTGTAAATGCTGTTTGTAAATGGCTGTTTTATGTCAAGAATGCTGGGAAAGCATTTTGACCGTCTTGTGATTAAGGTCGTGGAGACCTAACTGATAAAGTTGCAACTGCTGACGGAGAGTCAATGGAGGACGTCTCGTGTAGCAAGGTCGGCCGAGGTCTTGACCAGCCTTGGTTCGATTAAAATGGTGAGCTTCCGGTACGGTGGATGAGGGACCAAGGAAGCAGCCTATGAGTGAAGCGCTAGGTCACCTGCGAAGGATCCTAGAGGGTGCTGACCATACAGTGCTCGGGCTCTGGGTCGCCCAGGATACCCACGCGTGCGTCGAGGAAGATATTTGTAAGATTCCTCTCCCAACCCCTTTTTGATGTCTAGTATATTCCCCTGTAATCAATTCCTTTTCTGAAATATAAGAGATCTTGTTTGTGACTGTTTTAACCTAGAGAGAGAAAATATTCTAGAGAGAGAATATTTAGATTTTGAATATTTTTGGATAGAAAAATATCTCTTATAATTCAGATGAGTTCCCCTGAAACAGAAATTTAAAAAGAACTTTCCAATGTGCAATTGGAATTAATTGGAAATGTGTATAAAGAACCTTAGTCTAAGGGTCTAGATTTTCAGAAATTTTTGGATTATGGTCCAATTAAGGTTCCTATGGGCCAATAGCATCAATCCATGTGTAGGGAGGAGATAAATCCAATTTGAAAAAGAAGATACCAAAAATGAGTAAATGCTCACATAAGATGAAGAGTTGAAAATGTACAAGGTTTATTAGTAAAAAATTATGAGCAATATTAAAAGTATGACATATGTAAGGAAGAGGAGTTCTTTAAAGGAGGTGCATATTTCACATAAGGTGAAGAGTTGAAAATGTACAAGGTTTATTAGTAAAAAATTATGAGCAATATTAAAAGTATGACATATGTAAGGAAGGGGAGTTCTTTAAAGGAGGTGCATATTTCACATAAGGTGAAGAGTTGAAAATGTACAAGGATTATTAGTAAAAAAACTATGAGCAATATTAAAATGATTCCATTATGACACATATGTAAGGAAGAGGAGTTCTTTAAAGGAGGTGCATATTTCACATGCTTGAATGAGTTTTAAACTCATAAAAATTGAGATATTTCATCTCTCCTCTCTCCTCATTTAAGTCTAGTTCCAAAAAGTTAGCTTAACTGACCTAAAAATGGTCAAATATTGACCAAACTGATTTAGAAAATTCTAGAATCAGTTTGTTTGGTTAGGAGCTCAATTTTTCCTATAAATAGAAGCCTTCCCCTTGTTGAAAAATATATAGTGTTTATGCATCGTTACTCTACTCCACCTAAGCCAAGAACTGTGAATTCATTTAATAATTCACTAGTTTTTGGAGCTTCCCTCTTTCTTCAATCCCTATTAGTGGCTCCATCAACATACTTAACCAATTGATTGGTTGGGGGCCTCTACCGTGAACAAAGAATCAAGCAAGTTGTAAGGTAATTAGTGAATATTGATCTTTCTATAATTTCTCAATGTTTCTCTCTTCTCAACCCCTCTCAAGCTTGAGAAGTTTAATTGGTATGGTTTTTTTTTTTAATGCTATTGAAGTTTGAATAGTAGTGAAGAGTTACATAATGCTATTGAAGTTAATTTTCATTTATGTTTAAATTCTAATGATTTTTATGTAAATTCTCTCTCTCACTCAAGAAATGGTCATACTCATGAACCGTTCTCAATCCAAATCAAGCTTTTCATAAATGAAAGAAAGTAACAGGGGTGGGTTAGTCCCTCACCAAGGGAGTGGCTCATGAAGGAGTCACCACTTAGCATCTCACGGGAGAAGCTCACCATTGATTCTTGGAACAGATAACATTATCATGAATGACCCATAATCCCATTTACATTGGTATTTATACTCCACCCAAGAGTTCACACCTACTTACTAGTTGTCCATGGCCTTGGGCCCATAATGCTTTCTTACAAACCATCCCTTCCCCAATGGTTTCGTCCTCGAAACCTTAAATGAATACCCCAAATTCGGAGAAGAATGTTCCATGTGGTTGAATTTACACCAACCCATATTGCTCTATCAATGCTTCATATCCCTCCAATGCTGAAATAGGTTGCCATGAAGCTTCTTCCTTAGGTAAACCCTTCCATTGAACAAGATACTCCACCAAGGTACGAGTGCGAAGTACCTTTTTCCTTGTACCCAAGATAGCTTCTGGAATGTATTCAATCATTCCCTCTTCATTCATTGGAGGTAACTCATCAACCATTTGATCGATCATACCCACATATCCTTTCAAGTGAGAGACATGAAACACATCATGAATCTTTGTTGTAGATGGAAGTAAGAGTTGATATGCAACCTCCCCAACTCTTCGTATCACTTGATAAGGACCATAATAGCGATGAGCTAGTTTGGTGTTTGTGCTTCCCTTCAAAGACGCATATCTTGACTTTGGTATTCTCAAAAGAACCCAATCTCCCAGTTTGAATTCCAATGGTCTTCGATGAACATTGGCATATTGTCTCATTTTCTCTTGTGCAACCTTCAAATTACTTTTGCATTGTTGCAACAAAGCTTGCATCCTTTCAGCTTCCTCCTTGGCATTATGGTTAGAAGTCTCATATGTACCCACCAACATAGGCAAATTGACCTTGTAACCATATAAAGCCTCAAAGGGTGACATGCCAATGCTCACATGATATGTTGAGTTGTAAGCAAACTCAGCCAAAGGTAACCAATCATCCCATGTGCTTTGAGTATCATGACAATAGTGGCGTAGATATGTTTCCACCCATTTGTTTACTCTTTCTGTTTGACCATCGGTTTCGGGATGATAGGCGGTGCTTGGAGTAAGCTTGGTTCCCATATATTCAAACAATGTTCTCCAAAAAGTGCTCATGAATTTGACATCGCGATCACTCACAATTTGTGATGGCATACCATGCAACTTGAAAACCCCATCAACAAATTGCTTGGCAACATTTTGGGCTGAATATGTGACCTTGGAAGGAATGAAATGGGCCACTTTGGTCAATCTATCCACCACAACATACAAGCTGTCCCACCCTTTCTTTGTGCGCGGAAGGTTAGTAATGAAATCCATTGATATATGACTCCATTTGCCTTCGGGAATGGGCAATGGCTGAAGCAAACCTCCCGGTTTATGTGTAGGATCCTTGTTCAATTGACATGACCGGCACCCACTTACATAAGCATGAATGCTCTTCCACATCCCCTTCCAAAAGAAACTTTTCCTTATTGCATCAAAGGTTTTGTAGACACCCAAATGACCAGCCATAGGAGTACAATGCATCTCTTCCATGATCTTCTTGATAAATGATGAAGTAGGAACCAAGTAGACTTTTCCTTTGTAGTAGAGGAGACCATTTTTCAGCTCATAATGGGGTAACTCTTCACATACACCTTGCTGTAATTTCTGCACTATTTGTGAGGTTTCTTCATCAAACAAGTACTCTTCTTGTATCTCCATGATCCAATCTTTATGCACCTCAGAAATAGCATACAATGAGCAGGCCCACATACGAGACAAGGAATCGGCAACCACATTTTCTTTGCCCTTTGTGTATGTGATTTCAAAATCATAGTTTTGTAGTGTTGCTACCCACCTTCTTTGCTTAGGAGACAAATTGGGTTGTGTGAGGAAATACTTCAGCACCCTATGATCACTTCTCACATAAAAATGACTCCCATATAAGTAATGGTGCCATTTCTTGATAGCATGGAGTATAGCAATCATCTCTTGCTCATACACATGGAGTTCTCTTTCTTTGTCATTCAGCTTTCTACTTTCATAAGCAATGACTCCATGGTCTTGGTAAAGTACCGCACCAATCCCTCTTCCACTTGCATCCGCCCTTATTGTGAAAGGTTTGGTGAAGTCTGGACATACCAAAATAGGTGCTGATGTGAGCATCTTCTTCATATCTTCAAAGCTTTTGTTGGCAATGGCATCCCAAAAGAAGGTTTCCTTCTTCAATTTATCCGTCATTGGGGCTGCAATTTCTGCATAGTGGGCAATAAAGCGCCTATAGAATGAAGATAACCCCAAAAATCCCCTCAATTGAGTAGTGTTTGAAGGAACCGGCCAATTCCTAATACATTCCACTTTCTTTGGATCCACACAAATGCCATCCTTGCTCACAATGTGACCCAAATATTCCACCTCATGTGCCATGAAGGTACATTTTGTCTCCTTAACATACAACTTGTTTTGCCTCAAGACCTCCAAAACCTCTTTCACATGCTTCAAATGCACTTCCTCATCTTTGCTATAGATAAGTATGTCGTCGAAAAAGACCAATACAAACTTGTAGAGGAAAGGTTGAAGCACTTTGTTCATCAATGCTTGAAAAGTTGCTGGTGCATTGCATAATCCAAACGGCATAACCATGAATTGGTAAAGACCCCTTTTTGTACGAAATGCTGTTTTGAACTCATCACCACTTTTCATCCTTATTTGATGGTATCCGAAACGCAAATCAATCTTTGAAAAGCATGTGGCACCCTTCAACTCATCCAAAAGATCATCCACCCTTGGTATTGGAAATCGATTTTTGATGGTGATCTTATTCAAATCACGGTAATCAATGCACATGCGAAAAGTACCATCCTTTTTCTTCACAAGTAGCACCGGAGAAGCAAAAGGAGATTGACTTGGTTCAACCCATCCCATGTCAATGAGTTCTTTGACTTGCTTTGCCACCTCTTCCTTTTCAACCTTTGACAAACGATAGGGAGGCTTGTTGATTGGTTTGGCATTTGGTTCCAAATCAATAGCATGATCAACACTCCTCTTTGGCGGCATTGATTTTGGCATGGTAAACACATCTTCATAATCCTTGAGTAGCTTAACCATGTCCACATTTTCGATGCAATCCTTTTTGCTATTATCTTCCTCTTTGCAAAGCTGTAGTACATAAACATAGCCCTCTTTCTTGAACTCTTTCTTCATTTGAGTAGCATTGATCATGAAGAGCTTGGACCCTTGCATTCCATTCAATGTAATAACCCTTCCATGATGCACAAAACTCATGAAACTTTTCTGTAAGTTCATGATAAAAGAGTTCAAAGTGGACAGCCAATCACATCCAAGTACTATGTCAATTGGTCCCAACTCAATCACCAAAAGATCAACTTTGCAAGAGTAGTTCTTGGACAACTCCAATTCTGTACTTTGACACTTCATATTGCAACTCATTGAATCACCATTGGCCACTTGCACCATGTGCTTGTTTGGTAAAGAAGTTGGTTGCATTTTGAGAGTGTTCAAAGACCTTTTATTGACAAAACTATGCGTGCTTCCAGTATCAATGAGTGCATATGCTGTTCTCCCATTCACCTTGATCTTCAATCTCAATGTGTTGGCACCCTTACTTCCCGCATAAGCATCATGAGAGATTGTACACAAGGTAGTATGTGCACTATTGTCTTCATCCCACACGCATAGAGGCATCCCATCATCCATTTTGTCATGAGCAAACTTTAGTTTCCCACCCGGATCAAAAGGAAACTCGGGATTTTCTTCATCAAAACCATCATCATGAGAACCTCCACCCTCATGAGGATCTCCCCATCCTAAGGCATCATTGCATTCAAGGAATTCCTCCTCCTCATGATTAGCATTGTCCTCAGTGATAATGTAGCTTATGGAAATATCCTTGGATTTGCATACTTTGAAGTGATCCTTGTTCCATTTTTCTCCACATTTGAAACATAGACCTTTGAGCCTCATTTCATGCAAACGGTCCTCCTTGATAACCTTGCTTTTTGAACCCCCATTTGCTGGCTTGGACTCATTGTATGTAGCTTTGTTGGACATAAATGGTGGTTTAAATGGAAGTCTATTAGACCCTCTACCATACACGGTAGGAAATCTTGGAAGATTAGGTCTTGTGTTTGCATGAGAACCCATGTCAGTCCTTGTGATCACTTCCCCTTTGATATTCCCTTTGCTAGCCCACTTTGTCAAGTACTTCTCTTCATGAATTTCTGCAAGCATCATTGCCTTCTTCAAAGTGGCGGGTTCATGAGACTTGACATCACCACCAATAGGAGCTTTCAAGCCCCTTATATACTTGACAACAAGATAATGCTCATCAAAGTCATCCAAGTATAATAGAAGCTTTAGAAACTTGTGAGAATATTCCTTCACGGTAGTGATTTGCTCTAGCTTGTCCCATTCCACAATGTGATTGTCCCTTTGCATGCGAGAAGTAAACTCTTCTGCCATGTCATTCTTGAATTCTTCCCAAGTGGTGATGACATAACCATGAGATTGCTTCCTCCTCCACCAAGTGTGAGCAAAACCTTCAAGATGAAGTGAGGCGAAGTAGACTTTGGCAATCTCGCTCCTTGGGCTGATTTCGAAGTAGAGATCCATCTTGTTTGCCCACTCTTCAAAGTCTTCGATAGAATTTGATTCTCCTTTGAACTTATTAAATATTATTTTGTCCTTCACAGCATTGTCAAAATTACCATGCATTCTTGAACCCCTCTGCCGTGCTCTTGGATCATCAAATCCTCTTCCTTCACCCAAGTGTCTATGCATTTGCTCATCTTCCAATTGCCAATCACCTGCATCTTTAAATCCCTTCTGTTCATACCCTCTTCTTGCATCTTGCATAAAGGATGAAGTTCTTAGAATACTGGCATTGGATCTCTCATAAGAAGCATCACCCATAGGTCTCTTGCCCTTGTCCATGTAAGAAGAATGTGGCATCATTTGAGGTGGCATCATTTGTCTTACTTTGTTCTCTTCTGGCATAGAAGGCTTTCCATCATGTTTGGCATCATAATGTACACCATCCATTGCATTCATATCGGCTTCTTGGTTGAGCTTGAGAGGAGCCAATGCACTAATGGCTTTCTCCAAGTCTTTTAACCCTCTTTGCATCACATCATCCAGGTAGTGGTGTCGCTTGTCGAACCGTTCCATGAGGTGTTCACCAAATTGTTGTTGCCGATTTGTTTGGTTATTTTCAATCCTTTGAAACATACTCTCCATAGCCATTAACATCATGTCCACTGTTAGCGGAGTAGTTCCCAAAGATGGAGGCATTTCCATTGGCTGAGATTCATCTGGAGATGGTGCTTTTATGGTTGAACTTTCTTCATTCCTCGTTGATGAACTCGTTGCCATCATTGCTTCCGGTTGTCTTTGATCATTTTCATTCCGGGCTCCCTTGTTTTGACCTCCTCTAGTCATTTCCATGCGCTTAATTGATCCCCCTTTGCAAAGACTACTTACTTGATTTTTTTTTTCTCTATTCAAACGGTATCCGATTTGGGTGATCTTTATATCAACGCGAAGCTCTCGACGAGACGAATAAGAATCCCCAAAAACAGATCTGAAAAAGTCAACAGCCTTTGACCAGTCAACTATACCGGCTGAAAGTCAACTCTTGATGTTAACCGCTCAATTCTTATCCGATTTGGGTGATCTTTATATCGATGCGAAGCTCTTGACGAGATGAGTAAGGATCCCCAAAAATAGATTTGAAAAAGTCAATAGCCTTTGACCAGTCAACTATTCTAGCTGAAAGTCAACTCTTGACTTTGACCGCTCAATACTACTCCGATTTGAGTGATCTTTAGCTTGTTTGAAAGAGGTTTTCGGGTAGATTGAAGGGCTTTCAGGACAGATTTGAAAAGCTTTTGAAAAACCCTAGAAATTCAAGGATTTGTCCTGGCTGCAAGTAGGCAAATTTTGCAAAAATTTTGCCATAGTCTCCCCTCTTTTTGCACCAAATCTCAATCAAATCAAAGCATCTCAATCAAGTATTAAAATCCTTATGCATTTGACCACTGTAAGCAAATCAATCCTCAATCATTTTTCCATCTGAGCATGTGACCTTATGGCATCAATTTTGTCCTTTTGCATAAGAAGTCGATGTAGAGGATTTGCTTGTTTGCTCAAGTCGAATGAAGTGGTCGATGAAGCGCGTCGATGCTTGCCGATCTCCCGGCCAAGCACTTCTCACCCCTTCACCAAGTTTACATCCAAGGTGAAGGTTGAGGCCATTTCTTTACCACCAAGTACCTAATCCTCTTCCTTACCGCGTTACCCGGCACTAACGGCAAGGAAGATTCAAGACATTCTCCCCTTGGCCTCTCCTCCAAATGCCAAGGTACCCTTACTTCATTCTAGATTCTAGGAATAAAGTGGGGTACAATCGTGAGTGGAATGTGGTTACAAGCTCAAATGAATGAGTAGAGTTGACTTACAATTGATTTATAGCATGACTCATGCTCATTCATATCATAATACATGGTTCATAGTGCTTCCTTCATCACATCCACTCATGGCAATGTCAATACATTTCCACATACATCAACAACATCCAAGTGTTATGAAGCGGTGTACTCGGGTCGCATTCTGGGCGCGAGTTCCCGCTCGGGACTAGAAAATCCAGTACAAAAGTGAAAACAGAGAGCACTTGCTGAATCCTGCACCTCAAGATCTATAGCTCGTCTCGAAGAGGACGACGAGCCGGTCGTTTTGAGTACTAGAACTCTAAAAACGGAGTTCGTATGAGAGAGTTATGACCAAAAACGTGCAACCGGCAATGGAAAACGGTGTCACCAAAAAGCAGGCTTCCAACCCAAAACATTTTATTCAATCCCCCAAATGTGCCCAAAGCTATGGTCACTTATGCCAATATGCAAGGCATAGCATTGAATGGCTATGTGTAGCATTCAAGCATTCATAATGCATAAAGAGCAGCATGAATGGCCATGATTAAAGTCCAATTTCTGAAAATGGGGGTTTTATGTGTAATAAAACCCTAATTCACTCCATAGCTTGAAAGAATGCTTCAAAATTGTAAGGAAGTGATGGAGCAACTCACCAATGTCACCCGGGAAGCCTTAATGCTTGAATTTGTTGAAGGAGATGAAGATTAGGGTCACTTTGGTGAAAAACGTGGGCAGCTTTGGTAGTGATTTTCAGCCACATTGGGAGCCCCATTGCTCATGGAAAATAGGTGAAATACTTCATAAAACATTGCTAGATACATGAGAGACTCAATGCCCTTTGCTCATGTTGAGATTCCATGGCTAGGGTTTGCAAGAAAGCTCCCAAACAAAAAACGTTTTTGATTAACAACTGCTAATCAAGATTAGAAATTTTCCCCAATTTGGTCCACTCATTCCAAAAAAAAAAATAGGTCCATGTGCTCAGATTTGAACCACAAACTCTACCTTAGCCATATCCCCTTCCCCCATGAATCAAATGAAGCAGAAATTTCACAAAATGAGAAGAAGAAAAGAAAAATTAAAAATCATGGATCAAAAGCCATGCTCTGATACCAATGAAAGAAAGTAACAGGGGTGGGTTAGTCCCTCACCAAGGGAGTGGCTCATGAAGGAGTCACCACTTAGCATCTCACGGGAGAAGCTCACCATTGATTCTTGGAACAGATAACATTATCATGAATGACCCATAATCCCATTTACATTGGTATTTATACTCCACCCAAGAGTTCACACCTACTTACTAGTTGTCCATGGCCTTGGGCCCATAATGCTTTCTTACAATAAAGCTTTTCCTTAACCCAAGATTAAGCTATGCTTGAGGCCAAATTAATGGCTTTTTTCTATGCTTTTAGTTTATGTATATTAATGATTCAATCCATTATGGATTGATAATCCAATTAGAGATCATTTTAATTATTTTCTTAATGATAAGCTTTATCCCTTAGAAAAATTGAGATTTATCAGTCATAGCAGCGGAGCTATGGCAAAAATTTTATAAAAATTATGCATAAAATAATTTCATTCAAAGCATAAAAAGAGGACTTCCTACCATATTCTAGGAATTATCATCCTAGATTAATTGAAAGAATTTCATTACAATCATGGAGAAATTGAATTTTAATATTATGCATAAAGGAAAATTTTTATATCAAAAGTGTTACTTTTATCATTTTTAATTTTCATGTATAGAAGTATGCATAAAGGAAAAATTTTTATATCAAAAGTGTTACTTTTATCATTTTTAATTTTCATGCATAGAAATATGCATAAAAGAAATTTTTTTTATATTAAAAGTGTTACTTTTATCATTTTTAATTTTCATGCATAGAAGTATGCATAAAGGAAAATTTTTATATCAAAAGTGTTACTTTTATCATTTTTAATTTTCATGCATAGAAGTATGCATAAAGGAAAATTTTTATATCAAAAGTGTTACTTTTATCATTTTTAATTTTCATGCATAGAAGTATGCATAAAGGAAAATTTTTTATATCAAAAGTGTTACTTTTATCATTTTTAATTTTCATGCATAGAAATATGCATAAAAGAAATTTTTTTTATATTAAAAGTGTTACTTTTATCATTTTTAATTTTCATGCATAGAAGTATGCATAAAGGAAAATTTTTATATCAAAAGTGTTACTTTTATCATTTTTAATTTTCATGCATAGAAGTATGCATAAAGGAAAATTTTTATATCAAAAGTGTTACTTTTATCATTTTTAATTTTCATGCATAGAAGTATGCATAAAGGAAAATTTTTTATATCAAAAGTGTTACTTTTATCATTTTTAATTTTCATGCATAGAAATATGCATAAAAGAAATTTTTTTTATATTAAAAGTGTTACTTTTATCATTTTTAATTTTCATGCATAGAAGTATGCATAAAGGAAAATTTTTATATCAAAAGTGTTACTTTTATCATTTTTAATTTTCATGCATAGAAGTATGCATAAAGGAAAATTTTTATATCAAAAGTGTTACTTTTATCATTTTTAATTTTCATGCATAGAAGTATGCATAAAGGAAAATTTTTTATATCAAAAGTGTTACTTTTATCATTTTTAATTTTCATGCATAGAAGTATGCATAAAGGAAAATTTTTTATATCAAAAGTGTTACTTTTATCATATTGGATTTCATGCATAGAGGTATGCATAAAAGTTGATTATTTTATTATAAAAGTGTTACTTATATCACAATTGAAATTCATGCATAGAAGTATGCATAAGAGTTGATTATTTTATTATAAAAGTGTTACTTTTATCATATTTGGATTTCATGCATAGAAGTATGCATAAAAGATATTCTTTTTATACTAAAAGTGTGATTTTCATCATAAAGGGATTTTATGCATAACTTAGATGCATAAGAGAAATTCTTTTATTCTAAAAGTGTAATTCCTACCAAATTGAATTTATGCATAGGAAGATGCATAAAAGATTGATTCAAAAGTGTCATTCTCATCTAAATTGAATTCATGCATAGGAAGATGCATGAAAGATTGAATTTTAATTCAAAAGTGTCATTTTCATTTAAAATGAATTTATGCATAGGAAGATGCATAAAAGATTGATTCTTACTTCGAAAGTATTAATCTCCTTAAATGGAATTTATGCATAAATAAATGTGTAAAGAAATCTTATATCAAATATAAGAATTCTCTTGTATTCTATAAATAGAAATAAGAGGTGATAGGATGTGATAAGAAGTGTATAAGATGTGATAAGAGGTGATAAGATGCTCATGAAATAAGTTAGGAGGTGATAAGATGAATTAAGATGTGTATGGGATGAGGTAAGAAGTGTATGTGATAGGATAAGGGTTGTGATAGGGCGAGAATGGATGTGATGTAAAAGATTAGATGTGAAGGCATATGGGGTTATATGAATGGGAATGTGGAAATGGTGGATGTACGTATGTGGATGTGTGGATGTGGAGATGGGAGTGTGGATGTGTGAATGTGAATGTGGATGTATGCATGAGAATGTATATGCATAGATGTGAATGTGGATGTATAGATGTGAATGGGAATGTGGATGTGGATGTATGTGAATGTGGATGTAGATGTGGATGTATAGATGTGAATGTGGAATGTGGATGTGGATGTATGTATGTATGTGGATGTATAGATGTGAATGGGAATGTGGATGTGGATGTGGATGTATGTATGTATGTGGATGTATAGATGTGAATGGGAATGTGGATGTGGATGTGGATGTATGTATGTATGTGGATGTAGATGTGGATGTATAGATGTGAATAGGAATGTGGATGTGGATGTGGATGTATGTATGTATGTGGATGTAGATGTGGATGTATAGATGTGAATGGGAATGTGGATGTGGATGTATAGATGTGAATGGGAATATGGATGTGGATGTATGCGAATGTGGATGTAGATGTATGGAAATGTGGATGTGGATGTATGTGAATGTGGATGTAGATGTGGATGTATAGATGTGAGTATATGATATGTGATGTAAAGGAATCTGAAGTGAAGAGATGGAAAATGATGTGATTAGATGAGTACATATATAAATGGATGTGGATATGGATATGGATGTGGATGTGGATATGGATGTGAATATATGATATGTGATGTGAAGGAATCTGAAGTGAAGAGATGGAAAATGATGTGATTGGATGAGTACATATATAAATGGAATGTGGAATAAGTAATGTGGATTAATGAGGGATAATGTGAAAAAATGAGAGTTAATATAGAAACTGTTTGTAAATGCTGTTTGTAAATGACTGTTTTATGTCAAGAATGCTGGGGGAGCATTTTGACCGTCTTGTGATTAAGGTTGTGGACCTAACTGATAAAGTTGCAACTGCTGACGGAGAGTCAATGAAGGACGTCTCGCGTAGCAAGGTCGGCCGAGGTCTTGACCAGCCTCGGTGCGATTAAAATGGTGAGCTTCCGGTACGGTGGATGAGGGACCAAGGAAGCGGCCTATGAGTGAAGCGCTAGGTCACCTGCGAAGGATCCTAGAGGGTGCTGACCATACGGTGCTCGGGCTCTGGGTCGCCTAGGATACCCACGCGTGCGTCGAGGAAGATATTGGAACAAGGAGTAAGAGTTGTTTTGTGAAACCGAGCATGGATCTGGTTGACTGACCTTGCTGGTCCTCAACGGATGAGTCCATGGCTCTTTTATATGGATCTGTTGGTTGATCTTGCTGATCTTCAACGAGAGTCCATCTTGATAAATGATTATATTGCCGAGTATTATGGGCTAGGAACTATGGAAACGGCCTCTGTGTGGACAGGTGGTGAGCGTTCTAGTTGCCAATGATGCCATAGATACTCTGATGAAGGAATGATGGGAAATTATGAATCAACTGGATAAATTGGAAGATTGTGATCAATGGTACTATGGTTTCATTAAAGGATTGTTTTAAAGTTAGCTGATGCTAAGAAAAAGGCAATTTTCATATTGGGTGTGTAAGTGGTGTGGCTAGTTTTATGTTTGCATGAATTTCCGGCTAGGGGGCCTTGGAACTCTTTTCCTTGGTACCCGGGACAAAACCTAACCAAATTTCAAATTGGATCCCATCACTACAGTGGTTGGGTGGTTGGCTAACCCATGGGATCGGATGGGGTTAGGCTGGACTGATGGATCCGTAAATCGAGATTTAATTTCTATTATTACGATAGATGAAGTAAATCCCAGATAGAAATTGTTCTATGGATAGGAATCAACGGCTGTGCCTCTTGATGGGGAAAAAAGCGTTGATCCCAATGATCCAAGTGCAAGTTCTTCCTTGATTTGACCAAGTACCGTTAAAGGTGCAGTCAGATCAGTTTGATCAGTAATGATATTGACTACGTTAGAGTAAAGAGTTATCCTGGTGGAATCGCCCGTGCTTTCTGGGTAAAGGAAATTTTTCCGGTTTCGGTTTTGGACAAACCGACGGATTAGTCTCTTGTCCGGATATCCGTGGGCGAGGCCCCGAGTGTGGGACCCCTATCCCGCGCGAGAAGTGCTACTTCCGCTGCTAGTACCCCGAATCCGTTGCTCGGTGGGAACAGGGATCTCACAGTTGGTATCAGAGCATTTGGCTAATAAAGATCAACTGAGAAACCAAATATGTCAAAAATTTATCAAGAAGCACGAAAAAAGGTTGTAATTGTGTGATATAATTCATACAATTTGATATTCAAACTGAAATGCGTAAATTGGTAATTGGGTCTTCAGATGGAAGTACCGCAATTATATAGAATCCCTGACTTGCTTGAGGCCTAGACATGATGGTATTTACCTGATAATTCCAAGGGCCGTGACTACCGTATATACCGAGAGTATAACTGCAGCTCTTTACTGACAGTATATACGAGTAAATCTAAGACTTGAAATTATAAGCGTTAATGCTATCTAGATGATGAATTCGAATGTGATTGATATGATTTTTAATTCTGTTTGAGAATGGATGAATTGATTTGGATTCTGATTGAAAATTCTGATTGAAAAATGATGATTTTTAAAAATTAGTTGAAATATAATGAAACCACAATGAGGGGGAATGGGACGAGTCCCTGTGATGATATTCATAACTAGAATGATGATAATGAATTCAGCAAATCACTATGAGATTAGTGGGTTGTGCTGTCAGATTGCTGCCGTTAATACTTGATCGGTAGATCAAGTTAAGGGATGTCAAATTGAGGACTTGCTTGACTGAATTTCCGTGGAGGAATGTTCCGAAGGAAACTTTTCGGTCTAATGGACCATTATCATGTTAAAGATATGAATGATATAATCTGAATGAATTGTTATTTAATGATGAGTTCTATATAAGGGATATTTATCCTAGTGTTCTGTTGGGTTGACAAGAATATAAGGAACCCCAGAATAAAATTGGATCTTAAGAAAAAGAGCTGTCCTCTACCTTGCGAGATGAGGACATCTCGCACTTTTTAAGTGGGGTAGAATGTAAGATTCCTCCCCAATCTTTGAGGTATACAGGAGTAAGAATCTCCCTTTCTGATCTTATAATTATTCCCTCTCTAAAATAAAAGAAAGTTTCTATTTAAAAAAGGAAGACCCTTTTCCTAGAATACTTCTCAGGAGTCACGCCTATTTTAAGGATTCAGAACAATGAGTTCAGAAGTGAAAATCGGTGTTTTGGATACCAAGGTTTTGGTTTTCATTCGAGTACGGCCCAAAAGAAGTTCTTTATCTATTGGGGAGTTTAAGAAGTTATCCCCCAAATATTGTGAGCCTTATATCTGAATTCAATGAAAGTAGGTGACTTAGCCTACAAGCTTCTTTTATCTCTTCATCTCAAAATTCTTAATGCCTTCTATAGAAAAATGTGTCAAACCCAAATCATGGAAAGACGGGAAAACTTCAGTGGCAAGTTACCGTTGGCTTCTAAGTTACGCTAGCTCCTTCCTTTATATAAGTCGTAACTTTTACTTGTCGCTCACAGTAATCTTACTTCCATCGATCTCCTTTCTTTCTTAATCTCCTTCATGGCTTGGCAACAAGAACTAGTTTTATCCATAATGATTCCTCACCTTCAAGACGCAAGTGAATCTGTGAAGAAGGATTTTATAGAGCAGTATGAGCGCTCACTTTTCCCTCACTTGGGAACTTCTGTAGCGCAAACCAAATGGCGGACCTATCAAAACATAACTAGGGTAACACCCTGGGGTCAGCAGCACTTTCGTAACAATGTCTGCTTGGCCATGGTTATTGAAGCTTTGGGTTTGGGTCCCCGATACTACTGCGTCATGAGATCAAGGCATCCTGGGTTTTCTGAGCGGGTCTTCTTATTGGCGTGTTTTCTTCCTCATGAGAAGATATGCCTTTACCCCGTTTTTGGCTTGCCTCTCAGAGGTCCTTTTGTTAGAACACCTCATACCACTGAGATAGGCGCAGCAATAACCCACAGAATCATTCCCATAGATGAGTTACCTTATACTTGTGCAGCTTGTGAGGACTGCTTTTGTGACCATATGATGGACGGGCTTATGGAAGTGTAAAGAGTTCCTCTATCTTTACTGTATAAGTTCCGAGAATGAATAAAGTTTAAATCTTGTTCGTATTTTGAATCTTGCTCTCTTTAAGACTTATCTTGGTGGTTAATCTTGATTAATTTTTTTTTTCTAAGTCTCATATTCGTGAATTTTGCGAAATTATCACAAGTTGCGAGATGAGGACATCTCGCGTTTTTTAAGTGGGGTAGAATGTAAGATTCCTCTCCCAACCCCTTTTTGATGTCTAGTATATTCCCCTGCAATCAATTCCTTTTCTGAAATATAAGAGATCTTGTTTGTGACTGTTTTAACCTAGAGAGAGAAAATATTCTAGAGAGAGAATATTTAGATTTTGAATATTTTTGGATAGAAAAATATCTCTTATAATTCAGATGAGTTCCCCTGAAACAGAAATTTAAAAAGAACTTTCCAATGTGCAATTGGAATTAATTGGAAATGTGTATAAAGGACCTTAGTCTAAGGGTCTAGATTTTCAGAAATTTTTGGATTATGGTCCAATTAAGGTTCCTATGGGCCAATAGCATCAATCCATGTGTAGGGAGGAGATAAATCCAATTTGAAAAAGAAGATACCAAAAATGAGTAAATGCTCACATAAGATGAAGAGTTGAAAATGTACAAGGTTTATTAGTAAAAAATTATGAGCAATATTAAAAGTATGACATATGTAAGGAAGAGGAGTTCTTTAAAGGAGGTGCATATTTCACATAAGGTGAAGAGTTGAAAATGTACAAGGTTTATTAGTAAAAAATTATGAGCAATATTAAAAGTATGACATATGTAAGGAAGGGGAGTTCTTTAAAGGAGGTGCATATTTCACATAAGGTGAAGAGTTGAAAATGTACAAGGATTATTAGTAAAAAAACTATGAGCAATATTAAAATGATTCCATTATGACACATATGTAAGGAAGAGGAGTTCTTTAAAGGAGGTGCATATTTCACATGCTTGAATGAGTTTTAAACTCATAAAAATTGAGATATTTCATCTCTCCTCTCTCCTCATTTAAGTCTAGTTCCAAAAAGTTAGCTTAACTGACCTAAAAATGGTCAAATATTGACCAAACTGATTTAGAAAATTCTAGAATCAGTTTGTTTGGTTAGGAGCTCAATTTTTCCTATAAATAGAAGCCTTCCCCTTGTTGAAAAATATATAGTGTTTATGCATCGTTACTCTACTCCACCTAAGCCAAGAACTGTGAATTCATTTAATAATTCACTAGTTTTTGGAGCTTCCCTCTTTCTTCAATCCCTATTAGTGGCTCCATCAACATACTTAACCAATTGATTGGTTGGGGGCCTCTACCGTGAACAAAGAATCAAGCAAGTTGTAAGGTAATTAGTGAATATTGATCTTTCTATAATTTCTCAATGTTTCTCTCTTCTCAACCCCTCTCAAGCTTGAGAAGTTTAATTGGTATGGTTTTTTTTTTAATGCTATTGAAGTTTGAATAGTAGTGAAGAGTTACATAATGCTATTGAAGTTAATTTTCATTTATGTTTAAATTCTAATGATTTTTATGTAAATTCTCTCTCTCACTCAAGAAATGGTCATACTCATGAACCGTTCTCAATCCAAATCAAGCTTTTCATAAAGCTTTTCCTTAACCCAAGATTAAGCTATGCTTGAGGCCAAATTAATGGCTTTTTTCTATGCTTTTAGTTTATGTATATTAATGATTCAATCCATTATGGATTGATAATCCAATTAGAGATCATTTTAATTATTTTCTTAATGATAAGCTTTATCCCTTAGAAAAATTGAGATTTATCAGTCATAGCAGCGGAGCTATGGCAAAATTTTTATAAAAATTATGCATAAAATAATTTCATTCAAAGCATAAAAAGAGGACTTCCTACCATATTCTAGGAATTATCATCCTAGATTAATTGAAAGAATTTCATTACAATCATGGAGAAATTGAATTTTAATATTATGCATAAAGGAAAATTTTTATATCAAAAGTGTTACTTTTATCATTTTTAATTTTCATGTATAGAAGTATGCATAAAGGAAAAATTTTTATATCAAAAGTGTTACTTTTATCATTTTTAATTTTCATGCATAGAAATATGCATAAAAGAAATTTTTTTTATATTAAAAGTGTTACTTTTATCATTTTTAATTTTCATGCATAGAAGTATGCATAAAGGAAAATTTTTATATCAAAAGTGTTACTTTTATCATTTTTAATTTTCATGCATAGAAGTATGCATAAAGGAAAATTTTTATATCAAAAGTGTTACTTTTATCATTTTTAATTTTCATGCATAGAAGTATGCATAAAGGAAAATTTTTTATATCAAAAGTGTTACTTTTATCATTTTTAATTTTCATGCATAGAAATATGCATAAAAGAAATTTTTTTTATATTAAAAGTGTTACTTTTATCATTTTTAATTTTCATGCATAGAAGTATGCATAAAGGAAAATTTTTATATCAAAAGTGTTACTTTTATCATTTTTAATTTTCATGCATAGAAGTATGCATAAAGGAAAATTTTTATATCAAAAGTGTTACTTTTATCATTTTTAATTTTCATGCATAGAAGTATGCATAAAGGAAAATTTTTTATATCAAAAGTGTTACTTTTATCATTTTTAATTTTCATGCATAGAAATATGCATAAAAGAAATTTTTTTTATATTAAAAGTGTTACTTTTATCATTTTTAATTTTCATGCATAGAAGTATGCATAAAGGAAAATTTTTATATCAAAAGTGTTACTTTTATCATTTTTAATTTTCATGCATAGAAGTATGCATAAAGGAAAATTTTTATATCAAAAGTGTTACTTTTATCATTTTTAATTTTCATGCATAGAAGTATGCATAAAGGAAAATTTTTTATATCAAAAGTGTTACTTTTATCATTTTTAATTTTCATGCATAGAAGTATGCATAAAGGAAAATTTTTTATATCAAAAGTGTTACTTTTATCATATTGGATTTCATGCATAGAGGTATGCATAAAAGTTGATTATTTTATTATAAAAGTGTTACTTATATCACAATTGAAATTCATGCATAGAAGTATGCATAAGAGTTGATTATTTTATTATAAAAGTGTTACTTTTATCATATTTGGATTTCATGCATAGAAGTATGCATAAAAGATATTCTTTTTATACTAAAAGTGTGATTTTCATCATAAAGGGATTTTATGCATAACTTAGATGCATAAGAGAAATTCTTTTATTCTAAAAGTGTAATTCCTACCAAATTGAATTTATGCATAGGAAGATGCATAAAAGATTGATTCAAAAGTGTCATTCTCATCTAAATTGAATTCATGCATAGGAAGATGCATGAAAGATTGAATTTTAATTCAAAAGTGTCATTTTCATTTAAAATGAATTTATGCATAGGAAGATGCATAAAAGATTGATTCTTACTTCGAAAGTATTAATCTCCTTAAATGGAATTTATGCATAAATAAATGTGTAAAGAAATCTTATATCAAATATAAGAATTCTCTTGTATTCTATAAATAGAAATAAGAGGTGATAGGATGTGATAAGAAGTGTATAAGATGTGATAAGAGGTGATAAGATGCTCATGAAATAAGTTAGGAGGTGATAAGATGAATTAAGATGTGTATGGGATGAGGTAAGAAGTGTATGTGATAGGATAAGGGTTGTGATAGGGCGAGAATGGATGTGATGTAAAAGATTAGATGTGAAGGCATATGGGGTTATATGAATGGGAATGTGGAAATGGTGGATGTACGTATGTGGATGTGTGGATGTGGAGATGGGAGTGTGGATGTGTGAATGTGAATGTGGATGTATGCATGAGAATGTATATGCATAGATGTGAATGTGGATGTATAGATGTGAATGGGAATGTGGATGTGGATGTATGTGAATGTGGATGTAGATGTGGATGTATAGATGTGAATGTGGAATGTGGATGTGGATGTATGTATGTATGTGGATGTATAGATGTGAATGGGAATGTGGATGTGGATGTGGATGTATGTATGTATGTGGATGTATAGATGTGAATGGGAATGTGGATGTGGATGTGGATGTATGTATGTATGTGGATGTAGATGTGGATGTATAGATGTGAATAGGAATGTGGATGTGGATGTGGATGTATGTATGTATGTGGATGTAGATGTGGATGTATAGATGTGAATGGGAATGTGGATGTGGATGTATAGATGTGAATGGGAATATGGATGTGGATGTATGCGAATGTGGATGTAGATGTATGGAAATGTGGATGTGGATGTATGTGAATGTGGATGTAGATGTGGATGTATAGATGTGAGTATATGATATGTGATGTAAAGGAATCTGAAGTGAAGAGATGGAAAATGATGTGATTAGATGAGTACATATATAAATGGATGTGGATATGGATATGGATGTGGATGTGGATATGGATGTGAATATATGATATGTGATGTGAAGAAATCTGAAGTGAAGAGATGGAAAATGATGTGATTGGATGAGTACATATATAAATGGAATGTGGAATAAGTAATGTGGATTAATGAGGGATAATGTGAAAAAATGAGAGTTAATATAGAAACTGTTTTGTAAACTGTTTGTAAATGCTGTTTGTAAATGACTGTTTTATGTCAAGAATGCTGGGGGAGCATTTTGACCGTCTTGTGATTAAGGTTGTGGACCTAACTGATAAAGTTGCAACTGCTGACGGAGAGTCAATGAAGGACGTCTCGCGTAGCAAGGTCGGCCGAGGTCTTGACCAGCCTCGGTGCGATTAAAATGGTGAGCTTCCGGTACGGTGGATGAGGGACCAAGGAAGCGGCCTATGAGTGAAGCGCTAGGTCACCTGCGAAGGATCCTAGAGGGTGCTGACCATACGGTGCTCGGGCTCTGGGTCGCCTAGGATACCCACGCGTGCGTCGAGGAAGATATTGGAACAAGGAGTAAGAGTTGTTTTGTGAAACCGGGCATGGATCTGGTTGACTGACCTTGCTGGTCCTCAACGGATGAGTCCATGGCTCTTTTATATGGATCTGTTGGTTGATCTTGCTGATCTTCAACGAGAGTCCATCTTGATAAATGATTATATTGCCGAGTATTATGGGCTAGGAACTATGGAAACGGCCTCTGTGTGGACAGGTGGTGAGCGTTCTAGTTGCCAATGATGCCATAGATACTCTGATGAAGGAATGATGGGAAATTATGAATCAACTGGATAAATTGGAAGATTGTGATCAATGGTACTATGGTTTCATTAAAGGATTGTTTTAAAGTTAGCTGATGCTAAGAAAAAGGCAATTTTCATATTGGGTGTGTAAGTGGTGTGGCTAGTTTTATGTTTGCATGAATTTCCGGCTAGGGGGCCTTGGAACTCTTTTCCTTGGTACCCGGGACAAAACCTAACCAAATTTCAAATTGGATCCCATCACTACAGTGGTTGGGCGGTTGGCTAACCCATGGGATCGGATGGGGTTAGGCTGGACTGATGGATCCGTAAATCGAGATTTAATTTCTATTATTACGATAGATGAAGTAAATCCCAGATAGAAATTGTTCTATGGATAGGAATCAACGGCTGTGCCTCTTGATGGGGAAAAAAGCGTTGATCCCAATGATCCAAGTGCAAGTTCTTCCTTGATTTGACCAAGTACCGTTAAAGGTGCAGTCAGATCAGTTTGATCAGTAATGATATTGACTACGTTAGAGTAAAGAGTTATCCTGGTGGAATCGCCCGTGCTTTCTGGGTAAAGGAAATTTTTCCGGTTTCGGTTTTGGACAAACCGACGGATTAGTCTCTTGTCCGGATATCCGTGGGCGAGGCCCCGAGTGTGGGACCCCTATCCCGCGCGAGAAGTGCTACTTCCGCTGCTAGTACCCCGAATCCGTTGCTCGGTGGGAACAGGGATCTCACAATATTGGAACAAGAAGTAAGAGTTGTTTTGTGAAACCGGGCATGGATCTGGTTGATTGACCTTGCTGGTCTTCAATGGATGAGTCCATGGCTCTTTATATGGATCTGTTGGTTGATCTTGCTGATCTTCAACGAGAGTCCATCTTGATTTTTATAAGTGATTATATTGCCGAGTATTATGGGCTAGGAACTATTGAAAAGGCCCCTGTGTGGACAGGTGGTGAGCGTTCTAGTTGCCAATGATGCCATAGATACTCTGATGAAGGAATGATGGGAAATTATGAATCAACTGGATAAATTGAAAGATTGTGATCAGTGGTACTATGGTTTCATTAAAGGATTGTTTTAAAATTAGCTGATGCTAAGAAAAAGGCAATTTCATATTGGGTGTGTAAGTGGTGTGGCTAGTTTTATGTTTGCATGAACTTCCGGCTAGGGGGCCTTGGAACTCTTTTCCTTGGTACCCGGGACAAAACCTAACCAAATTCCAAATTGGATCCCATCACTACAGTGGTTGGGCGGTTGGCTAACCCATGGGATCGGATGGGGTTAGGCTGGACTGATGGATCCGTAAATCGAGACTCAAACTTTTGTTTTTACGATAGATAAAATAAATCTCGGACAGTAACTGTTCTATGGATAGGAATCAACGGCTGTGCCTCTTGAATGGGAAAAAAAGCGTTGATCCCAATGATCCAAGTGCAAGTTTCTTCCTTGATTTGACCAAGTATCTTATAGATGTAATTGGATCAGCTCGATCAGAAATGATCTTGACTACGTTAAAGTAAAAAGTTATCCTGGTGGAATCGCCCGTGCTTTCCGGTAAAGGAAGTTTTTCCGAGTTCGGTTTTGGAACAACCGATGGATTAGTCTCTTATCCGGATATCCGTGGGTGAGGCCTCGAATGTGGGACCCCTGTCCCGCGCAAGAAGTGCTACTTCCGCTGCCAGTATCCTGAATCCGTTGCTCGGTGGGAAAAGGGATCTCACACACTGGCCGCATATCTCCCATGATCTCACCAACCATGCCAGTGGTGTAAGTGTGGGGCCTATCCCCCAGGCGGGTCATCAGTGTCCACCGCCTCACTAGACGAGCTCGATATCTCAACACTCCCCCTCGAGCTCAACTCCATCTCATGCCAATAGTGACAAGATATTCAGAAATCTTGTCAGACCATGCTCTTGGTGCTTGCTTTAAGCCATACAAGGCTTTCTTCAACGTGCAAACATGCTCGGGGTGACTCACATCCTCATAACCAGGTGGCTGCAACATATACACCTCTTCTTGCAAATCCCCATGCAAGAATGCATTCTTTACATCCATCTGATGTAAAGACCATTGCTTTGACGCAGCCACTGCTATCACAACTCTCACTGTTGCCATCTTGGCAACAGGGCTGAAAGTTTCCTCATAATCAATGCCATATGTCTGCGCATACCCTTTGGCTACCAATCTAGCCTTGTACCTGTTTATGCTTCCATCACTGTTATGTTTTACTTTGTACACCCACTTGCATCCAATGGCTTTCTTGCCTTCAGGCAATTGCACTAAATCCCAAGTCTCATTTCCATATAGTGCATCCATCTCCTCATCCATAGCTTTCTCCCAACACACATTTCCAACAGCCTCATCAATGCATGTGGGCTCAACAACCTACACAACTTTTGCCATATATGCATAGTGATGTGCCACATAACCATCATAAGTAAATCTCTGCACAGGATTTTTCACTCTCCCAGATCTTCGCAGCTTTTCATTCATGGCTTCCATAGCCTTATTTACACCAGGTGTTCTCATAGCTGGGATCCCAAGCTCCTCACATCAAGGCTCATATCTGAGCCACTAGACTCTCCATCAACATAAGAATGCCCTGCAGAAATGTCAGGCATACCAAGGGGCTCAACCACTTTCTCTTTTCCTTTACGTGATGTACTAATCACATTTGCAGGACTGGTATTATGACGCAGCCTGCCACTCCATGGTCTATCAATAGACCCACTAGATGAGGACTCTCCTGGTCCACTCAAAGACTGTGATTGCTGACCTGCATTCTGTGCAACCACACTTACACTCACATCAGCCCCAACAGCTTCTTTTTCAGTAGCATACCAGTTGCTCATCTCATCAAAGACAACATCCCTGCTTACCCTCATCTCACGTGTAGCATGGTTATAACACCTGTATCCCTTTTGCTCAAAGGGAATATCCAATAAACACACATTTTTCAGCTTCTGGATCCAGCTTAGTTCTCAGCTCATCTAGCACATGCACATATGCAATGCATCCAAAGACTTTCAGATGAGACAAATCTGGTTTTTTGCCAGTAAACCTCTCCTCTGGAGTTACATCATGTATGGCTGCAGTTGGAGTCCTGTTCATGATGTATACTGCTGTAGAAATAGCCTCAGCCCAATAGCTATGTGGCATATTCTTCTCTTCCATCAATGCTCGCGCAATCTCAGCAATGTGCCTGTTTTTCCGCTCAGCAACTCTATTTTGCTGCGGAGTGTATCTGCATGTAAACTGTCTCCGAATACCATTCTTCTTCAAAAATTCAGAGAACTCATTGGAGAAGTATTCTCCCCCTCCATCTAACCTTAGGCACTTGACATATTTCCCTGTTTGCTTTTCAACCAAAACTCTGAAATTCTGAAAGTGAGTGAACACCTCACTCTTCTCTTTCATGAAATATACCCACACTTTCCTTGTGTGGTCATCAATGAAAGTCACATAATACCTGTAGCCTCCCATAGATATGGTCTTCGTAGGACCCCATACATCTAGTGCATTTCTGCTCACATATCTATTACGTGGAAACACATGCTTTGTTTGCTTCCCAAATTGGCATGCTTCACATATTTTCTGCATACCTTTCACTTTAAATTTTGGCAGCCCTGTCACAATTCCCTTAGTCTTCATAGACTTCAATCTCTGCACATTCACATGTCCAATCCTTTTATGCCAAATGTCTGTGTCTGCAACAATTCCTGAACCATTTGCAAACATCGCAGCACTCATTTCAGGCATGTCTACATTCAACGTAAACATTCTGCCCACTCTGTTGCCTTTTGCAACTAACCTGCACTTGTCTTTAAAGTCTTCAACATAACAACCATCAGGGTTAAACCGAACCTGCAAACCCTGCTCAATCATCTGGCCAACTGAAACCAGATTCTTTGTTATGTTCGAAACGTGAAGTACATCTGCAAGGTACTTCACTTTGCCATCCTGCATAGACAATGGCACATCTCCAACATGGGCAATTGGATGAGCAGTGTCATCCCCTGTTTCCACAAAACCTGGTCTTTTCGGGTTTTTCATCTCCTTGAACCACTCCCCATGACTTGTCATGTGGTTCGAAGCACCTGAATCCACATACCACACATCATCTTTTTGTGTTGCTTCAACATTTTCAGACATGGCATTCACGACATGCTGCATAACAAACAACCTTTCATTGTCCTCATTATTTCTGCTTGAGGATGCATAGTTGTTTTGCTGCACTTTCCCATTTTGCATGTCAGCCTGCTTCTTATAACATTCTGACTGCACATGTCCAGGCTTACCACAATAATAGCATTCATGTGCATCATTATACTGCCTTTGCCAATTTCCACGGCCTCTTTGACTCCCCCTGCCTCTGAATCTGCCTCTTCCACCTGCGTGTTGTTGTTGTTGTTGTTGTGTATTCTGGGACTGTTGTTGTTGCTGCTGTGCTGGCCATAATTCTGATTACCTATTCGGCCACCTCCTTGACCGCGTCCACGGCCTCCTCTACCTCGTCCTCTTCCTGAACTTGTGTAGAAGGCCTGTTGCTCCGAACTGTTTTTGGTTTGTGAAGACTGTTGGTCTTCACCCAAGCTCTTCTCTTCTATAATCAGCATAGACACCAAATCTGTAAAGTTGGGAATGTTTTTCAGAGTCTGAATAGACATCTTGAACGCCTTGTATTGTGGCCCGAGACCACGTAGACAGACTTTCACCTTGTCATCATCATCTACTGACACACCAATAGATGCAAGGGATTCCACAATACCCTTTATCTTCAGCGCATAGTCATTCACAGACATGCTCTTTTTCTTCATAGTATGAAGTTCATTCTTCAACTGTATCTTACGTGCCTTGGTATTTGTTTCATAGAGCTTTACCAAGGTGTCCCACGCCTCCTTGGGGGACTTGGCATCCTGAATGTGCCCAATCATGGTGTCCTGTATACTAATGGAAAGCCAATACATAACTTTCCTGGCTCCTTGGTTCCAGTCTTTAAACTGCTTCACATCTGCAGCAGTCGGATTTATGTCCGGTATCTCTGGTGCCTCTTCATGCTCACCTTCTATGTAGTCCCAATAGCCCTTTCCCATCAGGAAATTCGTCAACCTGAACCTCCAAGCATGGAAGTTATTCTTATCAAGCTTCTCAGCCACAATTTGAGTTATCCCATCATTTGACATCTTGCCAAACACATAATTTTACCAGAAACTGCACTCTGGTTTTTTTGCACAAACTGGTTACACACCCAATATGAAAATTGCCTTTTTCTTAGCATGAGCTAACTTTAAAACAATCCTTTAATGAAACCATAGTACCACTGATCACAATCTTCCAATTTATCCAGTTGATTCATAATTTTCCATCATTCCTTCATCAGAGTATCTATGGCATCATTGGCAACTAGAACGCTCACCACCTGTCCACACAGGGGCCTTTTCAATAGTTCCTAGCCCATAATACTCGGCAATATAATCACTTATAAAAATCAAGATGGACTCTCGTTGAAGATCAGCAAGATCAACCAACAGATCCATATAAAGAGCCATGAACTCATCCATTGAAGACCAGCAAGATCAATCAACCAGATCCATGCCCGGTTTCACAAAACAACTCTTACTCCTTGTTCCAATATCTTCCTCGACGCACGCGTGGGTATCCTGGGCAACCCAGAGCCCGAGCACCGTATGGTCAGCACCCTCTAGGATCCTTCGCAGGTGACCTAGCGCTTCACTCATAGGCCGCTTCCTTGGTCCCTCATCCACCGTACCGGAAGCTCACCATTTTAATCGAGCCAAGGCTGGTCAAGACCTCGGCCGACCTTGCTACGCGAGACGTCCTCCATTGACTCTCCGTCAGCAGTTGCAACTTTATCAGTTAGGTCTCCACGACCTTAATCACACAAGACGGTCAAAATGCTTTCCCAGCATTCTTGACATAAAACAGCCATTTACAAACAACATTTACAAACAGTTTACAAATACAATTTCTATATTAACTCTCATTTTTCCACATTATCCCTCATATAATCCACATTACTTATTCCACATTCCATTTATATGTGTACTCATCCAATCACATCATTTTCCATCTCTTCACTTTAGATTCCTTCACATCACATATCATATATTCACATATCATATATTCACATCCATACATCCACATCCACATCCACATTCACATCCATACATCCACATCTACATGCTTACCTCCATTTTCACATCCTCTTTTATACATCCACATCCCATATCCACATTCATACATACACATCCATATCCACATCCATACATCCACATCCACATCCATACATCCACATGCATACATCCACTATCACGTCCTCATTCATACATCCACATCCACATACATACATACATCCACATCTACATCCACATTCACATACATCCACATCCACATTCCCATTCACATCTATACATCCACATCTACATCCACATACATACATACATCTATATCCACATTCCCATTCACATCTATACATCCACATCTACATCCACATACATACATCCACATTTATATCCACATTCACATACATCCACCTCCACATTCCCATTCACATCTATACATCCACATCTACATCCACATACATACATACATCTATATCCACATTCACATCTATGCATATACATCTTCATGCATACATCCATTTTCACATTCATACATCCACACTCATCTTCATGCATACATCCATTTTCACATTCATACATCCACACTCCCATCTCCACATCCACACATCCACATACATACATCTCTTATCGCATCCTATCCCTTCCCATATCTATTTATAGAATATAAGGGAATTCTTATATTTGATATAAAATTTCTTTACGCATGTAATTATGCATAAATTCCATTTAAGGATACTAACACACTTTTGAAATAAAAATCAATCTTTTATGCATCTTCCTATGCATAAATTCATTTTAAATGAGAATGACACTTTGAATTAAAATTCAATCTTTTATGCATCTTCCTATGCATAAATTCATTTTAGATGAGAATGACACTTTTGAATTAAAATCAATCTTTTATGCATCTTCTTATGCATAAATTCAATTTAGATGAGAATGACACTTTTGAATTAAAATCAATCTTTTATGCATCTTCTTATGCATAAATTCAATTTAGTAGGAATTACACTTTTAGAATAAAAGAATTTCTCTTATGCATCTAATTTATGCATAAAATCTATTTATGATGAAAATCACACTTTTAGTATAAAAATATCTTTTATGCATAACTCTATGCATGAAATCCAATATGCTAAAAGTAACACTTTTGATATAAAAATTTATCCATTATGCATACTCCTATGCATGAAAATAAAAATGATAAAGGTAACACTTTTGATATAAAAATTTATCCATTATGCATACTCCTATGCATGTAAATAAAAATGATAAAAGTAACACTTTTGATATAAAAATTTATCCATTATGCATGCTTCTATGCATGTAAATAAAAATGATAAAAGTAACACTTTTGATATAAAAATTTATCCATTATGCATACTCCTATGCATGTAAATAAAAATGATAAAAGTAACACTTTTGATATAAAAATTTATCCATTATGCATACTTCTATGCATGTAAATAAAAATGATAAAAGTAACACTTTTAATATAAAAAAATTATCCTTTATGCATACTTCTATGTATGAAAATTAAAATTTGATAAAAGTAACACTTTTATGTTAAAATAATAATCTTTTATGCATACCTCTATGCATGAAATCTAAATATGATAAAAGTAACACTTTTATGTTAAAATAATAATCTTTTATGCATAGCTCTATGCATGAAAATCAATGATGCATAATATTAAAATCAATTTCTCCATGATTACAATGAATATCTTTCAATTAATCTAGGATGATAATTCCTAGAATATGGTAGGAAGTCCTCTTTTTATGCTTTGAATGAAATTATTTTATGCATAATTTTTATAAAAATTTTGCCATAGCTCCGCTGCTATGACTGATAAATCTCAATTTTTCTAAGAGATAAAGCTTATCATTAAGGAAATAATTAAAATGATCTCTAATTGGATCATTAATCCATAATGGATTGAATCATCAATATACATAAACTAAAAGCATAGAAAAAAGCCATTAATTTGGCCTCAAGCATAGCTTAATCTTGGATTAAGGAAAAGCTTTATGAAAAACTTCATTTGGATTGAGAATGGGTCATGAGTATGACCATTTCTTGAGTAAGAGAGAGAAATTACATAAAAACCATTAGAATTTAAACATAAATGAAAATTAACTTCAATAGCATTTATTAAATTATGTAACTCTTCACTACTATTCACCAATTAACTTCAATAGCATTTAAAAAAACCATACCAATTAAGCTTCTCAAGCTTGAGAGGGGTTGAGAAGAGAGAAACATTGAAAAATTATAGAAAAGATCAATATTCACTAATTGCCTTACAATTTGCTTGATTCTTTATTCACGGTAGAGGCCCCCAACCAATCAATTGGTTAAGTATGTTGATGGAGCCACTAATGGGGATTGAGGAAAGAGGGAAGCTCCAAAAACTAGTGAATTATTAAATGAATTCACAGTTCTTGGCTTAGGTGGAGTAGAGTAACGATGCATAAACACTATCTATTTTTCAACAAGGGGGAGGCTTCTATTTATAGGAAAAATTGAGCTCCTAACCAAACAAACTGATTCTAGAATTTTCTAAATCAGTTTGGTCAATATTTGACCATTTTTAGGTCAGTTAAGCTAACTTTTTGGAACTAGACTTGAATGAGGAGAGAGGAGAGATGAAATATCTCAATTTTTATAAGTTTAAAACTCATTCAAGCATGTGAAATATGCACCTCCTTTAAAGAACTCCCCTTCCTTACATATGTGTCATAATGGAATCATTTTAATATTGCTCATAGTTTTTTACTAATAAACCTTGTACATTTTCAACTCTTCATCTTATGTGAAATATGCACCTCCTTTAAAGAACTCCCCTTCCTTACATATGTGTCATAATGGAATCATTTTAATATTGCTCATAGTTTTTTACTAATAAACCTTGTACATTTTCAACTCTTCATCTTATGTGAAATATGCACCTCCTTTAAAGAACTCCCCTTCCTTACATATGTGTCATAATGGAATCATTTTAATATTGCTCATAGTTTTTTACTAATAAACCTTGTACATTTTCAACTCTTCACCTTATGTGAGCATTTACTCATTTTTGGGTATTTTCATTTTACAATTTGGATTTATCTCCTCCCTACACATGGATTGATGCTATTGGCCCATAGGAACCTTAATTGGACCATAATCTAAAAATTTCTGAAAATCTAGACCCTTAGACTAAGGTCCTTTATACCCATTTCCAATAAATTCTAATTGCACATTGGAAAGTTCTTTTTGAATTTCTGTTTCAGGGAAACTTATTTTAATAAGATGAGATAATTTTTTATCCAAAAATATTAAAAATATGAATATTCTCTCTCTAGAATATTTTCTCTCTCTAGGTTAAAACAGTTAAAAACAAGGTCTTTATATTTCTGAAGAGGGATTGATTACAAGGGAAGATACTAGACATCAAAAGGGGGGTTGGGGGAGGAATCTTACACTTCTTCTTCTTCGTGAGAGTGTCATGCCTTGCCTTGCACCGTTGTTGTGTAGCTTCCAAATTTTGAAGTGCTTGAAGTCGCCTCTCATCCAAGGTCTCCAGTTGTAATTAACTGAAAGGGTGTGAAACCAAGAGAGAGTTTGTGAGTTGTCCTATAGGCCCATAGGACCTTTGGCAAATGCACATCCCACGTTCTCTTCATAGTATCCACTAGCTTAGACAAAGATCCACAAAGCAGTCCATTAGTTTTTTCTACTAAACCTGTAAGATTCCTCCCTCCGACTTTTGAGGTGTGCAGGTGTAAGAACCTTCCCTTCTGATCTTATAATTATTCCCCTCTCTGAAATAAAGGAAAGATCTTGTTTTACCTTGTTTTTAGCCTAGAGAGAGGTTATTCAATTTTTAGGTATCTTTGGATGGAAAAATATCTCTTCTTATTAAAATAAATTCCCCCAAATCAGAAGTTCAAAAAGATTTTCAAAAGGTGCATTAGAAATCAGTTATAATCTGTTCAAAAGGCCTTATCCTAAGGGTCCAAATTTTTGAAAAATTTTAAATTAAGATTCTGAGGGGCCAATCAGATTCATCCAACTGTAGGGAGAGATAAATTGAAGAAATAAAGAAAATCCTCCCAAAAATGAGTAAATACTCACATAAGATGAAGACTTGACTAAGGACAAGGATATTAGTTAAAAAAGAAGAGATATTTAGAGAAATGATGCATTTTTGACACCTTAGTGTGGGGGAATTCCCCTCATGAAGAGGTGCCTATTTCACATGTGTGGTTGAGTTTTAAACTCACAAATAATGAGATATTTTCATCTCTCCTCTCTCCTGCTTCAACTAGATATTTTATTCTCTCCTCTCTCCTGCTTCAACTAGATATTTTCATCTCTCTGCTTCAACTAGATCCAAAAAGTAAGCTAAACTGACCTAAAAAAGGTCAAAAATTGACCAAACTGATCTGGAAAATTCTAAAATCAGTTTCTTTGGTTAGAGGCTCACTTTTTCCTATAAATGAAGCCTCCCCCTTTGCAAATGGTTAATAGTGTTTTATGCACTGTTACTCTACTCCACCCCAGAGCCAAGAACTATGAATTTCTTAATAATTCATTAGTTTTTGACCATTCCCTCTTCTAAAGAATTGGTAGCCACTCTTGTTACAAACAAGAGTAGATCCCTCAAACCATCAAGCTAAAGGAAAGCTCCCAGAAGTTCAAGTTAGAAATCCTACTTTTTCTTTATTGTTTTAATGGTTTTCTAATTTTTATCTTTAAAATGATAAACCGATGCTATGCCTTGCTGGAAAGGCTTTACCCCTCTCTCATTCTTAAATTCAGCCTTTCTTTATCCTAGTTAAGTAATCTAATTGTTGGAATTAAACTTTTCATATTGTTTCTCTTTTAAAAGTGAAAATTGATTAGTTTAGAGTTCTTAGAACCAATTGGAGATAATTTTTAAGTAATTGTAAGATAGGAAAATTTAAAAAATGGTCAGCCATACAAAGGAGGTTATGGAAAAATTTTCTAAAATTTGATGAAATAAGTTTTATCTTTTATTATTCAAAAAGAGTAATCCCCACTGTTTGTGTATTCTAAAAGTGTTATTTTCATTCTAGGCATAGAAAAATGCATAGTAGAAATATTCTTATTATAAAAGTGTTATTTCCATTAAAATTAAATTCTATGCATAGAAATATGCATATTGGATAATTTCTTTTTATTATAAAAGTGTGATTTTCATTACATTTAAATTTATGCATAGAAAGATGCATAAAGAAATTTATTTTTATTTCAAAAGAGTTATTCTCATCAATTTTAATTTTATGCATAGAAAGATGCATAAAGAATTTATTTTTATTTCAAAAGAGTTATTCTCATCAATTTTGATTTTATGCATAGAAAGATGCATAAAGAATTTATTTTTATTTCAAAAGTGTTATCCTCATCAATTTTGATTTTATGCATAGAAAGATGCATAAAGAAATTTAGTTTTATGTCAAAAGAGTTATTCTCATCAATTTTGATTTTATGCATAGAAAGATGCATAAAGAATTTATTTTTATTTCAAAAGAGTGATTCTCATCATTTTTTATTTTATGCATAGAAAGATGCATAAAGAAATTATTTTTATTCCAAAAGATTTATTCTCATCAATTTTGATTTTATGTTTCAAAAGTGTTATTCTCATCAATTTCGATTTTATGCATAGAAAGATGCATAAAGAATTTATTTTTAATTCAAAAGTGTTATTCTCATCAACTTTGATTTTATGCATAGAAAGATGCATAAAGAAATTTATTTTTTATTCAAAAGAGTTGTTCTCATCAATTTTGATTTTATGCATAGAAAGATGCATAAAGAATTTATTTTTATTTCAAAAGAGTTATTCTCATCAAAGATGCATAAAGAATTTATTTTTATTTCAAGAGTTATTCTCATCAATTTTGATTTATGCATAGAAAGATGCATAAAGGAATTTATTTTTTTACTTTTAATTTGAAAGTGTTATTTTTCTTAAAATTAAATTTATGCATAATTAGATGTATAAAGGGATTTTTATGAAAGTGTTATTCCTATTGAAGTTGATTTTTATAAAAGAATGAATGGATGGATAGATGTGATGTGAATTAGATAAATGTGAATGAATAGATGGTTAGATGTGATGTGAATCAGATAAATGTGAAAGAATGGATGTGGATGTGTGTATGTGATAAGTATGGATGTGTGTATATGAAAGGATAGATGTGGATGTGTATGTGATAAGTATGGATGTGGATGTATGAGAAAGGATAGATGAGAATGTGTATGTGATAAGTATGGATGTGTGTATGTGAAAGGATAGATGTGGATGTGTGTATGTGATAAGTATGGATGTGGATGTATGAGAAAGGATAGATGAGGATGTGTATGTGATAAGTATGGATGTGGATGTATGAGAAAGGATAGATGAGGATGTGTATGTGATAAGTATGGATGTGTGTATGTGAAAGGATAGATGTGGATGTGTATAAGTATGGATGGGGATGTGTATGTGATAAGTATGGATGGGGATGTGTATGTGATAAGTATGGATGGGGATGTATATGGGAGAATATATGTGGATGTAAATGTGATGGTTATGAACGAGAATTGAGGCAATGAGATGTGATGTAAATTGGATAGATATGAATGATAAGGGATAAGAATGAATGATATAGGATGTGAATGAATGTGATGAATGAATGATAAGGGATGTGAATGTGTGATGTGATGTGAATCGGGATGGGAATGAACGATAAGGGACGTGATGAATGAATGTGTTAGCATATGAATCGGGATGTGAATGAATGATAAGGGATGGAATGGATGTGTTAGCATATGAATCGGGATGTGAATGAATGATAAGGGATGCGAATGGATGTGATGTGATGTGATGTGAATCGGGATGTGAATGAACGATAAGGGACGTGAATGAATGTGATAGCATATGAATCGGGATGTGAATGAATGATAAGGGATGTGAATGGATGTGATGTGATGTGAATCGGGATGGGAATGAACGATAAGGGACGTGAATGAATGTGTTAGCATATGAATCGGGATGTGAATGAATGATAAGGGATGTGAATGAATGTGATGTGATGTGAATCGGGATGTGAATTAATGATGAGGGACGTGAATGAATGTGTTAACATATGAATCGGGATGTGAATGAATGATAAGGGATGTGAATAAATGTGATGTGATGTGAATCAGGATGTGAATGAATGATAAGGGATGTGAATGGATGTGATGTGATGTGAATCGGGATGTGAATGAATGATAAGGGACATGAATGAATGTGTTCGCTTGTGAGTCGGGATGTGAATGAATGAGATGTGATGTGATGTGAAATGAATGTGATAAGATGCGATGTAAACTGGATAGATGTTAATGTATGTGAAGTGATGAGATATATGGGTAGATGCAAGTGGATGAGATCTGATGAGGATAAATGAGGAAATCAGAGAGGAGATAGAAAAAGATGTGATTAGAAGAGAATGGGAATACTTATGAAATGAATGTGGATTGATGTGTGGATAATGTGGATTGATGTGGATTGATGTGGATAATGTGGATGGATGTATGGATGATTTGGACTGATGCGTGGATGATGCGATTGGATGTGAATTGATGTGGGAATGATGTGATTTGATAGGGATCGATGAAGAAAATAAAATTGTGGGAAGATGAGAAAAGATGGACACTAATGTGAAAGGATGTGGAGTAATGAGAAAAGATGGAAATATTGTTGGAACTGTATTTGTATGTGAAATCTATTTTTAAATGACTGTTTTATGTCAAGAATGCTGGGGAAGCATTTTGATCGTCTTGTGAATGAGGTCATGGTGGAGACCTATCTGTTAAAGTAGCAACTGCTTTGACGGAGAGTCATCGAAGGATGTCTTGCGTAGTAGCAAGGTCTCGGCCGAGGTCTTGACCAGCCTTGGTTTGATTTAAATGGTGAGCTTCCGGTACAGTGGATGAGGGACCAAGGAAGTGGCCTATGAGTCAAGCACTAGGTGACCTGTGAAGGATCCTAGAGGGTGCTGACCATACGGTGCTCGGGCTCTCGGTCATCAAAGATACCCACAAGTACGTCGGGGAAGATATTGAAACAAGGAGTAAGAGTTGTTTTCTGAATTCGGGCATGGATCTGGTTGATTGACCTTGCTGGTCCCTCAACGGATGAGTCCATGGCTCTTTTATATGGATCTGTTGGTTGATCTTGCTGATCTTCAACGGAGATTCCATCTGTTCTTCAACGGAGATTCCATCTGGATATTTTTTTGAGATTATATTGCCGGGTAATATGAGCTAGGAACTATTGAAAAGACCCCTGAATGAACAGGTGGTGAGGGTTTTGGTTGCCAATGATGCCATAGGTACACCGATGAAGGAATGTTTGGAAATAAGGATTCAATTGGATAATTAGAGGATTATGATCAGTAACACTATGGTTTCATTAAATGATTGTTTTAAATATTGTTGAATCTGTGAAAAAGGCAAGTTCATATTGGGTGTGTAAGTGGTGTGACTAGTTTTATGTTGAATGAATATTTGGCTAGGGGGCCTGGGAACTCTTTTCCCTGGTACTACCCGGGACAAAACCTAACCAAATTCCTAATTAGATCCCATCACTATAGTGGTTGGGTGGTTGGCTAACCCATGGGATTGGATGGGGTTAGGCTGGAATGATGGATCCCTAAATTGAGACTCAATTCTATTCTGTTTTGATAGATGAAGTAAATCTTGGACAAAAATTGTTCTATGGAAAAGAATCAACGGATGTGCCTCTCAATGAGGAAAAAAAGCGTTGGTCTGTATGGTCCAAGTACAATCTTTTCCCTGATCTGACTATGGGATTTACAGGTTCGGTCAGATCAGTCCAGTTAGTTAAGGCTTTTGACTACGTTAGAGAGAAGTTAGTTATGGCTTTTGACTACGTTAGAGAAAAGTTATCTTGGAGGAATCGCCCGTGCTTTCCGAGAAAGGGAAGTTTTTTCGGATTCGGATTTGGAAGAACCGATGGATTAGTCTCTTGTCCGGATATCCATGTGCAAGGCCCCGAGTGTGGGACCCTGCCCTGCGCAAGAAGTGCTACTTCCGCTACTAGCACCCCCTAAATTCGTTTGCGCGGTGGGGATAGGGATCTTACAGCTGGTATCAAAGCAAATTGGCTAATGAGGATCAACCAAGAAGCCAAAAATGTCAAAAATTTATGAAAAAGCAGTAAAAGGTTGTAATTGTGTGATAAAATTCATACAAATTGATATTCAAACTGAAATTCATAAATTGGTAATTGAGTCTCTAGATGGAAGTACCACAATTGTATGGAATCCCTGACTTGCTTGAGGCCTAGACCTGATGGTATTTACCTTATAGTTCCAAGGACCGTGACTGCCCATATATACCGAGGGTATAACTGCAACTCTTTATTAGTATATACGAGTAAATCTAAGACTTGAAATTATAAGCATTAATACTATCTAGATGATGAATTTGAATGTGGTTGATATGATTTTAATTTTTGGTTGAGAACTGATGAGTTGATTTGGATTCTGATTGAAAAATGAAGATTCTTGAATTTTGGTTGAAATGTAATAAGCTAAGCAAAACCACAATGAGGATGAATGGGACGAGTCCGTGTGATGATATTCGTAGCTGGAATGACGTTAATGACTTCAGCAAATCTCTATGAGATTAGTGGATTGTGCTAGTAGATTGTTGCTGTTAACACTTGATCCAATGGATCAAGTTAAGGGGTGTCAAATTAAAAATATGTAAAATTGAAAATCTCCACGAAGGACTATTCAGATAGAAATTTTGGTCTAATGGAGCATTATTGTGATAAGGATTTGAATGTTATGACCTGAGTGAATTGTTATCTAATGATAAGTTCTATATAAGGGATCTTTATCCCAGGATTCTGTTGGGTTCTCCAGACTATAAGGAACCCCTGAATCAGTTGGATCTTAAGGAAAAAAATTCTCCTCTAATTTTGCGAGATGAGGACATCTTGCGTTTTTTAAGTGGGGTAGGATGTAAGATTCCTTCCTCCGGCTTTTGAGGTGTGCAGGTGTAAGAACCTTCCCTTCTGATCTTATAATTATTCCCCTCTTTGAAATAAAGGAAAGATCTTGTTTTACCCTGTTTTGGCCTAGAGAGAGAAAATATTCTAGAGAGAGATTATTCAATTTTTAGATGGAAAAATATCTCTTCTTACTAAAATAAATTCCCCTGAATTATAAGCTCAAAAAGATTTTTAGAAGGTGCATTAGAAATCAATTATAATTTGTTCAAAAGGCCTTATCCTAAGGGTCCAGATTTTTGAAAAAATTTAAATTAAGGTTATGAGGGGCCAATCAGATTCATCCAAATGTAGGGAGGAGATAAATTGAAGAAATAAAGAAAATCCCCCCAAAAATGAGTAAATACTCACATAAGATGAAGAGTTGACTAAGGACAAGGATATTAGTTAAAAAAGAAGAGATATTTAGAGAAATGATGCATTTTTGACACCTCAGTGTGGGGGAATTCCCCTCATGAAGGAGGCGCCTATTTCACATGTGTGGTTGAGTTTTAAACTCACAAATAATGAGATATTTTCATCTCTCCTCTCTCCTGCTTCAACTAGATCCAAAAAGTAAGCTAAGCTGACCTAAAAATGGTCAAAAATTGACCAAACTGATCTCAAAAATTCTAGAGTCAGTTTGCTTGGTTTGAGGCTCACTTTTTCCTATAAATGAAGCCTCCCCCTTTGTAAATGGTTAATAGTGTTTTATGCACTGTTACTCTACTCCACCCTAGAGCCAAGAACTATCAGTTTCTTAATAATTCATTAGTTTTTAACCATTCCCTCTTCTAGAGAATTGGTGGCCACTCTTGTTACAAACAAGAGTAGATCCCTCAAACCATCAAGCCAACGGAAAGCTCCCACAAATTCATGTAAGTTAGAAATCCTCCTTTTTCTTTATTCTTTTAATGGTTTTCTAATTTTTGTTATCTTTAAAATGATAAACCGATGCTATGCCTTGCTGGAAATGCTTTACCCCTCTCTCATTCTTAAATTCAACCTTTCTTTATCCTACTTAAGTAATCTAATTGTTTGAATTAAACTTTTCATATTGTTTCTCTTTTAAAAGTGAAAATTGATTAGTTTAGAGTGCTTAGAACCAATTGGGGATAATTTTAAAGTAATTTAAAGATAAGAAAAATTGAAAAATGGTCAGCCATACAAAGGAGGTTATGGTAAAATTTTCTAAAATTTGGTGAAATAAGTTTCATCTTTTATTATTCAAAAAGACTAATCCACACCGTTTGTGTATTCTAAAAGTGGTATTTTCATTCTAGGCATAGAAAAATACATAGTAGAAATATTTTTATTATAAAAGTGTTATTTCCATTAAAATTAAATTCTATGCATAGAAAGATGCATAAAGAATTTTTTTTTAATTTCAAAAGAGTTATTCTCATCAATTTTGATTTTATGCATAGAAAGATGCATAAAGAATTTATTTTTGTTTCGAAAGTGTTATTCTTATCAATTTTGATTTTATGCATAGAAAGATGCATAAAGAAATTTATTTTTATTTCAAAAGAGTTATTCTCATCAATTTTGATTTTATGCATAGAAAGATGCATAAAGAATTAATTTTTATTTCAAAATAGTTATTCTCATCAATTTTGATTTTATGCATAGAAAGATGCATAAAGAATTAATTTTTATTTCAAAAGAGTTATTCTCATCAATTTTGATTTTATGCATAGATAGATGCATAAAGAAATTATTTTTATTTCAAAAGAAGTATTCTCATCAATTTTGATTTTATGCATAGAAAGATGCATAAAGAAATTATTTTTATTTTAAAAGTGTTATTCTCATCAATTTTGATTTTATACATAGAAAGATGCGTAAAGAAATTTATTTTTATTTCAAAAGAGTTATTCTCATGAATTTTGATTTTATGCATAGAAAGATGCATAAAGTTTTTTTATTATTTCAAAAGTGTTATTCTCATCAATTTTGATTTTATGCATAGAAAGATGCATAAAGAAATTTTTTTTAAATTTCAAAAGAGTTATCCTCATCAATTTTGATTTTATGCATAGAAAGATGTATAAAGAATTTATTTTTATTTCAAAAGAGTTATTCTCATCAATTTTGAATTATGCATAGAAAGATGCATAAAGGTTTTTTTTAAATTCGAAAGGGTCATTTTCCTTAAAATTGAATTTATGCATAATTAGATGTATAAAGGGATTTTTATAAAAGTGTTATTCCCATTGAAGTTGATTTTTATAATAGAATGAATGGATGGATAGATGTGATGTGAATTAGATAAATGTGAACGAATAGATGGTTAGATGTGATGTGAATCAGATAAATGTGAAAGAATGGATGTGGATGTGTGTATGTGATAAGTATGGATGTGTGTATATGAAAGGATAGATGTGGATGTGTATGTGATAAGTATGGATGTGGATGTATGAGAAAGGATAGATGAGGATGTGTATGTGATAAGTATGGATGTGTGTATGTGAAAGGATAGATGTGGATGTGTGTATGTGATAAGTATGGATGTGGATGTATGAGAAAGGATAGATGAGGATGTGTATGTGATAAGTATGGTGATAAGTATGGATGTGGATGTATGAGAAAGGATAGATGAGGATGTGTATGTGATAAGTATGGTGATAAGTATGGATGTGGATGTATGTGAAAGGAGAGATGTGGATGTGTATGTGATAAGTATGGTGATAAGTATGGATGTGGATGTATGAGAAAGGATAGATGAGGATGTGTATGTGATAAGTATGGTGATAAGTATGGATGTGGATGTATGTGAAAGGATAGATGTGGATGTGTATGTGATAAGTATGGATGTGGATGTATGAGAAAGGATAGATGAGGATGTGTATGTGATAAGTATGGATGTTTGTAGATTACGCCATGCTCAAGCAGGAGTATGCCAGCTCAGGAGGCAGGACAGATCTTTAGCCACTGAGCCCGGGGAGATTAGAGCCATTGCCACTGAGTTCTATAGAGACCTGCTTTCAGCGGAGCCAGCCACACGGAGGCACGTGATGCTTGCAGACAGACTGTGTGGGCCCATGTGCGAAGAGGGTCACAGACTGTATGCGCACGGTTTTGGGTGAGCCCCTTTCAGAGGATGAGCTTGTTGAGGCTTTGAGGGTCCTTTCGCGCCATAGTTGCCCTGGGGAGGACGGATTGATGCCTTCCTTCTTTATGCGCTATTGGAACCTTTTGGGGCCAGGCCGCCGCAGGGGCTTTCAGTATGTTTTGGACACTGGGGTGATGCCGCAGAGCTTTTCAGAGGGCTTGATCTTTCTTATCCCCAAGGGGGAGGGAGTGTCAGATGATATTCAGTACTAGAGGCCTATTACGATCCTCAATACTATCTACAAGGTCTTAGCAAAGGCCTTGAGTTTGAGGATCCAGCCCTTCCTTGGGGAAATGATTCATGCTACCCAGACAGGATTCGTCAAGGAGTGCAGTATCCTTGACAACATTTTCACCTTCTGGGAGGCGACGACCAGAGCTAGATTTCTCGGTGAGGACTTGGTCGTGATGCTTCTCGATTTTGAGAAGGCATATGATAGAGTTGATTGACACGGGAGACCAGCTTGCAGTTGAGGATCCCAGAGAGGATACTTACAGATCCCAGTCTTTCTGAGGACATTGAGAGGATATGGCATGATAGCCAGAGCTCTGACTTGGATGCAGCAAGCCAGTGCACCCAGGGACTCATGGAGCTCAGCTCTTTTTTTGCACGCTACAGCCTTGACACGGCTGGGACAGACACAAGAGCGGGAGCGTCGCTTGAGACGTAGCCTTGCTTCGCTCCAGCGTCTTCAGGAGCAGCTGCCTACATGTGAGTGGGTGGCGTCCCAGCTGAGCCAGGCATGCCAGGAGGTTAGAGAGAGAGAGGAGCAGCGACATGAGTTCTACTATCATCGCCAGGCCTCTCAGTGGACGCAGCTTGGTGATAGAGTGACTGGGGAGTTTTTGATGTGTATGTGATAAGTATGGATGTGGATGTATATGGGAGAATATATGTGGATGTAAATGTGATGGTTATGAACGAGAATTGAGGAGATGAGATGTGATGTAAATTGGATAGATACGAATGATAAGGGATGTGAATGAATGTGATGAATGAATGATAAGGGATGTGAATGGATGTGATGTGATGTGATGTGAATTGGATGGGAATGAATGAATGTGTTAGCATATGAATCGGGATGTGAATGAATAATAAGGGATGCAAATGGATGTGATGTGAATCGGGATGTGAATGAACGATAAGAGACGTGAATGAATGTGATAGCATATGAATCGGGATGTGAATGAATGATAAGGGATGTGAATGGATGTGATGTGATGTGAATCGGGATGGGAATGAACGATAAGGGACATGAATGAATGTGTTAGCATATGAATCGGGATGTGAATGAATGATAAGGGATGCGAATGAATGTGATGTGATGTGAATGAACGATAAGGGATGTGAATGAATGTGTTAGCATATGAATCGGGATGTGAATGAATGATAAGGGATGTGAATGGTTGTGATGTGATGTGAATCGGGATGTGAATGAACGATAAGGGACGTGAATGAATGTGTTAGCTTGTGAATGAACGATAAGGGACGTGAATGAATGTGTTAGCTTGTGAATCAGGATGTGAATGAATGAGATGTGAAGTGAATGTGATAAGATGCGATGTAAACCGGATAGATGTTAATGTATGTGAAGTGATGAGATATATGGGTAGATGCAAGTGGATGAGATCTGATGAAGATATATGGGTAGATGCAAGTGGATGAGATCTGATGAGGATAAATGAGGAAATAAGTGAGGAGATAGAAAAAGATGTGAATAGAAGAGAATGGGAATACTTATGAAATGAATGTGGATTGATGTGTGGATAATGTGGATTGATGTGAATGATGTTGATGGATGTATGGATGATGTGGATTGATGTGAATGATGTGGATGGATGTATGGATGATGTGGACTGATGCGATTAGATGTGTGGATAATGTGGATTGATGTGGATTTGATGTGAATGATGTGGATGGATGTATGGATGATGTGGATTGATGTGAATGATGTGGATGGATGTATGGATGATGTGGACTGATGCGATTAGATGTGAATTGATGTGGGAATGATGTGATGTGATTAGATGTGAATTGATGTGGGAATGATGTGATGTGATAGGGATTGATAAAGAAAATAAAATTATGGAAAGATGAGAAAATATGGGGACTAATGTGAAAGGATGTGGAGTAATGAGAAAAGATGGAAATATTGTTGGAACTGTATTTGTATGTGGAGTAATGAGAAAAGATGGAAATATTGTTGGAACTGTATTTGTATGTGAAATCTGTTTTTAAATGACTGTTTTATGTCAAGAATGCTGGGGAAGCATTTTGACCGTCTTGTGAATGAGGTCATGGTGGAGACCTATCTGTTAAAGTTGCAACTGCTGACGGAGAGTCATCGGAGGACGTCTCGCGTAGCAAGGTCGGCCAAGGTCTTGAACAGCCTCGGTTTGATTTAAATGGTGAGCTTCCGGTATAGTGGATGAGGGACCAAGGAAGCGTCCTATGAGTGAAGCGCTAGGTGACCTGCGCGAAGGATCCTAGAGGGTGCTGACCATACGGTGCTCGGTCTATGGTGCTCGGGCTCTCGGTCACCGCAGATACCCACAAGTATGTCGGGGAAGATATTGGAACAAGGTTTAAGAGTTGTTTTCTGAATTCGGGCATGGATCTGGTTGATTGACCTTGCTGGTCAACGGATGAGTCCATGGCTCTTTTATATGATTTTGTTGGTTGATCTTGTTGATCTTCAACGGAGATTCCATTTGGATATTTTTTTGAGATTATATTGCCGGGTACTATGAGCTAGGAACTATTGAAAAGACCCCTGAATGAACAAGTGGTGAGCGTTCTGGTTGCCAATGATGCCATAGGTACACCGATGAAGGAACGTTTGGAAATAAGGATTCAATTGGATAATTAGAGGATTATGTTCACAATAAAGAGGACCGAATGTAGAAAAATACATCCAAATATAATTAAGTTACAGAATGAATACTCACCTCTAGTTTTCCACAAGAGGACTCAACTCCTCCAAAAAATTACAGAGCTCATGATCCCCAATACTTGTAGGTAGCTCATCATTTTGATTCATCATAGAGGAAAAACAACAAATCCTTCACAATATCCATCTGTATTTTTCGAGGACCTGCACTTCTCTGGGCTTTCAACACTTGAGAAACAAACATTTTCACATGCTCCAACATTGACCTTTAAGTTCCTGGTTGAACTGGATATTCATGCAGCCCAGTGTGGAGCATCATTCTTGTAATAGTTGTCTCACGAGGCATTACATAATACACAACACATCTACACACTGCACACAGTGTGGAGTGTTTTGCGACAAAAGTGACAAACTATTTTAGTTTTCTCATTCTCTGTTAGAAGTCCAACTGCAATCTTTTTTGTTAGATGTCCATGAAAGAAGGTGTTGTTATACCTTTTATTGTTCAACTAAAAAGGACAGCTGAGCCTATGGCACTCCAAAGCACCAACACAATAGCTAATACACACCAACACTCCAAAGCACCAACACAATAGCTAATACGCACGTGTAAGTTTCCCCCCTTCCAAAAATAGGGGAAACACTTAAGATAGTCCACTAAGTCTTATCTTGGAGAAAATTTCCTACTCATCGACACCTTGATCATGCAGAGATTCAAGGATACGATTCATAGGTAAGACCTAATTCTATCCCACAGGGGGAGCGTGGTCTTCTAAAAATCAAATCACCCATAGGGTAATTGATCATAAATTGGGCAACTACAAGACTTGATTTCTAGAGGCAACGCTTTTTTTCCTCATCCATGCAAGGCACAGCCACCGCTGGCCTAGTCTTCTAGAATAGAATTGCCCGAGAACCTATTTATCTAACATAGGGCTTTCACTTAATATGTTGGAAAGCTACCCGACTAATCGGGTCCATCCATCCGTAGGATGGTGCCGTCGGGGCATTCCATCCTCCCACTTTCCACCCTACTCACGCGTCAATTTGTTTTCTAATTAATCCTACCACACTATTCGACATAAATAAACATGTTTCTTAATTAAGGCCCTTTTCACAAGGTTTGTTAAAACAATCCTAGGAACTAAGATCGGCTCTGATACCACTTCCAAAAATAGGGGAAACACTTAAGATAGTCCACTAAGTCTTATCTTGGAGAAAATTTCCTACTCACCTTGATCATGCAGAGATTCAAGGATACGATTCATAGGTAAGACCTAATTCTATCCCGCAGGGGAGCGTGGTCTTCTAAAAATCAAATCACCCATAGGGTAATTGATCATAAATTGGACAACTACAAGACTTGATTTCTAGAGGCAACGCTTTTTTTTCCTCATCCATGCAACGCTGGCCTAGTCTTCTAGAATAGAATTGCCCGAGAACCTATTTATCTAACATAGGGCTTTCACTTAATATGTTAGAAAGCTACCGGACTAATCGGGTCCACCCGTCCGTAGGATGGTGCCGTCGGGGCATTCCATCCTCTCACTTTCCACCCTACCCACGCGTCAATTTGTTTTCTAATTAATCCTACCACACTGTTCGACATAAATAAACATGTTCCTTAATTAAGGCCCTTTTCACAAGGTTTGTTAAAATAGTCCTTTTCCACAATACAATAATGCCAAAGATAAGATTTATAAAAACAAAGCTTAAACGTGGATCAATTTTATACAAGCCAAACCGGCTCTCTTATTCTTTTCCTTTATACCGCCGATGATCTAGAATTCGGCCTTCCAGCCTCTACATGCTGGGCAAAACCCTACGGGACCATACACCTCATCGTCGGCCGCTGTTGGCGAGGACTCAAGCCGGCCTGTCGCCCTCTCAGGCTCCACGCCTCAATCGACGAACCTCATTCTCCCAATGGTATGAGGGATACCATGGGCCAACTCTGGGCCTTACTAACGTCTCCGCCGTTCGGCTATACAAGCACAAGAACGGGGCAGCATCAAGGCAGGGAGAGTTGTACCTGTATCTTAATTTAACCAAGATATAACAATCCATTTACTCACTAAACCATAGGACTAGAATCCATGTCACCTTCTTAAGAAAACAATCCTTTTCACACAAAGATTTTAGCATTTCAACTTGAGATTGCGATAAGACATTCTTTATTAAGGCATATGCTATTATTTAAAAGAATACAAACTTTAAATAGTAAATTAATCAAATAGACCACTATTAACAGTTAATAGAGAAGCTGGGGCCATACCTCAACCCCTAAGGATGATATATAATTGAAAAATAAAATATGTATATACCTTATAGAAATTTGTCGTTTATCGTTGCCTTTGCTTAACAAGAGCTTTAGAACTTGACATATGAGAAGAGAGTCTTCTAATACCTTCTCTTATGATTGAAATCATCCGATCATCCCCAAGTTTTATCTCCTCTTACTCGTACTGTGACTCTTCTCTCTTGGCAAAATAGCCTTCTACTATTCTTTCTCTAAAAGAAAAGCTATGGAGTTTTGGTCTCTTCCTCCGAAAGACCATAGCAATCTAAGCTTCTTTTCTAAGATATTAGATAAGAATGAAGGGATATATGCATCTCAAACTCTAGGATTACCTTGAGGCTACTTGCTGGCTGCCTTCTCACAGTTTTCTCTGTGTAGAGACCCTGACAGAAACAGCAAATTGTTTTGGCCATAACTCTCTACTAAAAACTCATAATATGGTCATATAACCACTCAAAAGAACGGGAAGGCATTTGAGCTACAAGCTAGCGTGGGCAGAATAGGTATAAACGTCTGTATATAGCCAAAAACGCGACATCTTTAGAAACACGTTATTTTTTCACATTTTTAGTATGCATGGACTCTAAATATGTAAAAGTACTCTAAATATGACCTCTTATCACCTAAATTCAAATTTCTATTTTTGGAGATACTTATCTCTTAATAGAACTATTCTTGTCTTCTTAATTCTTTTAGAATATTTTTATTCTAACACTTTCCTAATGTTTCTAGCCTTATTGTCTCACTCTTCTCTAAGTACACTCTCTTTCCTTATTGAAATCTATATTAAAAGAGACACATACACACATGGCTTGGGAGGGACCTTACAATCTCCCCCACTTAAAAGATTCGCGATGTCCTCATCTCGCGAGCTAGGGTAGTATCTAAGTAAATCCTCTTGTCTCTTTCAAAGTGGTGTCCCCACTAGGTAAAAATCTTCTTTTATCTAAACCTTGTTCTGAGTCCCTTATTTCATGTGTTTGGCTTGTCTTGTTGTGCCTCCAAAATGTCTATTATTCTAAAGTTAATTGGCCTTATTATCCTCAATTCATGCATCCATATACCTCTCAAATGCTATGAACCTTCGAATTCCTTATTCTATACCCCCATGTAATATGGTACTTAACAAATTATCATGGAAAAACGTAAGAAAATCAATTCTTTACGCAATCTAACCTATGATAGCAATTTCATAATCTTAGTATCGTCTTGTAGAATACCTCTATTCATCATGCACATTACTTCACATGAATCTTGCACCAATCCTCTTCTATTTACTCATAGAAATACTTGTTGAGTTCGGTTATCTTTATCCCAGTTATCCCTATTTCTTGACCTAATTTTTGCTCTAGCTCATGATTCCTTGTAGCCAGGGGTGGGCTTGACGTTCCTCTTGAATTAGGAGACCTCTTCTTGATTAACATGGAAGGACTCATGTCCTTCTCGACACTTTCTATAAAAAAAAAACTTTATCATAGTCTCTGGCTATAATTATGGCTTCTGAAATAGAGGATGGTTTTACATTCTTGATGAGGTTATTCAAAGGTAGATTAAGCTTCCAAATGAATCGATGAAGAAGAGTTACCTCATCCATCTCTGGAGCTAATCGAAGAAGTTTAACAAAAGTTTGGTGGTATTCTTTTAGGGTCTTCCTTTCTTGGGTTAGCTCCAGAAATTCGTTCATTTTATCCACTCGAAATCCTAGAGGACAAAACCTTTCACGAAGGTGTACTTTCATGGCATCTTATAAACTGATTCTAGCTCCAGTGGTAAGATTGACAACAGTGCTTCCAACTAATTCGGCATTTCTTACGATTTTTAGACGAGCAAGGGTGAACTTGCTTTTTTCATTGTATCCATGAAAAGTTCAAAACTATCAAATACTTATCATAGCACCACATTTGAAGGCAGTCAAGATTAATACATCTGAGATCTTCGTTTTTTTGAGAATTACACATCTGGTGCCTTGGGATTGACACATCCAAAGATTATCAGGATTAACATATCTGAGATGATTAGTTTTCTGAAAATTACACATCTAGTATCTTGGGATTAACACATCTAAGAGCATGATCCTCTGAGAATTACGCATCCGAAGTTAGATCCATGTTTGTCTGAGATGGGTTATGGATCTTGGATGATCATCCTAGTGTAAAGCATCCAATGGATGACATTCACACGTCAACTATTCAAACCTTAATGGAGTTATAACCTTAATAATTTACAATATGCAAACTAATGAGATATATCCTCAAAATTTCTCTAAACAAAGTTTTTGTCTATCCTTCTATTCAGTCACTAGTTTCTTAATTTGATTATCCTATGTTTTGGTCTATCCTTCTATTCAGTCATCACTAGTTTCTTAATTTGATCACCCTATGTTTTTCCTCACAAAATGTTTTCTCCCCAATCTTATTTCTCAAATTTATTGTACAAATATCTTGCATGTGCATCCCCAAGATACAAGCACAATTTCATAGGATGATTGTCTCAACATGTGAGGATATTCAAATCACTTCTATGGCCAGTAGAGATGATTGATTCGTCCTCATATGATAAACAATCACTTGTTTTAATCCCTTTGATAGTTAACCTTTGAAAAATAAATCCTAGGAACTAAGATCGGCTCTGATACCACTTGTAAGGTTCCCCCCTTCCAAAAATAGGGGAAACACTTAAGATAGTCCACTAAGTCTTATCTTGGAGAAAATTTCCTACTCACCTTGATCATGCAGAGATTCAAGGATACGATTCATAGGTAAGACCTAATTCTATCCTGCAGGGCAGCGTGGTCTTCTAAAAATCAAATCACCCATAGGGTAATTGATCATAAATTGGACAACTACAAGACTTGATTTCTAGAGGCAACGCTTTTTTTTCCTCATCCATGCAACGCTGGCCTAGTCTTCTAGAATAGAATTGCCCGAGAACCTATTTATCTAACATAGGGCTTTCACTTAATATGTTAGAAAGCTACCCGACTAATCGGGTCCACCCGTCCGTAGGATGGTGCCGTCGGGGCATTCCATCCTCTCACTTTCCACCCTACTCACGCGTCAATTTGTTTTCTAATTAATCCTACCACACTGTTCGACATAAATAAACATGTTCCTTAATTAAGGCCCTTTTCACAAGGTTTGTTAAAACAGTCCTTTTCCACAATACAATAATGCCAAAGACAAGATTTATAAAAACAAAGCTTAAACGTGGATCAATTTTATACAAGGCACAAACCGGCTCTCTTATTCTTTTCCTTTATACCGCCGATGATCTAGAATTCGGCCTTCCAGCCTCTACATGCTGGGCAAAACCCTACGGGACCATACACCTCATCGTCGGCCGCTGTTGGCGAGGACTCAAGCCGGCCTGTCGCCCTCTTAGGCTCCACGCCTCAATCGACGAACCTCATTCTCCCAATGGTATGAGGGATACCATGGGCCAACTCTGGGCCTTACTAACGTCTCCGCCGTTCGGCTATACAAGCACAAGAACGGGGCAGCGTCAAGGCAGGGAGAGTTGTACCTGTATCTTAATTTAACCAAGATATAACAATCCATTTACTCACTAAACCATAGGACTAGAATCCATGTCACCTTCTTAAGAAAACAATCCTTTTCACACAAAGATTTTAGCATTTCAACTTGAGATTGCGATAAGACATTCTTTATTAAGGCATATGCTATTATTTAAAAGAATACAAACTTTAAATAGTAAATTAATCAAATAGACCACTATTAACAGTTAATAGAGAAGCTGGGGCCATACCTCAACCCCTAAGGATGATATATAATTGAAAAATAAAATATGTATATACCTTATAAAAATTTATCGTTTATCGTTGCCTTTGCTTAACAAGAGCTTTAGAACTTGACATATGAGAAGAGAGTCTTCTAATACCTTCTCTTATGATTGAAATCATCCGATCATCCCCAAGTTTTATCTCCTCTTACTCGTACTGTGACTCTTCTCTCTTGGCAAAATAGCCTTCTACTATTCTTTCTCTAAAAGAAAAGCTATGGAGTTTTGGTCTCTTCCTCCGAAAGACCATAGCAATCTAAGCTTCTTTTCTAAGATATTAGATAAGAATGAAGGGATATATGCATCTCAAACTCTAGGATTACCTTGAGGCTACTTGCTGGCTGCCTTCTCACAGTTTTCTCTGTGTAGAGACCCTGACAGAAACAGCAAATTGTTTTGGCCATAACTCTCTGCTAAAAATTCAGAATATGGTCATATAACCACTCAAAAGAACGGGAAGGCATTTGGTCTACAAGCTAGCGTGGGCAGAATAGGTATAAACGTCTGTATATAGCCACAAACGCGACATCTTTAGAAACACGTTATTTTTCCACATTTTTAGTATGCATGGACTCTAAATATGTAAAAGTACTCTAAATATGACCTCTTATCACCTAAATTCAAATTTCTATTTTTGGAGATACTTATCTCTTAATAGAACTATTCTTGTCTTCTTAATTCTTTTAGAATATTTTTATTCTAACACTTTCCTAATGTTTCTAGCCTTATTGTCTCACTCTTCTCTAAGTACACTCTCTTTCCTTATTGAAATATATATTAAAAGAGACACATACACACATGGCTTGGGAGGGACCTTACAATCTCCCCCACTTAAAAGATTCGCGATGTCCTCATCTCGCGAGCTAGGGTAGTATCTAAGTAAATCCTCTTGTCTCTTTCAAAGTGGTGTCCCCACTAGGTAAAAATCTTCTTTTATCTAAACCTTGTTCTGAGTCCCTTATTTCATGTGTTTGGCTTGTCTTGTTGTGCCTCCAAAATGTCTATTATTCTAAAGTTAATTGGCCTTATTATCCTCAATTCATGCATCCATATACCTCTCAAATGCTATGAACCTTCGAATTCCTTATTCTATACCCCCATGTAATATGGTACTTAACAAATTATCATGGAAAAACGTAAGAAAATCAATTCTTTACGCAATCTAACCTATGATAGCAATTTCATAATCTTAGTATCGTCTTGTAGAATACCTCTATTCATCATGCACATTACTTCACATGAATCTTGCACCAATCCTCTTCTATTTACTCATAGAAATACTTGTTGAGTTCGGTTATCTTTATCCCAGCTATGCCTATTTCTTGACCTAATTTTTGCTCTAGCTCATGATTCCTTGTAGCCAGGGGTGGGCTTGACGTTCCTCTTGAATTAGGAGACCTCTTCTTGATTAACATGGAAGGACTCATGTCCTTCTCGACACTTTCTATAAAAAAAAAACTTTATCATAGTCTCTGGCTATAATTATGGCTTCTGAAATAGAGGATGGTTTTACATTCTTGATGAGGTTATTCAAAGGTAGATTAAGCTTCCAAATGAATCGATGAAGAAGAGTTACCTCATCCATCTCTGGAGCTAATCGAAGAAGTTTAACAAAAGTTTGGTGGTATTCTTTTAGGGTCTTCCTTTCTTGGGTTAGCTCCAAAAATTCGTTCATTTTATCCTCTCGAAATCCTAGAGGACAAAACCTTTCACGAAGGTGTACTTTCATGGCATCTTATAAACTGATTCTAGCTCCAGTGGTAAGATTGACAACAGTGCTTCCAACTAATTCGGCATTTCTTACGATTTTTAGACGAGCAAGGGTGAACTTGCTTTTTTCATTGTATCCATGAAAAGTTCAAAACTATCAAATACTTATCATAGCACCACATTTGAAGGCAGTCAAGATTAATACATCTGAGATCTTCATTTTTTTGAGAATTACACATCTGGTGCCTTGGGATTGACACATCCAAAGATTATCAGGATTAACATATCTGAGATGATTAGTTTTCTGAAAATTACATATCTAGTATCTTGGGATTAACACATCTAAGAGCATGATCCTCTGCGAATTACGCATCCGAAGTTAGATCCATGTTTGTCTGAGATGGGTTCTGGATCTTGGATGATCATCCTAGTGTAAAGCATCCAATGGATGACATTCACACGTCAACTATTCAAACCTTAATGGAGTTATAACCTTAATAATTTACAATATGCAAACTAATGAGATATATCCTCAAAATTTCTCTAAACAAAGTTTTGGTCTATCCTTCTATTCAATCACTAGTTTCTTAATTTGATTATCCTATGTTTTGGTCTATCCTTCTATTCAGTCATCACTAGTTTCTTAATTTGATCACCCTATGTTTTTCCTCACAAAAGGTTTTCTCCCCAATCTTATTTCTCAAATTTATTGTACAAATATCTTGCATGTGCATCCCCAAGATACAAGCACAATTTCATAGGATGATTGTCTCAACATGTGAGGATATTCAAATCACTTCTATGGCCAGTAGAGATGATTGATTCGTCCTCATATGATAAACAATCACTTGTTTTAATCCCTTTGATAGTTAACCTTTGAAAAATAAATCCTAGGAACTAAGATCGGCTCTGATACCACTTGTAAGGTTCCCCCCCTTCCAAAAATAGGGAAAACACTTAAGATAGTCCACTAAGTCTTATCTTGGAGAAAATTTCCTACTCACCTTGATCATGCAGAGATTCAAGGATACGATTCATAGGTAAGACCTAATTCTATCCCGCAGGGGAGCGTGGTCTTCTAAAAATCAAATCACCCATAGGGTAATTGATCATAAATTGGACAACTACAAGACTTGATTTCTAGAGGCAACGCTTTTTTTTCCTCATCCATGCAACGCTGGCCTAGTCTTCTAGAATAGAATTGCCCGAGAACCTATTTATCTAACATAGGGCTTTCACTTAATATGTTAGAAAGCTACCCGACTAATCGGGTCCACCCGTCCGTAGGATGGTGCCGTCGGGGCATTCCATCCTCTCACTTTCCACCCTACTCACGCGTCAATTTGTTTTCTAATTAATCCTACCACACTGTTCGACATAAATAAACATGTTCCTTAATTAAGGCCCTTTTCACAAGGTTTGTTAAAACAGTCCTTTTCCACAATACAATAATGCCAAAGACAAGATTTATAAAAACAAAGCTTAAACGTGGATCAATTTTATACAAGGCACAAACCGGCTCTCTTATTCTTTTCCTTTATACCGCCGATGATCTAGAATTCGGCCTTCCAGCCTCTACATGCTGGGCAAAACCCTACGGGACCATACACCTCATCGTCGGCCGCTGTTGGCGAGGACTCAAGCCGGCCTGTCGCCCTCTCAGGCTCCACGCCTCAATCGACGAACCTCATTCTCCCAATGGTATGAGGGATACCATGGGCCAACTCTGGGCCTTACTAACGTCTCCGCCGTTCGGCTATACAAGCACAAGAACGGGGCAGCGTCAAGGCAGGGAGAGTTGTACCTGTATCTTAATTTAACCAAGATATAACAATCCATTTACTCACTAAACCATAGGACTAGAATCCATGTCACCTTCTTAAGAAAACAATCCTTTTCACACAAAGATTTTAGCATTTCAACTTGAGATTGCGATAAGACATTCTTTATTAAGGCATATGCTATTATTTAAAAGAATACAAACTTTAAATAGTAAATTAATCAAATAGACCACTATTAACAGTTAATAGAGAAGCTGGGGCCATACCTCAACCCCTAAGGATGATATATAATTGAAAAATAAAATATGTATATACCTTATAAAAATTTATCGTTTATCGTTGCCTTTGCTTAACAAGAGCTTTAGAACTTGACATATGAGAAGAGAGTCTTCTAATACCTTCTCTTATGATTGAAATCATCCGATCATCCCCAAGTTTTATCTCCTCTTACTCGTACTGTGACTCTTCTCTCTTGGCAAAATAGCCTTCTACTATTCTTTCTCTAAAAGAAAAGCTATGGAGTTTTGGTCTCTTCCTCCGAAAGACCATAGAAATCTAAGCTTCTTTTCTAAGATATTAGATAAGAATGAAGGGATATATGCATCTCAAACTCTAGGATTACCTTGAGGCTACTTGCTGGCTGCCTTCTCACAGTTTTCTCTGTGTAGAGACCCTGACAGAAACAGCAAATTGTTTTGGCCATAACTCTCTGCTAAAAATTCAGAATATGGTCATATAACCACTCAAAAGAATGGGAAGGCATTTGGTCTACAAGCTAGCGTGGGCAGAATAGGTATAAACGTCTGTATATAGCCACAAACGCGACATCTTTAGAAACACGTTATTTTTCCACATTTTTAGTATGCATGGACTCTAAATATGTAAAAGTACTCTAAATATGACCTCTTATCACCTAAATTCAAATTTCTATTTTTGGAGATACTTATCTCTTAATAGAACTATTCTTGTCTTCTTAATTCTTTTAGAATATTTTTATTCTAACACTTTCCTAATGTTTCTAGCCTTATTGTCTCACTCTTCTCTAAGTACACTCTCTTTCCTTATTGAAATCTATATTAAAAGAGACACATACACACATGGCTTGGGAGGAACCTTACAATCTCCCCCACTTAAAAGATTCGCGATGTCCTCATCTCGCGAGCTAGGGTAGTATCTAAGTAAATCCTCTTGTCTCTTTCAAAGTGGTGTCCCCACTAGGTAAAAATCTTCTTTTATCTAAACCTTGTTCTGAGTCCCTTATTTCATGTGTTTGGCTTGTCTTGTTGTGCCTCCAAAATGTCTATTATTCTAAAGTTAATTGGCCTTATTATCCTCAATTCATGCATCCATATACCTCTCAAATGCTATGAACCTTCGAATTCCTTATTCTATACCCCCATGTAATATGGTACTTAACAAATTATCATGGAAAAACGTAAGAAAATCAATTCTTTACGCAATCTAACCTATGATAGCAATTTCATAATCTTAGTATCGTCTTGTAGAATACCTCTATTCATCATGCACATTACTTCACATGAATCTTGCACCAATCCTCTTCTATTTACTCATAGAAATACTTGTTGAGTTCGGTTATCTTTATCCCAGCTATCCCTATTTCTTGACCTAATTAGTACTGGTCAAGGGGAGACCCATGGAAGGCTTCTTGCAAAATCTATTGAATTGGGATTGCTTGGTGATGTATTCACTAAGTTTTTTGTGCAACGCAATTCCTCTACCCCATTGGTCCCTTTATGTAGGCTGATTCCAAATGAAGCCATCTGTACAGTTTCTAGCCAACTTGAGGTGTTTCGTGATTCCTTTGACTACCATGGCTATGTCGAAGCATCTCCTCCTTTTTTAGTTTCACTTACACGTCCCGGAAGTTCTATGTATTTCGCGGTCACACAAACAGACTTGCGAGAATGGGGACCATACTGGGTGGTACAACATGACAGATTTGAGGATGAAATCAGAGGAACTGAGTGGGAGGATCTCAGTGGTAAGAAGTTTCTTGTTTGGGATGGCAATCATCGTGTGAAGGCATGGATGTCTCGAGTGCGCGAAGGTATGTTCTTTTGAATGCCATAGAGTGATTTTATGCAACATTAAAAGTAATATATTGTAATATCTTTATTTTGTTTTCTCTAGCTTGGTCTCATAGCCCCTCACGCCATGTCCGGGTCAAATGTCAATTTTTGGTTGTGGACAAGAAGCAAGAAGGAGAATTGCTATTGGTTTTGCAATCTCAAAATGAGTAAGTGATCTCTCTCTACTTAATTACAGACATTGTGAAGTCATTGTGAAGTTCTTGGCTCATTGTGACTCTTTACAACAGATTGGTGCGCACTAGTGTTACACCCACATTGTCACATGAGATCTTCATGTTTCAACAATTTGGAATGGCGGACAAATCATCCATATTGGACTACCTTGGTGAAGCCATAAGGAGGTGAGCTTTAATGGAGCTTAGTTTGGAGTGAGGAAGTGGAGAGCAATGGTACAATGCTCCAGCTACAATCTTGGCACAGCTTGTGTGGAAGGTAGTGTTTGCATTTCCCATCTTTTATTAATAAACAGATTATCAATGTTTTTTAATCGTGTGAGTGATAATGAGTCCTTTTCGTTTTACGTAGACATCGTTTGAAAATGCGGTGAAGCGAGCTATATCATGCATTGATAGACATGCCATGGGGTTACAAGAATATGAGACAAAATGTGAGAATGCCAGACGTGTTGTAGAGCAAACATTTCGAGACAGAGTGTACAAGATGCTCATAATTGCAAACCCATCCAATGGTGATGCATTCTTTCAACTCGTATATAACTATGATTGGTCTAAGAAGGGATTGGTTGCTTTGACCAAAGAAAAGCTCTACACAGTCGCCATATCTCGGATTTCATCTCAAAGGTATGTCACATGTCAAACCTCCCTTAACATAAACTAACCTTAATATCTAATCTCTTATGGCTTTGGTATGATGCTGAAATAGGAAGACGAAATTGCTTCAAATGCTTATGACCGGGAGGGTGAAGGACAAGGTAATTTCGGAGATGTTTGGGGATAACAAAAAGACGTTGCTGCATATGAAGAAAGAGTTGTATTGGGAAGAGCTAATAGAGGGGAGGCGGACTCTATTTTGGAGGGTTTATTGGTATATGATGATGTTATCTAGACCTCATCATTTATGCAATGGGTGAAAGAGGAGCGATCGAAACACATACCATGGGTCTTCCATGAGGTGTGGGCAAAGATTGGAAAAGTGAAGGAAGGCCAAAAGCAATCTGAGGTCGAGAATGCCGCTGTCTACAAGTATATATCTTCTAATGCCATTCTATTTTTGCAAAAAATACATATACGCATTAAAAAATATATTTCTGTGCTATTTGTTTTATTTTGGATATGTAGGTGGGTGCAGCTACTCATTGGCCAAGGTCTAATGGACGAAGAGATGGAAGCAATCAGAGAATGGGCAGATCCAAATTCCTCGGAAATAATGTACCCAAAGGAATGGGTTGAGAGAGGGGTTTCTGATTGGGAATATAAGAGATATCCTTGGTGGTTGGACTATCCTCTAAATCATGTGCCTCCAAGTGAGGAGCTCTTAGAAAAAGGTACTTTTTTGCTTTCTACTAAATTATATGCATGTAAACGTATATGTAAACCTTCCTACCTATACAAATACATACCTATACATACATATAAATATATATAAACTATCCATATGCATATACATATTAGATACATATACATACATATATATACATATATATACATATATATACATACATATACATACATATACATACATATATATACATATACAAATACATATGTAAACATATATGTACATATACATATGCATACATAAATACATACCTACATACATACACTAAATTATATACTAAATTCCTACATACATACAAAGTTCATGTTACATTTAAGATTTGGCATGTTAGATTTTAAAGAAACATTGTTAAGTTTTGAAGTTTATTTTGGGATTTTTTAGAAAATGCAAAGGAGATGCTGTCTAATTTTTTTACAAATTTGTACATACATACATACATACGTACATACATAGTTCATGTTACATTTAAGGTTTGGCATATCAGAACATTGTTAAGTTTTGATATATACATACCTACATACATATACATATATATAAATGAAAAGATGCAGGGGGGTAGAGAGCTTGAGCTCTTGCAAGCACACACACACACACTCACAAAACCCTAATAGAGAACACACAAGGTGAAAGGTACTCAACCAATACATACACGGGTTCTCTATAGTGTGAACCCGACTAAAATGAGCTGGTGCTATAACTATGCCAGTCTCTAGAGTGGCTGTCACATAGCCTGTCATCCCACTGGCCGCATATCTCCCATGATCTCACCAACCATGTCAGTGGTGTAAGTGTGGGGCCTATCCCCCAGGCGGGTCATCAGTGTCCACCGCCTCACTAGAGCTCGATATCTCAACACTCCCCCTCGAGCTCAACTCCATCTCATGTACACCAAGCGAAGCCCTGAATCTGCGGAGCTTCTCTGTACCCAATGCTTTGGTGAAGATGTCAGCTACCTGATCCTCTGTGGTGCTGACATAAACAAGGTCAAGGTCTCCTGCCAAGACCTTCTCTCTGACGAAGTGGTAGTGGACCTCTATGTGCTTCGTACGAGCATGAAAGACTGGGTTCCTGGCCAACTGTATACTACTAATGTTGTCACAAAAAATGACAACTTGTCTATCCACTGATAGACCCAAATCTGCAAGTAGCTTTCTCAACCAAGCTACCTCACTGTGCGCTTTTGTCGCACAGGTCGTAGCTGGGGACTTGCCAGACACCGTATGCGAGCCACGAATGGCTGCAAGCATACAACCAGGGAAGGAAGCTCAAACAGAATGCCAAAGGGTGTGTCACTCACCGCTCAACCGCCGCCTTGAAGGATTCCCGCGTCGCAGCCGTGAAGGAGGAGCCGCCGTCACCGCTCTACTGCCTCTCCGCCGCCGTGCCACTACACAGTGCTCGATCGCTCTCTCACGCTCTCTCTCTCTCTCACACACGCAGGAGAAGGAAACCAAAGAGATAAGGCAAGAGCACTCTTGTATTCACAACACATGAGAATGAGGATTTTAGGGTTACATTTGACTCTTATAGGTGACTTGGCCGTTCACACTTGGGCGCCCATACATGGCCGGCCGACCCTAACCCTTATCCTACTGATATCCAAGGTGCGCCTCTCATCGGCGATCACCCAATCCCTTCATCCTTAACATATGGTGCCGACAAGCCCGGCCCATGACTCAGAATATTTAAATTAATGACGTAAAACATAGTGCGTCCGCCATGGGTTAACATGCCCCCCTTCCTGATGTAGATTCCGTCCTCGGAAGCTATGGTATGGTAAGCTCGAGAGGGTTGTTGTGGTAGACCGTCTGCAAAATAGGGAAGTAGAGTGAAAGTATGCTAGAATTCAAAAGATATAAAGTGTAGAAATTCAAGCATTCTAGACCACAATGGATGATGAGAACTTAGTTTAAGGGTTACATGAATGAGCTAGTGTAGTAAATTAACAGGAGTTTAAAATTATTGAAAGTAAATCAAGAGTTAGCAAGGTGTCAAAGGTTAATCAAGGTTTATAACTGGCCTAAGTCAAGGAAAAGAACCAAGCTTAATAAATAAACAGATGACCACACTGTGTTTACTCTAAGAACAAGTTTATACCACGAGCCTAGGGACACAAGAAACATTAGAGTTACAGGAGCCTTTTGCCTTTATTTCTTCACGCACGTGACAATTTTTATACACAATGGCGACCTTCCTAAGGCAAAACTAACATCGATCCTGGTACCATGTTTAACACAAGGCATTATCCAGGAATCTATTAGCTCACTTTAGGCAAGGCTACCCCCTACCAACCAAGGCATCGGTCTGGAGGAGAATACTCCTCGCCTACCAAGTATCAATAAGGCGATAGGCCAACATTAAAGCACATCATAGACTTGTATTGCCATTTATTGTAGGCTTGTTTTTTTTTTTTAAAAAGTTTCTTTTGATCTTCGCTCCTGAACTAAAATGTGTTCTTACATCCTTTCGACAAGGGGTAAAAGCTATGTCCTAGAGGTCAACACACACACAGCCAGGTGTTCAAACATTAAGATGGTTTGACCTTAGACCTAAGACAATCGTATTCCAAGGTTAACTAAAGACGTCATGCTGCCTAGGAATATTTCCAATAAAGTTAAGCTCATTAATGATTTACACTAGCATGCAAGCAACTTCAAAAACTAAGTAGTACATTGACAATTTCCATGTGGTCATGCCTTATAGTTTATGAAATTAATTGAACAATAAAAACGAAAGAGAGTGGGTATGAAAGAATTACACCTGTTATTGGAGATCTCCTTGATTTGACGAGACAGCTTGCAATTTGATGTAGATATATTTTGATGAACGTTGCGGCAGTCTCAGGACTTGAAAGCGAACCCACCTCAAACCTTTTAACCTGTACAATCAACTAACAAGCACTATACCTCGAGAGGCACATCAGTGTGGAAAATTTCAAGACTCGTTTAAGGAATCTAAACTAGAAAAAACTTGAAAACACTAACCTACCTACCAGTCACCACACTACTACTGAGGATATGGTAAGAGGATGTTGTAGAGTCCTGGCTCTAGCCCTAAGGCTAAGCCTCTATCCGCATCATCCAAATAAATAAAATCAACCTCAGTAGTGCCATGAGTTTCATCCGTCCATTCATCATTGTTAGATATTTCCTTTTCATTTTCCCATCCACATAGACTCATCAAGAATGTAACCATGCGAGGATAGTCGTCTTGTGGAAAAGGAAAGCATTGGGCTATCGGGGATATGTCCTCTACGGAGTAGGGGTCAGTCATGGTCAATAGGCGAATTAGCCATTCTAATTCCTCAACATTTTCCTCATTGGCTAGTACATCTATATGATCCCATTCAGTTTCAATTACAGGATAGCACATGTGGAATATCTGAGAAAGGTACAGATGATACCTCTCACCAAAGGTAGGAGTGGATGAAGTGTATGATGATCGTGCATCTGCCATATCTGCAAACACAGATATAGCATCAGTAGGTTTGTGACAGGTCAATCTAGTTCTTGATTGTATACGGATATCTCTGCTCTTAACGTGCTCTTGCTCTTTTTACTATTTTTTTTATTTTGTTTTCTTTGTTTTGTTTATGTATGAAGCTATATATATACATCCCCTTGAATTTGGCAATTACATGGTCAGGGGAGAAGGTTAAGGAGGAAGCATTAGAATGTCGAGCGTGAGTACATGCTCCCCCTTTCCTTGGGTAGATCATATTATTTGCAATGATGTTGCAGCCTCTTGGAACCAATTTGTCCAGCGGGTCATAGGTTGTGATGTGGGCAGATAGCTTTTTATGACCCTTGTGGCCACATCCAATTGTAGAGATGGTAGTGTACGCTCCCATTGACGAATGGAGGAAATGGTTTCCGACGATACTATTACAAGGGGAGACGTAGACTCATCGGTTTTTTGTTGGGTGTTGACAAGAGTAGGTGTAGAGCATGTAGAAACTTCTATATGATTGTGTGCCTGGCATGAGGAGCTAGAAGCTTCATGTGGCTCCCCCCTTCCTGAGCTAGGTGGTAATGATCGATATCGTTTGGGAATCCAAACTAACTCTGGAAGTGGTGCGGAGCACTCTGTTACCTTTCCCTTACCACGGTCTTGAATTGTCATTGGGGTGGCAACAATTGGTTTGCAAGGTTTTATAGGTGATGTAGAGGGATTCACCTTATGTTTAGGGACCCAAATCTGGTCATTCCCCTCGTAGTACCCTTGGGCTACTAATAATTTTTTAGGGATCCATCGCGATGTTACATTGCCCTTTCTCGGGTGGGTAGCTACTTTCCTTTTACGAGGCTTCTTGGTGGCTGAATGAGATTGAGCAGGGGAAGTAGCTGTTAACGAAGCTTTGGGGACCCATTTGTATGTACTCCTTGGCATAGTAAGCGAAGCTTTAGGGACCACCTTGCCTGTTTCCACTCTTGGCGTTGAAGCGTTAGAGGGGTGGCCAACAATCGAAGATGGTTTTGCCACTGGACTTTGTGATTTTTCGTTATCTAATATTTGAGTGGATGACTTAGGTGCGGGATTTTGAGCGGTCAGACCTAGTGTTGGTTCTTGCGTTGTGACTTGTCTAGTTGCCCAATCGATATTGCACTTGGTGGCCATCATCCATTTGCGCCCTAAGATTACAGTCCCTTCCATGGTTCCAGCAGGCATAACCAAAAAGCTTTGAATTATGGTTCCCTTGTCATAAGCAACCGAAGTGTGCAGAATTCCTGAGACAGGGGTTTTCTTCTTGTTGATTCCTTGGACTTGGATAGAACTCTTGGTTAAAGGTGGTTTTCCCAGTTGACACCACACGCCATATGATAGCAAATTGTGTTGAGCTCCTGTATCCAATAATGCATTATACAGCACCTCCCCGTAAGGACTCTCTAACTCAATTGGGTATCTTAGAGGTGGGTCAGATTCCAGTGCATCCTCTTCTGCTTCCTCGAAAAATACTTGCGTAATTCCCAAGTTGGCTTCTCGTTGTCTCTTAGCACGCTGTTGACGTTCTTTGGCTTCAACTCTCGCTTGTATCTTTTTAAGCTCAGCTTGTTCTTTAGCTGCCTTCTTTTGATGGATTGCATGTAACTCCTCCTGGCTCAGGGGGTCATAGTATCTTTTGAATTTACTCCCATTAAGGAATCCAATGGTTTCAACTCCGTTGAGAGTCTCCACTCTGATGGTACCTTGCGGTGTAATTTCACATACTCTATACGGTCCCTTACCAGCATATTTGAGCTTCTTCTTTTCGTTTCGCACTCCATACATCAAGACTTTATCCCCAACCTTGATGTCCTTGTCCTTTAGATGGCGATCAAACCATTTTTTCCTTCTATCCTTCTCCACAAGGGCATTGTATACAGCCAATTGTCTTTCTTCATTTAGCCGCTCAAGGATATACAGACGTTCTGCTAAGGGATTACCATCCCAACCCTCTTGAGTAGCAACACGAAGACTTGGAATGATAAATTCCCACGGCATGACTGCTTCTTGGCCATATACCATTTTGAATGGTGTACAATTAGCCACTTTGTACGCAGTACGATAGGCCCATAAAGCTGTCGTAAGCTTTAGATCCCAATCCGTGCGATGAGCTTCAACTGTCTTTGTCAAAACAGAGATTAAAGTCTTGTTGGTACTCTCAGCTTGGCCATTCGCTTGCGGATAGTAAGGAGTAGATTTATGATGGGATATCATGAAATTTGTTGTGAGCTCCTTAATCACTTCATTTATAAAATGCGTACCATTGTCGCTCACAAGTTCAAAAGGACAACCAAAGCGTGTGATTATATTTTCAAAGAGGAACTTGGCTGTTGTCCTCGCATCTGCCTTACGTGTCGCTTTCGCTTCAGCCCATTTGGTCATATAGTCAGTGGCCACAATAATATAGCGAGATTGTGTGTTTCGGGCCGCTGGACTAATTGGACCTACAAAGTCTAAACCCCACTTTTCAAATGGTTGGTTTACTTTGATTGGATGTAGGGGCATCTGATCTTTCCGTTGGGGTTTCTTGTATCGTTGGCATTCATCGCAACCCTTCACAAAGAGTGATGCATCTTGGAACATAGTGGGCCACCAATACCCTGATTGTAAAATCTTTCGCGCAGTTAAGTCTCCTGAGAAGTGACCACCGGCTACGCCCATATGTGCCTCTTGCAAGATGTATAGATACTCATCTTATCGGGCACAACGCCTAAGAACGTCATCCTTTCCTCTTTTATAAAGAGTCCCGGCTATCAGGCAATAGGGTTCGCATTCTTTGATCAGCTTCCGAGCTAGATCTTTACGAAGCTCCTTGGGTGGAAAGCCATTAACCAAAAAGTTAACAATTTTCTCACTCCATTCAGGCATTGTCTCCACCATGAACAGGGAAGTGTCAGGTAAGTCATCATCAACCCCCGTAGGAGCCTCACCATTAGGTATGCGAGACAAATGATCAGCCATAACATGTTTCTTGCCAGGTCTCACAACAACTGTGAAATCAAACTCAAGGAGAATCAATAGCCATCGTGTGATTCTTCCTGTGGAGCATGGTTTGTTTACCAGATACAATAATGCTTGATGATCCACATAGAAAACAAACTTGGTGGCAAGGAGGTAATAACGAAATTTTCTTACTGCACATATCATTGCCAACCCTTCTCGCTCCGTAGTGGTGTAGTTCATCTCAGCATCGTTCAACTGGCGACTGGCAAAGCTAATGGGGTAGTCTAGCTTGTGTTCTCCAGGTTGAGTTAACACACACCCAATAGCAAAGTTTGATGCATCAATATGCACATGGAAGAGTAAATCCCAATTAGGCATTCTCAAGATTGGAGCACTCGCCAAGGCCTTCTTTAATAGCTCATAGGCACGGTCACATTCTTCGGTCCAAATAAACTCGATGAGAAGCTTATACAATGGTCGAGCTATCTCGGCGAAGAAGAGAATAAACCTTCGATAATAACCAACGTGACCCATAAAGCGTTGGACTCCCTTGTAGTTGGTGGGTGGGGGTAATTCCAGAATGACCTTGATTTTACTCTCGTCCGTGGAAATCCCATTTTTGGACACTATATGCCCTAAGATAACTCCGTGTTTAACCCAGAATTGGCATTTGAAAGGATTCAAGGAGATGCGATATAATCTACACCTTTCAAATATTTTTCGTAAACACATCAAGTGCTCGTCCCAAGAGGAATGAACACAAAGATCATCTAAGAAAGCTTCACAGAAGTCCCTTAGATATTCCTTAAAGGCCGTGTTTATCAATCGTTGGAATGTTGCAGGTGCATTGGTCAAACCAAAAGCCATGACGCGGAAGGCAAACACTCCAAACTCCGTGATAAATGCTGTTTTAGCTTGGTCCTCGACTGCAATTGTGATCTGATTGTAACCCGAGTACCCATCTAAAAAGCTATATGCCTCCTTGCCTGCCACTCTTTCAAGCACATGTTCAGAATACGACAAGGGGTAATGATCCCTTCTGGTGGCTGCATTAAACCTTTTGAGATCAACGCACACTCTGAGTTTCCCATTCTTCTTTGGTACGATGACTATCGGAGAAACCCATTCTGAGTGCTCAATAGGGTATATGAATCCACATTTTACAAGCTTTTCAATTTCCTCTTGTACAATCTTTGCGTACTTAGGATTCATTGGGTAGGGACGTTGCTGGACTGGTTTAGCAGTGCTAATCATTGGAATCGTGTGTTGCACCACCGAGGGTGGAACACCCTTCATATCATGATATGTCCAAGCAAATATGTCCTTGAATTCTTTAAGAAGCTTCGTAAGTGCAGCTTCTTCCGCCTTGGTGAGGTCTTGAGCAATATAAACTGGTTTAGACTCCTCACCCGGATCTGCTAAGTCTATCTCCTTAACTATCGCAGGGCCATCGTAGACACCGCTACTCCCATTGGTAGGCGTTCGTTGGGCTTTTGTATAGACTACTTTACGTTCCCCTGTGGTGAATGATTTGAAATGCTCAGGTGCGGGGTGTAAGTCTACTGGTTCTTGTTGTGCCCGGTTTTTTTCTTTTAATTCCGCCTCCTTTTGTTGTTGAGCCAACTCTTGGTTTTGCCGCCTTCTTGCAGTACGACTTAGTTTTGGCTTCTCTTCGATTTCTAATTGGGCGACGTCATGAGGTTGCGGAATACACCACATGACACTTTGGAGGTATTGTCCCCAATTATCCGCTATCTTCCGATGAGCATCAATGGCTCCTACATAACTAAGCCATTCTGCAGTGGATCTCTCCTTATTTATTGCAGTTCGTACATTAGCTCGACAGCGTTGGCGCTTATGTCTCGTTTTCTTCTTACCAAGTTTTTTATTTTTGTTTCTATCCGATTCGGACTCACTTGGTCGATCTTCACTTTCGGATGAACTGCAGGAGGTCACTGTCCTAGGCTTTGAGCACATTGCTTCCACATTTGGGTGAATATTCGATTCATTTTTCCCATCAGGCTCAGGGTCAGTTTCTTCTTGAGATTCATACTCAGAGTTGCATTGGTCAGAGTCTTCGCTACTTTCAGTGTCGGTGGAGTTTGCCACTTTCTCGCCATCAGGGGTCAAGTGCATAACACCTATCATGTTTATTGGCACTAACGGTGGCATATCTTGCCCCTCAGGTGTTACCCAACTTGTGCCTCTATTTCCCCATGTGTCTATGGTTGCCGCTAGGTGTACCCAATCCACGTTATCCGACTCAGTCATACCCGGTAGGACATCCATGTAAGGAGAATCTTTCCCATCATCAGTCTCTTTTTTGCATGTATAGCAATACCTTAATGGGGCGGAATGAACAGTGGTATCCGATCGATTATCGATGACAACCTTGCTTCCTAAAGGATGTGCACGACCATTCTCAAGATCAACTCGAATGACAGAGTCCTGGAATTGTAGGTAGACATGGTTTTTCGACCAGTCATGTACCATTTGTGCTTCCCTCATGAAAGGACGTCCTAAGATCATTTGATATGACATAGGATGCTTGGAGAAATCCATTACAATGAAGGTATGTTTTACCTTGTATCCCAGGACCTTGATCTTGAGGTCCCTTAACATTCCAATAGGTTTAGCTATGGTTCCGTTTGCCATCTTAACCACTATGTTTGTGACTTCGAGGTGAGGCCTTCCCATAGATTCCCAACAGTTTTTAGTCACAATGCTCACTCCAGCACCACCATCAAGGATTCCCTTTAGAGTTAATCCCTTGGTAGTAATGGGGAGGGTGGCATTAGATTCGTCACCTTCAAAGTACTGTCCCAACTTGTTCACAGGTATTTCCACGACCGAATCTTCATCAAAGTTGGGTTGTAGATCCCAATGCTCCCCTTCATCTTGAAGCGTGTCGGGTCTATCCATATTTGCAAATTGTGGTAGCCCCGCCTTTAGTTCTCCATTGAGAAATGCCCGAAGAGCTAAGAATAGCTCAGGATCTCCGTATAATTTGGATATGATCGTGGTTCTGATCTCAGAGGACATGAAATCCATTAACTTAGACACATTCAACGGTACTTTTCGAGACATCGCCCCTTGACTAGGGACTGGTGAAGACGGAATCACTTCCTCTTCGATGGGGTCAGGCATTCCCTCACTAAACATTCTTTCAAGCAAAAAGGGTGTTTGCCCACTTCCTGATGTTCTATCCTCACTTTCTTCTCGAATGATACTCGGTATAGCTAACGGTTTATGGTTCCTGTGAGGCTGAACTTGCATAGGAAACACTGTGTCTGGAATTTTGATTTTTCTCGGGTTTGGCTCCAGTTCTCTTTGTGTTTCTTCCACCAAACCCCTTAAGTGTTGCACTTGTTCAATCTCCTCAACTGGGTTTGGGTAAGTTTCAATCTTTTTCTTGAGGGTTTTTGGCCCACGTGGCTTGTCTTGGGGAGTCTCAGTCAGTTTGGGTGGTCGAGAGGGCATTAACTGACTTGGTTGTGGGGCCGAGGAAGTTTCCTTCTGTTTCCCCTTATTTTTGTACTCGCTTGATTCTCCTTCATTGAGCTCCCGAGTGGGTTCCTCCCTTAAGGTAGTGGCTTTGGTCCCCATGGTTTCTATTGAATCAGAATCATCTTCAGGATCATTCATATACACGGGGTCGTCTCCTGTCCCTATGTTGGTCTTTGAACTGGGCTTGGAGCTCGTGGCATTAAGCGATCTCTTTCGTCGTGTTTTCTTTTTCTTTGCCTGAGCGATTGATGCAGTATCCCTCTCTTCAAGAATGTAGTTTTGATTTTGAAGCATTGACCGTGTAACTACGTTCGCGGGTACAACAGGTGTGGTTCCTCGTGCTTGGTTGGTGACCTCAACCAAATTCAATGGTGTAATCTTGGGTGCATTAGGATTATGTGGACATTGAGCGATCAAATGATCTATGCCACAACGATTACATGTAAGTACCGGCATTCCCGATGTGCTCCCTTGATTTGGTTGCATTTGAGTGGCGATCTTCTGTAGCCTATTAGGGCACTCCGCTACACGATGTGGTCCACCACACTCGTAGCATTGAAGAGGTCGTCTCCTTGCCATGGTATTAAGGTTTTGCCCTCTTGTGGCAAGAGCAGCCGCTTGATATACAAGCTTGACTTGCCCGAAATGATCCTCCATGTAGTACTGGGGAATCATTTCAAACGTATCAATCCCGTATGGAGCAGTAGGGTCTATCTCCTCTTCATAATCCCCACATGCACTATGTGACTCACAACCCATCTGGTTTATAGGGGTAATCCTTGGATGTGGAGGTTGTGGTCCTAGCACTGGCGGTGGTAACGGCACAGACTGGACTACATTCGGGTTCCTTGGAACTATGTGCTGTGAGACGGTTGCTCGATAGGTTGTGCAGGCATTAGCGCGGGTACTTGAGGTGTGTTTGACCAAGCTAGTGGTGCCTGGTTTGCCAACATTCGCTTAAGTGTTAGGCAATCTTTAGATTGATGGCCATACTTACCACATGCATTGCAATTTCCATTGAATTTGACTCTAAATGTGGGACATTCACTCGTGCTATGTGGTCCTAAGCACACCGAACACCATTGTTGCTCTCTCCTTGCGTACATATGGCTATTCTGAGGAGCTCGATTACCCCTAAAGTATTCTTGGAGAGCCTTAGTAAGGTCGGTCACAGACATTTCAGATATCTTGGGCTCCTTGGCAATAGGTTTTACCGTCGTTGGCTCGTGCCCAGATACTTGCGAACTAACAGATTTTGTTTCTGAAGACACCTTTTTACCTGCAATCATCAAGTTGTCTTCTAACTGGATTGCATTGGGAGTGACTGCTTCCCACGTTGTAAGTGTTGAGATATTCAAGCTCGATGTCAGTGTGAGCCAGCTATGCTATGTGCTGGCAGATTAGGTAGGAACATGTGTGAGACATAAATGACCGCGTGTCCAGCTGGTCATAGTGTGTGGACATTAGCTAGGGTTAGTAGAGTGTGGACACAACTCATTGTGTGTTGTGTGGATTATGGATTAGTGCATTATGCTTTGTGTGAGAGTGGACATGGCTTCCCTCTATGGTTAGGGTTTGCAATATACTTTAGGGTTTGCTCCTGTGTGTGTGTCTCCTCCTCCTCTACCGTTCTTTCAACATGGTATCAGAGCCTTGTGCTGTTTATTAGGGTTTATGAGTGAGTGAGTGAAGAGGGAGAAGAAGAAGCTGTGAAAAGAAGCTGTGAAGCTGCCATTGGAGCTGTGAAGCTTGGAGCACACCAAATACTATCAGATCTGAGAGCTTGGCCTATCAGGTAATGTTGAGAGATAGCGATTGCGTTTGTGCAATGCTACATTGTATGGATGATGGATGATGGGTGAGTTGTAGAACACCTCGATTAAGAGGGGGTGTTGAGAGATATAATCGCGGTGTTGTGTGTATATGGGAAAGCACCCTAGAGGTGCAAGATATTGTGTGTTGTGTGTATGTGGGAAAGCACTCTAGAAGTGCAAGATATTGTGGTGAGATATGAATGCCACATGTAATATTGCATGGTGTGTGAGAGTTGACCAAAAGAAGTGGAAAAGGAGTTGCCACATGGATGATGACATGTAAAGTGGGATAAGGCTAGAAAGCCTATATCATTGTATGGTTCATTGTGATATGTGAATACAAGGGAATAGTGTTGAGTGTGCAATCTCTCTCTCTCTCTAGTCATGGAGTTTTTAGTGTGGTTTAATCCACCTTAATCTTATGCTTAATCTATGTCCTTCACCATGACCAATCCCATTTGGCTCTGATACCATGTTAAGATGCAGGGGGGAAGAGAGCTTGAGCTCTTGCAAGCACACACACACACTTACAAAACCCTAATAGAGAACACACAAGGTGAGAGGCTGAAAATCTTCTTCTTCTTCTCTCAACACTCAACACACCATATACAAGAATAAGAGTACACACTATATGAAAGGTACTCAACCACCAATACATACACGGGTTCTCTATAGTGTGAACCCGACTAAATGAGCTGGCGCTATAACTATGCCAGTCTCTAGAGTGGCTGTCACACAGCCTGTCATCCCACTGGCCGCATATCACCCAAGATCTCACCAACCATGCCAGTGGTGTAAGTGTGGGGCCTATCCCCCAGGCGGGTCATCAGTGTCCACCGCCTCACTAGAGCTCGATATCTCAACACTCCCCCTCGAGCTCAACTCCATCTCATGTACACCAAGCGAAGCTCTGAATCTGCGGAGCTTCTCTGTACCCAATGCTTTGGTGAAGATGTCAGCTACCTGATCCTCTGTACTGACATAAACAAGATCAAGGTCTCCTGCCAAGACCTTCTCTCTGACGAAGTGGTAGTGGACCTCTATGTGCTTCGTACGAGCATGAAAGACTGGGTTCCTGGCCAACTGTATACTGCTAATGTTGTCACAGAAAATGACAACTTGTCTATCCATTGATAGACCCAAATCTGCAAGTAGCTTTCTCAACCAAGCTACCTCACATGCTGCCATAGCAGCTCCTCTGTACTCGGCCTCCGTACTCGATAGAGCAACGGTAGGCTGCTTCTTGCTGCTCCAAGTCACAGCAGCACTCCCCAAAGAAAACATGAATCCACTGGTAGATCTTCTGTCTGAGATACTACCAGCCCAATCAGCATCTGTGTACCCATGTACACATATCTCTGTCCCAGTCTCATAGAATAGTCCACAATGCAAAGTAGACCTCACATACCTCAGTATGCGTCTCACTGCATCTAAATGCGGTTTCCGTGGAACCTGCATAAACTGACTCACCAACCCAACAGCATAGCTCAAATCTGGTCTGGTGATCGTCATGTAGATCAAACTTCCTACTATGCTCCTGTACATAGTAGGATCCTCCAAGATCTCTCCTGAATCTGCACTCAACTTGCCATTCTGATCCAATGGCACAGAAATATTCTTACAGCCTGTCATACCATACTTGGACAACATGTCCAAGCCATACTGTCTCTGCAGTAATCCAATACCATGTGGTGACCTAATCACCTCAATGCCCAAGAAATATCTGAGCTCCCCCAGTTCCTTCATCTCAAACTTCTGTCTAAGCAAGATCTTTACATCAAAGATCTCTGCATCATGGTCCCCCGTAATGATCAAGTCATCTACATAGATGACAACAAGCACAACTCCTCTATCACCATGTCTCACATACAATGAGAAATCTGCATTGGCTACATGAAAGCCAATAGTGACAAGATATTCAGAAATCTTGTCAGACCATGCTCTTGGTGCTTGCTTTAAGCCATACAAGGCTTTCTTCAACCTGCAAACATGCTCGGGGTGACCCACATCCTCATATCCAGGTGGCTGCAACATATACACCTCTTCTTGCAAATCCCCATGCAAGAATGCATTCTTTACGTCCATCTGATGTAAAGACCATTTCTTTGACGCAGCCACTGCTATCACAACTCTCACCGTTGCCATCTTGGCAACTGGGCTGAAAGTTTCCTCATAATCAATCCCATATGTCTGCGCATATCCTTTGGCTACCAATCTAGCCTTGTACCTGTTTATGCTTCCATCACTGTTATGTTTAACTTTGTACACCCACTTGCATCCAATGGCTTTCTTGCCTTCAGGCAATTGCACTAAATCCCAAGTTTCATTTCCATATAGTGCATCCATCTCCTCATCCATAGCTTTCTCCCAACACACATTTCCAATAGCCTCATCAATGCATGTGGGCTCAACAACCTGCACAACCTTTGCCATATATGCATAGTGATGTGCCACATAACCATCATATGTAAATCTCTGCACAGGGTTCTTCACTCTCCCTGATCTTCGCAGCTTTTCATTCATGGCTTCCATAGCCTTCTTTACACCAGGTGTTCTCATAGCTGGGATCCCAAGCTCCTCATCAAGGCTCATATCTGAGCCACTAGACTCTCCATCAACATGAGAATGCCCTGCAGAAATGTCAGGCATACCAAGGGGCTCAACCACTTTCTCTTTTCCTTTACGTGATGTACTAATCACATTTGCAGGGCTGGTATTATGACGCAGCCTGCCACTCCATGGTCTATCAATAGACCCACTAGATGAGGACTCTCCTGGTCCACTCAAAGACTGTGATTGCTGACCTGCATTCTGTGCAACCACACTTCCACTCACATCAGCCCCAATAGCTTCTTTTTCAGCAGCATACCAACTGCTCATCTCATCAAAGACAACATCCCTGTTTACCCTCAACTCACGTGTAGCAGGGTTATAACACCTGTATCCCTTTTGCTCCAGGGAATATCCAATAAACACACATTTTTCAGCTTTCGGATCCAGCTTAGTTCTCAGCTCATCTGGCACATGCACATATGCAATGCATCCAAAAACTTTCAGATGAGACAAATCTGGTTTTCTGCCAGTAAACCTCTCCTCTGGAGTTGCATCATGTATGGCTGCAGTTGGAGTCCTGTTCATGATGTATACTGCTGTAGAAACAGCCTCATCCCAATAGCAATGCGGCATATTTTTCTCTTCCATCAATGCCCGCGCAATCTCAGCAATGTGCCTGTTTTTTCGCTCAGCAACTCCATTTTGCTGCGGAGTGTATCTGCATGTATACTGTCTCCGAATTCCATTCTTCTTCAAAAATTCAGAGAACTCATTGGAGAAGTATTCTCCCCCTCCATCTGACCTTAGGCACTTGACATATTTTCCTGTTTGCTTTTCAACCAAAACTCTGAAATTCTGAAAGTGAGTGAATACCTCACTCTTCTCCTTCATGAAATATACCCACACTTTCCTTGTGTGGTCATCAATGAAAGTGACATAGTACCTGCAGCCTCCCATAGAAACGGTCTTCGTAGGACCCCATACATCTGAATGCACAACATCTAGTGCATTTCTGCTCACATATCTGTTACGTGGAAACACATGCTTTGTTTGCTTCCCAAATTGGCATGCTTCACATATTTTCTGCATACCTTCCACTTTAAATTTTGGCAGCCCTGTCACAATTCCTTTTGTCTGCATAGACTTCAATCTCTGCACATTTACATGTCCAATTCTTTTATGCCATATGTCTGTGTTTGCAACAACTCTTGAACCATTTGCAAACATCGCAGCACTCATTTCAGGCATGTCTACATCCAACGTAAACATTCTGCCCACTCTGTTGCCTTTTGCAACCAACCTGCACTTGTCTTTGAAATCTTCAACATAACACCCATCAGGGTTAAACCGAACCTGCAACCCCTGCTCAATCATCTGGCCAACTGAAACCAGATTCTTTGTTATATTTGGTACATGAAGTACATCTGCAAGGTACTTCACTTTGCCATCCTGCATAGACAATGGCACATCTCCAACGTGGGCAATTGGATGAGCAGTGTCATCCCCTGTTTCCACAAAACCTGGTCTTTCCGGGTTTTTCATCTCCTTGAACCACTCCCCATGACTCGTCATGTGGTTCGAAGCGCCTGAATCCACATACCATACATTATCTTTTTGTGCTGCATCAACATTTTCAGACATGGCATTCACGACATGCTGCATAACAAACAACCTTTCATTATCCTCATTATTTCTGCTTGAGGATGCATAGTTGTTTTGCTGCACTTTCCCATTTTGCATGTCAGCCTGCTTCTTATAACATTCTGACTGCACATGTCCAGGCTTACCACAATAATAGCATTCACGTGCATCATTATATTGCCTTTGCCAATTTTCACGGCCTCTTTGACTCCCCCTGCCTCTGAATTTGCCTCTTCCACCTGCGTGTTGTTGTTGTTGTTGATTCTGGGACTGTTGTTGTTGTTGCTGCTGCTGGCCATAATTTTGATTACCTGTTCGGCCACCTCCTTGACCGCGTCCATGGCCTCCTCTACCTCGTCCTCTTCCTGAACTCGTGTAGAAGGCCTGTTGCTCTGAACTGTTTTTGCTTTGTGAAGACTGTTGGTCTTCACCCAAGTTCTTCTCTTCGATAATCAGCATAGACACCAAATCTGTAAAGTTGGGAATGTTTTCCCGAGTCTGGATAGACGTCTTAAACGCCTTGTATTGTGGCCCGAGACCACGTAGACAGACTTCCACCTTGTCATCATCATCTACTGACACACCAATAGATGCAAGGGATTCCACAATGCCCTTTATCTTCAACGCATAGTCATTCACAGACATGCTCTTTTTCTCCACAGTATGAAAATTTTTTCCGTTTTGAGCACGCATGCTCGTGGACGATTTGTCCATCATCATTTTTGGGTGAAAAATACAAAATTACAAACCTTTTTGGCCGAAGCCGGGCAGCGGACCCAAGTGCAGATGAGTGATGTCCAATTAAGGTGTGTGTGAATCCATCTTTATGTGGCATTGTGACCTTAGCTCTATTAACGTTTTTTTAAAAAAAATCATCCATGGTATGAGGGTCACCCTGCCCGAGCTCACCTAGAAGCTCGAAATGGTAGTTGTTGTGATGTGTGCAAGAGCGATGCACGTGTGAGGTGCATGCGCATGGGTTAAATCCTACCCGAACTTCCATGTTCAAATCGGACTCAGTGGTTCCGCTGTGAGCGATGAGTCGACTCAAAATGGACTAGGTGTCTAAGATGGTAGACACGGGCACACATGTTTGGATAATGGACACTCCAATGTATCATTGAGGGGGAGTGTTGAGAGATAGCGATTGCGTTTGTGCAATGCTACATTGTATGGATGATGGATGATGGGTGAGTTGTAGAACACCTCGATTAAGAGGGGGTGTTGAGAGATATAATCGCGGTGTTGTGTGTATATGGGAAAGCACCCTAGAGGTGCAAGATATTGTGTGTTGTGTGTATGTGGGAAAGCACTCTAGAAGTGCAAGATATTGTGGTGAGATATGAATGCCACATGTAATATTGCATGGTGTGTGAGAGTTGACCAAAAGAAGTGGAAAAGGAGTTGCCACATGGATGATGATATGTAAAGTGGGATAAGGCTAGAAAGCCTATATCATTGTATGGTTCATTGTGATATGTGAATACAAGGGAATAGTGTTGAGTGTGCAATCTCTCTCTCTCTCTAGTCATGGAGTTTTTAGTGTGGTTTAATCCACCTTAATCTTATGCTTAATCTATGTCCTTCACCATGACCAATCCCATTTCTAGAATCTTAACAGGTAAGGTCCTCTAAACATCCTTGAGCGGATTGCAGGTGAAACAGGCAAAAGCAAAGCATTTTAGAGCAAATCAAAGCAAGGCAAAATTCTGGTTTTTGAAGCTTTCCATTAAAGCTTGGGAACATTGATGTATGGTGGAAATATGTGTGATTCTGGCAAAGCAAACATGTATCTGACAATGAGAGATGTAATGGCAACTCTTATGCAAGCCCTACTGTGATTTTGGAGCAATTTACATGCATTTAATTGAGAGAAATTACTGGTTTTTTGAGCTCTCACAAAACAGAGAGAAGAAAGTCAAAAATTGATGCATTTGGAGCCTATTTTTGGTGAAAATCAAAGCATTGGTGGGTTGCACACATACTCAAGTGTGTTGGGCAACTAAATATATCATCAATTGACATTATAAACACTCCCAAACACCTCAATTGCAGGCGGCGCAGCCAGACAGTAGGAAACAGGGCAGTTTTTCTGGTTTTTGACTCCGAGGAGATCGATTTCTCATTAGTTGATTGATATCTTCCACAAACTTCTTAGCAATTGGATGATTTACATCTTGGAGAAGAGGGCTATGTGATTTGTTTGACCAATGATGCTTAATTGAGCTGGGAATGAGCTGATTAAAACAGGCTGTCCACTGGTTGCAGAGAAACAGAGCATTTTAATCGAGCAATTAATCTTTGGTGTTTTACAATTGGACAAATTCCTCTTACATGGAGTTGATGGACACTATTGCTAAGCCAATGAATGCCTGGTTGCTCAATTTGGTGAAATATTGAGGGAATTAGAGCCAAATCATTACTGGTTTTTCTGGTTTTTCTGGTTTTTCCAAAAACAGAAAAAGGGGTTTTCAAAAATTGATAATTATACATGTCAAATGGAGTTGATACTCAACATTGAGGTTCATTAGGTGTCAATGCAAGTTGCCTATACTTGATTGCACCATTACATTGCGATTTGGAGCCTTGGAAGGCGTGTCAGTTCAGGGTATCCCGCACTGAGTGAGTCAGTTCATCTCGGATGATTACAGGTTGATTTTCTACATCAAATTTGGAGTTTGTTGGCTATCTTGGAGTATCTGGAACATTAATTGGAGTGTGGTTGAGCTGAGGAAGGCTTATTTACATATTTGAAGTGTGCGGAAGGTGTATGCATTGAGCAACATGTCGGACAATCCAGTTCAGATTGTTGGTGAAAAGCTGGATAGGAAGAACTTCCAGGCATGGAAGTACAGGATAAAGAGTTTCTTGAAAGGAAAAGGATTTTGGAATCTCATTACAGGTGCTGAGCCAGAGCCTGAGCTACCTCGGCAACCTACACAGCAGCAGCTTATTGCTCATAAGCAGTGGTCAGAGAGAGCATTCAAAGTGCTGCATTATTTGTCTATATGTATATCTGATGCTATGCTCATACACATTCAGGATGCTGAGAATCCCAAAGATGCATGGGATACTTTGGTCAAGATGTTTGATACAGATACGAGTGCTCGCAAGTCTCAATTGCGACAGCAAATACACAATGTGAAAAGGAATAAAAGGAGCATACATGATTATGTGCAAGAAATCAAGAAGTTTGCAGATGCATTGGCCACAATAAATGCCCCCATGCCTGATGATGATTTGGTGGATATTACCTTGCGTGGTCTTGGCAAGGAATACAAATCATTTGATACATCTATCTCAGTGAGGAGTACAGGTCTACCCGACTTCGATGAGTTGGTTTCACTCTTATTGGTTGAGGAAATCAAGCTCAGTGATTCATTTCTGGATGCATCTACTAGCCATGATGATGGCAGAAATCAGGCTTTCTACTCGCAGAGAGGTTTTAGAGGCAGGGGGAGATTTGCATCACGTGGACGTGGTGGTAATGGTCGTGGATGGCAGGATAGACCTCCACAACAGAATTTTCAGCCTTCTTATGGTGCTCGAGGTGGTCGTGGTTATGCACCTCAGCGAGGCAGAGGTAACCCCCGTGGTCGAGGACGTTGGCAAAGCCAACAAAATTCTATGCAAGATGTGGAATGCCATTATTGTGGCAAATATGGTCATATGGCGAGAGATTGCTTTCGCAAACAGAATGATTTGAGAGGGGGAAGAGCACAACGTGGTGGTCATTATGGTGGAAACTATGCACAACATGGTGGCAACTATGCATCAAGTAGCAATGATGGAACTGCAAATCATTTGTTTGCCATGAAGCATGTTGTGGGTTCTATGACAACAAATGCTGAGAATGATGATACATGGTACATGGACTCAGGAGCATCAAACCATATGACATGCCATGGTGAATGGTTTGAGCACATGAAGCCAATGGATGTCAAAGGCTATGTGGAAACAGGTGATGATACCCAGCATGTCATTACACATGTTGGAAGTGTACCATTGGTCATGCATAATGGTCAGACAAAGTCTATGTCAGATGTGCTGTATGTGCCTTCGATCACTAAAAGCTTGGCCTCAGTTGGTCAAATGGTGGAACAGGGATTACAGGTTCGCTTCAATGAGCATGGATGCTTCGTTGAAGATTTCAAACATGGATGTAGAGTGATTGCTAAAGGCAAGAAAGAAGGAAGACTGTTTAAGCTGGATGCTGGAATTCCTGAGCTAAAATCAGCCATGTTCTCAAAGAGCGGGAATGTGGTACAGGATATTGATATGTGGCACAAGAGGATTGGCCATGTAAATATACAGAGATTAAAGAACATGCAAACAAGAGGCATTGTCAATGGATTACCTAGGTTCAAATATGATGGGCATATGCATGTTTGTGAAGCTTGTCAGTTTGGGAAGCAGACAAGATTGAGGTTTCCTAGAGAAGGAAATATGAGTAACAGGCCACTTGAGATAGTACACAGTGATGTATGGGGTCCTGCACAAAACCCATCTATCAAAGGCAGTCTATACTATGTTACATTCATTGATGACTTTAGCAGGATGACATGGATATATTTTCTGAAAGAGAAGAGTGAAGTATTGGAAAAATTCATGGATTTCAAAGCTTTTGCAGAAAAGCAGTATGGCTGTTGGATTAAATGTCTGAGGACAGATGGAGGTGGTGAATACACCTCAAAAGCTTTTGAACATTTCTTGAGGAAGCATGGGATAAGGAGACAATTGACATGCAGGTATACACCTCAGCAGAATGGTGTGGCTGAGAGAAAGAATAGAGTTATATGTGAAGTGGCAAGGGCAATGCTTAATGAAAAGAGCATGCCAGATTACTATTGGGCAGAAGCATGTGCTACTGCAGTTTATATATTGAACAAAACACCTACAGCAGCCATTCATGGAAGCACGCCAGAGATGCGGCTCACAGGTTACAGGCCAGACATTGGACATCTTAAAGTTTTTGGATGCATAGCTTATGTTCATGTGCCTGATGAAAGAAGAAGGAAGTTGGATCCTAAAGCAGAGAAATGTGTATTTGTGGGATATGCACAGGATCGAAAGGCCTACAAGTGTTATAATCCACAAACTAGACAAGTGGTCATCTCACGTGATGTGGTGTTTGATGAGCTTGCTAGTTGGTATAAAGCAAAAGATGAAGGTGTTATTGAGTCAGTGGAAGCAGATGTGCCTGTGAACTTGCCATCACAAGCAAGTTCTAGCTCTACTACTATGTCTGGGCCAGCAGCAGCAGAAGCTGAGAGTAGCAGTGTACGTCCATGGTCAGGACGTTTGAGGCATGAGAGTGTAAGCACTGGCAGTAGTGCTATGGATAAAGGCAAATGGAAAGTCGAAGGAATTGGAATCACAGGATATGAGTCATCCAGTTCTGAAAGTTTGGATGAGGAGCTTGGCATACCTGTTTTACGCACACCTGGTGCTAGACAGGACAGATATGTGCCACCACATGCTAGAGTCACAGGTGTACAGAGTGACCCGCATGCATTGCGGAGATCCCAGAGGGTCAGATATCCTGTTGACAGGTTGACATACAGAGATTTTGCTATGCACTATGCATACATGACATCTATGGTGAAGCATGTGGAACCTACATGCTATACAGAGGCTGTTGGAGAGCATGTATGGGAAAAAGCAATGGATGTGGAGATGGACGCATTGGTCCATAATGATACATGGGACTTGGTTGCACTACCAAAGAATAAGAATGTTATTGGATGTAAATGGGTTTACAAAGTGAAGTGCAAATCTGATGGTTCTATTGAAAGACATAAGGCAAGATTGGTAGCAAAGGGTTATGCACAGACCCATGGATTGGATTATGATGAGACGTTTAGCCCAGTGGCTAAGATGGGCACAGTGAGAGCAGTCATTGCTATGGCTGCAGCTAATGGCTGGGAAATGCATCAGATGGATGTTAAGAATGCATTTCTGAATGGAGATCTACAAGAGGAAGTATACATGGCACAGCCAGAAGGGTATGTACACCCTAGATATCCCACTCACGTATGCAGGTTGAAAAAGGCATTGTATGGTCTAAAGCAAGCACCTCGTGCTTGGAGTGATAAGATGAGTAGATATCTTATCTCACTTGGTTTTCAGACTTCTACAGCAGACTCTTCACTGTATGTGAAGAAGACACAGCATGGGATTGTGTTACTAGTCATCTATGTGGATGACTTGATTATTACAGGTGATCATGGTGCAGATGTGATGCATGTCAAGAAAGCCTTGAGTGGGCAATTTGACATGAAAGATCTTGGTGAGTTGAGATACTTCCTTGGCATTGAAGTGGTGAAAGATCATGCAGGTACTTGGTTAGTACAGCGCCAATATGCATTGGATATGTTGGCAAAGTATGGCATGACAGGGTGTAAACCTATGAGTACACCATTGGAGCAAAATGTGAAGTTGCGGGCTGATTATGGCGAGGAATTGGATGATCTTTCCATGTACAGGAAGATGGTTGGTAGTCTCATATATATGACTATCACACGCCCGGATTTGAGTTATGCAGTGGGGTTGGTTAGCCAGTTTATGCAGAGCCCCAGGAAACCACATTTGGATGCAGTGAGACGCATCATGAGATATGTGAAGACCACAGCACATTATGGTTTATTCTATAAGAGTGGTAAAAGCTTGGACATACATGGCTACACAGATGCTGATTGGGCAGGTAGCGCATATGACAGCAGGTCTACTAGTGGATATGCTTTTACACTTGGCAGTGCTGTGGTGAGTTGGAGTAGCAAAAAGCAACCTACAGTTGCTTTATCCAGTACAGAGGCTGAGTACAGAGGTGCAGCCATTGCTACTTGTGAGGCTATATGGTTAAAGAGTCTCTTGGCAGATTTATGTGAGCCTCTTGATGGCAAAGTTGTCATACATTGTGACAACATGAGCAGTATGCAGTTGGCAAAGAATCCAGTATTTCATGCGAGGACCAAACACATAGAGGTCCATTATCACTTTGTCAGAGAAAAGGTGCTGGATGGTACAGTTGATCTTCACTATGTGAAGACTGATGAGCAGGTGGCTGATATCTTCACGAAGCCACTTAGCAGGGAGAAGTTTGAGTACTTCCGGACTATGTTGGGAGTACATGGGATGAGCTTGAGGGGGAGTGTTGAGAGTCTTGATATCCCAAGCTCATCTACATCTTCATCGGCAGTACATCATGAGCTTGAGAGGGGCTGTTGAGATATTCAAGCTCGATGTCAGTGTGAGCCAGCTATGCTATGTGCTAGCAGATTAGGTAGGAACATGTGTGAGACATAAATGACCGCGTGTCCAGCTGGTCATAGTGTGTGGACATTAGCTAGGGTTAGTAGAGTGTGGACACAACTCATTGTGTGTTGTGTGGATTATGGATTAGTGCATTATGCTTTGTGTGAGAGTGGACATGGCTTCCCTCTATGGTTAGGGTTTGCAATATACTTTAGGGTTTGCTCCTGTGTGTGTGTCTCCTCCTCCTCTACCGTTCTTTCAACAGTAAGACCTCTAATGACTAGGCCATTGTAAATGTCCTCGTGGCGCAATCCTCGGATGAATCTATCGAGGAGTTGGTTGTTATTGAAGCGTTCATCGGGAGTGCAGCGAGAATTTAGATGCTTCAATCGACTTATAAAGTCTCTCACTGACTCCCCTTCCTCGCGTTCAGCTTTTTGGAGTTGAGATGCTACCCCCCAAAGCACACCCTCGCGTATGTATTCTTTCAAGAACAATCTCTTGAGAGTGGGGTAGTGAGTGCGCTCTTCAACCCTTAAGGTTCGATACCAATCTCCGGCCTTCCCACTCAAGGTTAAGCCTAAAGCTTTACACTTGTGCAGCTCATTGTGCTCTTCCAAGGAATCACACACGTGTTCAAAGACTTCAATGTGCTTCCTAACATCCTCGTTACCACTGAAGTTTTGAGTGAGCTTAGCCACTTGTACCGCCTTGCTTCTAGGTTCTCTCTCAGGCATACCCCGCATGTTTTCTGCAATGGATCGTCCGATCGTCTGAGCAAATGCTGCGAGATCACCTAAGTGAGCAGGCATAGTTGGTGGAGGCACTTCTGGGATAGCCTGGCTGATAGGAGTTGGCGTTGGTCTGAGTAAGTTGGCAAACGACGTAGGATATGATATGTGACTAGGCCTAGCTCCCCTTGGATAATGGTTATGATAAGGCGGTCGTGGAGCATACGCCATTGGCATACTAAGAGGCGTAGGAGCTACCTGAGCATGAGTAGCGATAGGTACATAGGGTCGATAGGCACTGGCACGCACTGTTGTAGGTACTGTTCCACTAGGTAGCGGTGTCGTACTAACTACAGCGGTAACAGGTGCACTTTCAGCTATGCTCATCATTGGGGTAGGCATTGCGGATTCCTTAATGGAAAGTTGAGCCAAGGTTGGAAAACTAAAGTTACTGCTCGTTGGCTCAACCTGCATTGAGACTCCAGGCGAAACAACATACGAAGGGTCTATGGGACTCACCGAGGGAGTCTCCAATTGTGATAGGGTTGGTTGTTTGGCCTTGCCCGTATCCAAAAACCTCATAGGGCCAGTGGAAACTAGGTCCACTCCCCTATTTTGCCTCTCAATTTGGATAATTCTATGAATCACCTCACATATCATGTGTTGTTGCTCCTCTAGATTAGTGGCCCTAGATGTAGATCGTAGGACTTCTAACCAACCTACATGGTATGTGTAACCCGTGTATAGGTCCGTTAGAGTCTCTGTGTGTAGATCATATTCCCAATTTTCATTGAGAAATATCCCATCTAGACTTGGTGTGCCAAACGGTTCTCTTGAAGTGGACGCAATGTCACTTCTTATGGATTGGCTTCTAGGGACCTCTACTTTAGGAAGAGCATCGGAATGTGGTAGCTCGGTAGGGCCCTCATTAAACGAAGTGGGTAGAATATCCACATGGACACTCTTTGGGAGGGTAGGGTCTACATAAGATGTGAATGGCGAATCTACTACCCCTCCTTCCTCATTTACTTCGCTTGTCGCATGTTCAGAGCGTGTAGCTCTACTAAAGGTCTCTATTAGACGACTAAACATGCTAGATCCGGGTTGTGGGGCCCACACTGGCATGTTTTGGCTTGTCTCCTCAGGGTTCTTGGTAGGGTGTCCTTCCATGGCTTCTGAGTCAGAGGACGAGTCACTATCCACTATTCGTGGATCTTGGGTTGCACTCCCTTGGGTTCCAGCCGAAGGCCAAGATGCCAACGTGGAGGGATGGTGTGAGCCTGCGTAGACTGAAACGCTTTCTCGTGGTTCAGGCTCTAGCACCCGACCAAAACGTAGATGCATGTGACGTGGGTACCCTACGTGCGTTGGTAACTACCCTTGAAGCCCACACAAGTGGTTTCTTGGGTATTTTGCACCTCGTTTTTACTTGTTTTTAGGTTGTTTTTAACTCGTTTTTGACCCCCTTACTTACGGTCGAACTTGGACTAGGGCGTGTGATAGCTCGAAACGAGCGTATTGTTTAAAGGGTCCTAGTGTGCTTTACAGCACCGTGTTCGCCTATCTAGAGCTCTTGTAGTCCTCAAAATAGTCCGTTTCGCTCTTCTTCCAGTCTTCTCGGGGCAGCTTCTCTTCTTGTGGCAGCTTCTCTTCTCGTGTCCATGTCTTCCTTCAGGTCTTCTTCTCGGTGTGGATCCTCTTTTTTGAGATATTCTTCTTCTTTCATGGCTGGGGCCATGAGCTCGTTCGTCAGGTCTTTTTGCTCCATGTGAGCAACATGTTTCAATGTTTTGCTGACAGTTCCTTTGGGATTTTTATGTTTATCTTGTATCATTTTGCAATGCAAACCCAAATTTATGCGGGAGGTCTTACCTCTTGCCTTAATCTGGACAAGGGCAGTGTCTGTTCCCATTTTTACACTGATGCAATGTGCCCAATACATAATGCGTATAGCATTCATTCTCATGCACATTCCAAATGCAACTCTGGCTGTGAATAATCTTGAATTTGAGTGAGATTTACAGGCATTAACCAAGGGTTAAATGCAAAATGATGATTTTCACAATTTTATCAGCACAATTTTACCAGAAATTATACTAAATCAAGGGTAACCAATTTGTACGGGATGGTTGGAGTATCAAACCAACTCCGATTTGAAATCTGAAGTTATAGGGATCTGTATCAGATACCTAATGGTTAATTTGAACCCTCAATTGCACCAAAGTACAGTGATTAGCACTGATTAATCACTGATTAGCAAATTAATGCTTTGGTTTGTGTGCAAAAAACAGAGTATGCGGGGAGCTCAGATCTGGTGCCTTCCACTTCAAATGAGCTCAAATTCTTTCACAGGCATCAATAGCAATGAGTCTAGTAGAGGATTAAGCCAAGAAACACAAGATCTGACCAAATAATGAAAGCTTAATCTCTGTTTTACCAAAGTCACCTGCAGATTTGATGAAGAGCTTGGATCTCTCTGTAGACTTGATGAAATTGATTTCTGTCTTCACCAGCTTGTAGAGCATGCTTGATTACCCCTTGGGCTAGGAGGAATTGAAGCAATTTGACTTGAGCAAGTAGTAATGGCAAAAACTGCAGAGAAAAAAGGCACCTGCAAAAAACGCGAAATCTCCCGGTTCCTTTGGCGGTTTGCTGCGCCGTTTTGAAGGGCTGGTAGCCAGGGGTGTTGGCTAGCTTGTGTAAGAATCTTATGCCCTAATTTTGAGTGTGCTAGATGCTAGAGACCCTCCACTGGCTGGGGGTGAAGGGGAAGAGTGAAAACTCACTAAAAACTGATTTTTTTTGCTAATTATCTTGCTAATCCTGATTAATTCACTAATGGGCTCATAAATCTGGTTGATTCTAGGCATGGCTCTGATACCATGTTGAAACTTGAGCATAATGATGAGCTAGGGTGGATCATACACTAGAATCAACATGATTAACAAAGTGATTAAGAAATGATTAAGACATAATTAGTGAATAATTAGCAGATAGATTAATGTAGGCATGGATACTCAAAAACCAGCAAATTCTCATTAGGGCTATGCCTCAATTTATAGTGTTTACATCAAGCATCAAATCCCCTTGATTTCTCCATGATTCACTCCCTGAATATCTCCACCTCTTGCCTGATTCTCTCCACCTCTTCTCTTTTCCCTGATTATCTCCCAGAATATCTCCACACTCCTAAATTCTCTCATGCTACCCATTATTCTCTCCCAGTAGATTCTCCTAACCTTTTCACAGGTTCTTTCACAATTACATCTCCTCTTTTACAGCCTCTATCCAAGACCTTGTTCCCACACACACCCTTTTCACTTGTATATTTCAACACCCCATACATCTGAATGCACAACATCTAGTGCATTTCTGCTCACATATCTGTTACGTGGAAACACATGCTTTGTTTGCTTCCCAAATTGGCATGCTTCACATATTTTCTACATACCTTCCACTTTAAATTTTGGCAGCCCTGTCACAATTCCTTTTGTCTGCATAGACTTCAATCTCTGCACATTTACATGTCCAATTCTTTTATGCCATATGTCTGTGTCTGCAACAACTCCTGAACCATTTGCAAACATTGCAGCACTCATTTCAGGCATGTCTACATTCAATGTAAACATTCTGCCCACTCTGTTGCCTTTTGCAACCAACCTGCACTTGTCTTTAAAATCTTCAACATAACACCCATCAGGGTTAAATCGAACCTGCAAACCTTGCTCAATCATCTGGCCAACTGAAACCAGATTCTTTGTTATGTTCGGTACATGAAGTACATCTGCAAGGTACTTCACTTTTCCATCCTGCATAGACAATGGCACATCTCCAATGTGGGCAATTGGATGAGCAGTGTCATCCCCTGTTTCCACAAAACCTGGTCTTTCCGGGTTTTTCATCTCCTTGAACCACTCCCCATGACTCGTCATGTGGTTCGAAGCGCCTGAATCCACATACCATACATTATCTTTTTATGCTGCATCAACATTTTCAGACATGGCATTCACAACATGCTGCATAACAAACAACCTTTCATTATCCTCATTATTTCTGCTTGAGGATACATAGTTGTTTTGCTGCACTTTCCCATTTTGCATGTCAGCCTGCTTCTTGTAACATTCTGACTGCACATGTCCAGGCTTACCACAATAATAGCATTCACGTGCATCATTATATTGCCTTTGCCGATTTCCACGGCCTCTTTGACTCCCCCTGCCTCTGAATTTGCCTCTTCCACCTGCGTGTTGTTGTTGTTGTTGATTCTGGGACTGTTGTTGTTGCTGCTGCTGCTGGCCATAATTCTGATTACCTGTTCGGCCACCTCCTTGACCGCGTCCACGGCCTCCTCTACCTCGTCCTCTTCCTGAACTCGTGTAGAAGGCCTGTTGTTCTGAACTGTTTTTGCTTTGTGAAGACTGTTGGTCTTCACCCAAGTTCTTCTCTTCGATAATCAGCATAGACACCAAATCTGTAAAGTTGGGAATGTTTTCCCGAGTCTGAATAGACGTCTTGAACGCCTTGTATTGTGGCCCGAGACCACGTAAACAGACTTCCACCTTGTCATCATCATCTACTGACACACCAATAGATGCAAGGGATTCCACAATACCCTTTATCTCCAGCGCATAGTCATTCACAGACATACTCTTTTTCTCCACAGTATGAAGTTCATTCTTCAACTATATCTTACGTGCCTTGGTATTTGTTTCATAAAGCTTTACCAAGGTGTCCCACGCCTCCTTGGGGGACTTGGCATCTTGAATGTGCCCAATCATGGTGTCTTGTATACTAACGGAAAGCCAATACATTACTTTCCTGGCTCCTTGGTTCCAGTCTTTAAACTCTTTCACATCTGCAGCAGTCGGATTTATATCTGGTATCTCCGGTGCCTCTTCATGCTCACCTTCTATGTAGTCCCAATAGCCTTTTCCCATCAGGAAATTCGTTAACCTGAACCTCCAAGCATGGAAGTTATTCTTGTCAAGCTTCTCAGCCACAATCTGTGTTATGCCATCATTAGACATCTTGCCAAACACACAATTTTACCAGAAACTGCACTCTGGTTTTTCCTGCACAACTGCTGTATTTTCTGCACAGCGGTACTGCAGTCCACTCAAATGTCACAACCAGTGACCTCAATGTGCATACATATACCCAATGGCAACTGTAGACCTCTTTGCAGCACCCACAGTGTCTGCACAGTCAATCTGTCTTCCTGCAGTACTTAAAACAGAGTTCTGCAGAGAATTGATGACTTACCCGCAGTGCTCGAAATCGCCTGCTTTCTGAAAAACGGAGGTCCAGACGCGCCCGAAACGTGTTTTCGGCCCGAAAATTCAGTCCGAAGGACTCCAAAGGACTGTATAGTTGCCCTACAGCTTTACTCCCGCGAAGAAAGCTCCTTAATCAGAGATCGTTGCCGGTGCCTCCCGTAGAGCTCCCGACAAGGGTGTAGTCACCAACACAAATAGGGAAGAGTAGTTGCAGCTCTTACCCTCGTACCGCTTCCTGTGGTTCTCTTGCTTGCAGCTCAGCCCTTAGCACGAACCAGGCTCTGATACCATGAAAAGATGCAGGGGTAGAGAGCTTGAGCTCTTGCAAGCACACACACACACTCACAAAACCCTAATAGAGAACACACAAGGTGAAAGGTACTCAACCAATACATACACGGGTTCTCTATAGTGTGAACCCGACTAAAATGAGCTGGCGCTATAACTATGCCAGTATCTAGAGTGGCTGTCACACAGCCTGTCATCCCACTGGCCGCATATCTCCCATGATCTCACCAACCATGCCAGTGGTGTAAGTGTGGGTCCTATCCCCCAGGCGGGTCAGTGTCCACCGCCTCACTAGAGCTCGATATCTCAACAATAAATACATACATACATACATATCAGAACGTTGTTAAGTTTTGATATATACATACCTACATACATATAAATAGATACATATACCTACATACATATACATACACATACATATACCTACATACATATACATACACATACATATACATAGATACATACCTCCATATACATACATATAGAAATATAGAAATATATATATATATATATATATATATATATATATATATATATACATATGCATATACACATACATATACATGTACATGTATATGTATATATACATGTACACATACATGTACATATACATATACATATACATATACATAGATACATATACATATGTTATATATATATGTATATATATATATATATATATATACATATATACACATATACATACATATATATATATATACATACATATACACATACATATACATATATATATACATGCATATAAACCTACATACATATACATATACAAAAAGGTCTGGGGATTTCTACCTTTTTACTAAATTATCTTGATCTATTTCTTGAAGAATTTAAGAATTACCAATCTGAGCTTAAAAGAGAGCCCCCAACTCAAGAAGACTCTAGATTACCTTCCCCACAGCCAACAAACTTGACCCAGTCTCCAGTAGTTGGATCCTCGTGCGTGGCCCCAAAACCATCCACACACTGTCACGAGTGCCACAATCACACCAAGAGCATACATCTACATTGTCTCAAGTGCAACGTGAGAGGCGAACAAAGAGACATCTTGAAATTATGTATGATGTTCAAGAGGGAGACCCCACAAATGAAGATCAAGAGAGAGACCCTCCAGAGCATCTTCAAGAGGGGGAGGTGTCAGGACAACGTGACATCATGGACATGACTAGTAAGAGTACTTTCCATCGTAAATTTATTTTGAGAAGTGTGTGCTTTCAAAATGCATCTCATTTTTTGTCTTGTTTACTTGCAGGTGAGATGTTTTTCACACATATTGCTGGTAGACGTCCACACTCTTTCGGAGGGCTCAGATAGGTAAAAAGAATAATTTCACCATATAATTAGTTTTCCAAGTTATACTTACCAACCAAACATCATAAATCTTTTATGTAGTGTGGAAGAATTCTTGATGAAGATTCCCAAGGCTCTATCTCATAGAGGTGCTCCCTCAGATGATACAGTGGCTCACCTCGTATGGCTGACTTTCCTACAGGTTTACAGGTTGTTGATGTAGATACGGATGGGGGTCCCTCATGGAATCAAGTTTCTTCATCATTGATACGGATTGGTCATGCATAGAACAATGTCTGTTCATGTGGATTCAGTGTTATTTGTATGAGAATGGAGAACAGGTAAGTCATAATATCTCAAATATTTCCTTTTATGTATACATGTTATGTGGTATGGATATCCAAACATAATGTTTTCTCGTTATGGTAGGTGGATACATTGGCGCTTAGTATGTTCTATAGAGTAAATTGCCATGTCCCTATAATTTATCGCGAGGCTGGGCAAAATGTTTCAAAGAAGTTATTCAACGCTCAATGAAATTTCATTTTTGAGAAGAATAAGAAGCATCCATTCCAACGCACGATGGTCTTGGAGTGCTACATTCGAGGTGGTGCAGAAATATCTCCTATGTTCTTTAGGTGAGACAATTTTCATTCTGTTCATTTTCATAGCTACTTTTTCAAAATACTTAGATGCATGTTTATGATTGCATTTCATTGTAGGTGGCTAGTGGAGACCTTCTCAAGTGAAGAAGATGGTGTCTTGGACATTTTTGCGGGATGTGGAGGCTTGGGACGTGCATGCCAAGAGTTAAAAAGGCACTATATGGGGATAGAGAATGACATGGAGGTAGCCAAAGCATGTCTGGGAGATTTCTCATTAGAGGATAGGTCGGGATGACACGTAGAAGAATGCTATAATTTGTGGATCAAAAGACTTTGTAATCGAGATTGTCATGGTTTGGAACTTTAAAGATCGGTATATACATTTTTGATCTTTAAAAGATTGTGTTTTATATTTAAGTAAGTAAGAAAGTATGTATGTATATATGTTAGTGCGTAGGTAGCTCTTGTATGTATATATGTATATGTATATGTATATGTACGAGGTGTATGAATTTAGGTAGATATATGTATATATATAATTATATCAATAAGTATGATGTGGATCAAAAGACTTTGTAATCAAGATTTTCATGGTTTGGAACTTTAAAGATCGGTATATACATTTTTTATCTTTAAAAGATTGTTTTTTATATTTAAGTAAGTAAGAAAGTATGTATGTATGTATGTATGTATATATGTCAGTATGTAGGTAGCTCTTGCATGTATGTATGTATATGTATATTTTGTATGTGTATATGTATGAGGTGCATGAATTTAGATAGGTATATGTATATATGTAATTATATCAATAAGTATGATGTGGATCAAAAGACTTTGTAATTAATATTTTTATGGACTAGATCTTTAAAAGACTGAAATTTATATTGTTGATCTTTCAAAGCTTGTTATTTATATGTAAGTAAGTTCTTGGTCCTTTACAAAGCTCATAGTAAGTTCTTGGTCCTTTGCAAAGCTCAGACTACTTGTTCATTGCTCCAAAAAGCTCGCAAAAAAATCCCTCGACAATAGCTGGTAGAATCGGATACAGCTTGTGCCAAAAGTCAGCAGCAAGTGCAGGAGCTAAAGGAGAACATCCGCACCCTCAGGATGAGAGAGGCAGGAATCAAGACACAAATTGCTCGTCAGACTGGTCAGACTGTGATACTCACACAGCCGCAATCGGATGAATATCCTCTTGCAATGCAAATGAATGCTCCTACGTGCTTTGTGTGCAAAGGGCACATCATAGATGAATGCATGATCAGATGGCCCCAGTGCTACCACCCTCTACATGTGTTTTGCTTTGGGGGGTGTTTGTGCATGCAAAATCAAGTTGCAAAGTTTGTTTGATGCCAATGCTGCTGTCTTGGGAAAAAATGATGTGCCTGCGCTGAATATCCACAGCGAGAAAGTAGAAGCTACAATGGCATTCCAAATTGCTCACACACATGAAAAGAGAAAGGAACGTGACCAAGCTAAAGGAAACAAGCCTGAAAAGAAGAAGTCGAAGCTCACACAGCTCAAAGAAACCAAAGAAAAGAACCAACCCTATTCCGAAAGGAGCGAGAAAGGCTAAAGGAGCTTGAAGAAATCGAAGAATAGTCTTATGTTGCATGAACTTCCGGCTAGGGGGCATTGGAACTCTTTTCCTTGGTACCCGGGACAAAACCTAACCAAATTCCAAATTGGATCCCATCACTACAGTGGTTGGGCGGTTGGCTAACCCATGGGATCGGATGGGGTTAGGCTGGACTGATGGATCCGTAAAAATCAAGATTTAAATTCTATTATTACGATAGATGAAGTAAATCCCGGATAGTAAATTGTTCTATGGATAGGAATCAACGGCTGTGCCTCTTGATGGGGGAAAAAAGCGTTGATCCCAATGATCCAAGTGCAAGTTTCTTCCTTGATCTGACCAAGTACCGTTAGAGGTGCAGTCGGATCGGTTTGATCAGTAATGATCTTGACTACGTTAGAGTAAAGAGTTATCCTGGTGGAATCGCCCATGCTTTCCGGGTAAGGGAAGTTTTTTTTCGGGTTCGGTTTTTGAAAAACCGACGGATTAGTCTCTTATCCGGATATCCGTGGGTGAGGCCTTGAATGTGGGACCCCTGTCCCGCGCGAGAAGTGCTATTTCCGCTGCCAGTATCTTGAATCCATTGCTCGGTGGGAACAGTGGGATCTTACAGTTGGTATCAGAGCATTTGGCTAATAAAGATCAACTGAGAAACCAAATATGTCAAAAATTTATCAAGAAGCACAAAAAAGGTTGTAATTGTGTGATATAATTCATACAATTTGATATTCAAACTGAAATTCGTAATTTGGTAATTGGGTCTTCAGATGGAAGTACCGCAATTATATAGAATCCCTGACTTGCTTGAGGCCTAGACATGATGGTATTTACCTTATAATTCCAAGGGCCGTGACTATCCGTATATACCGAGAGTATAACTGCAGCTCTTTACTGACAGTATATACGAGCAAATCTAAGACTTGAAATTATAAGCGTTAATGCTATCCAGATGATGAATTCGAATGTGGTTGATATGATTTTTAATTCTGTTTGAGAATTGATGAATTGATTTGGATTCTGATTGAAAAATGATGATCCCTAAAAATGGGTTGAAATGTAATAAGCTGAGCGAAACCACAATGTGGATGATTGGGACGAGTCCCTGTAATGATAAATGATGAAAATGATTCAGCAAATCACTATGAGATTAGTGGATTGTGCTGTCAAATTGCTACTGTTAATACTTGAGACGGTAGATCAAGTTAAGGGATGACAAATTGAGAACTTGCTTAACTTAAATTCCGTGGAGGAATATTCAGAAGGAAATTTTTCGGTCTAATGGACCATTATCGTGTTAAAGATATGAATGATATGATCTAAATGAATTGTTATTTAATGATGAGTTCTATATAAGGGATATTTATCCCCGTATTCTGTTGGGTTGACCAGAATATAAGGAACCCTAGAATAAATTGGATCTTAAGAAAAAGAGTTGTCCTCTACTTAGCGAGATGAGGACATCTCGCACTTTTTTAAGTGGGGTAGAATGTAAGATTCCTCCCCAGCCTTCGAGGTATACAGGAGTAAGAATCTCCCTTTTTGATCTTATAATTATTCCCTCTCTAAAATAAAAGAAAGATTCTGTTTAAAAAAAGGAAGACCCTTTTCCTAGAATACTTCTCAGGAGTCACACTGTTTTAAGGATTCAAAACAATGAATTCAGAAGTGAAAATCGGTGTTTTGGATACCAAGGTTTTGGTTTTCATTCGAGTACGGCCCAAAAGAAGTTCTTTATCTCTTGGGGAGTATAAGAACTTATCCCCCCAGATATTGTGAGCCTTATATCTGAATTCAATGAAAGTAGGTCACTTAGCCTACAAGCTTCTTTTACCTCCTCATCTCAAAGTTCTTAATGTATTTCATAGAAATATGTGCCAAACCCAAATCATGGAAAGACGGTAAAACTTCAGTGACAAGATACCGTTGGCTTCTAAGTTACGCTAGCTTCTTCCTTTATATAAGTCGTAACTTTTACCTGTCGCTCACAGTAATCTTACTTCCATCGATCTCCCTTCTTTTTAATCTCCTTCATGGCTTGGCAACAGGAATTAGTTTTATCCATGATGATTTCTCACCTTCAAGACGCAAGTGAGTCTGTGAAGAAAGATTTTATTGAACAGTATGAGCGCTCACTGTTTCCTCACCTGGGAACTTCTGTAGCTCAGACCAAATGGCGGACCTATCAAGACATAACTAGGGTAACACCCAGGGGTCAACAGCACTTTCGTAATAATGTCTGCTTGGCCATGGTTATCGAAGCCTTGGGTTTGGGTCCCCAATACTACTGCGTCATGAGATCAAGACATCTTGGGTTTTCTGAGCGAGTCTTCTTACTGGCGTGTTTTCTTCCTCATGAGAAGATATGCCTTTACCCCGTTTTTGGCTTACCTCTCAGAGGTCCTTTTGTTAGAACACCTCATACCACTGAGATAGGTGCGGCAATAACTAACAGAATTATTCCCATAGATGAGTTACCTTATACATGCGCAGCTTGTGAGTGCTGCTTTTGTGATCATATGATGGACGGGCTTATGGAAGTGTAAAGAGTTCTTCTATCTTTACTGTATAAGTTCCGAGAATGAATAAAGTTTAAATCTTGTTCTTATCTTGAATCTTGCTCTCTTTGAGACTTTTTCTTGGTGGTTAATCCTGATTTAAATTTTTCTCTAAGTCTCATATTTTGTGCATCTTGCGAAATTATCCCAGTTTGCGAGATGAGGACATCTCGCGTTTTTTAAGTGGGGTAGAATGTAAGATTCCTCCCCCAACCCCCCTTTTGATGTCTAGTATCTTCCCCTGTAATCAATCCCTCTTCAGAAATATAAAGACCTTGTTTTTAACTGTTTTAACCTAGAGAGAGAAAATATTCTAGAGAGAGAATATTCATATTTTTAATATTTTTGGATAGAAAATTATCTCATCTTATTAAAATAAGTTTCCCTGAAACAGAAATTCAAAAAGAACTTTCCAATGTGCAATTAGAATTTATTGGAAATGGGTATAAAGGACCTTAGTCTAAGGGTCTAGATTTTCAAAAAAATTTGGATTATGGTCCAATTAAGGTTCCTATGGGCCAATAGCATCAATCCATGTGTAGGGAGGAGATAAATCCAAATTGTAAAATGAAAATACCCAAAAATGAGTAAATGCTCACATAAGGTGAAGAGTTGAAAATGTACAAGGTTTATTAGTAAAAAACTATGAGCAATATTAAAATGATTCCATTATGACACATATGTAAGAAAGGGGAGTTCTTTAAAGGAGGTGCATATTTCACATAAGATGAAGAGTTGAAAATGTACAAGGTTTATTAGTAAAAAACTATGAGCAATATTAAAATGATTCCATTATGACACATATGTAAGGAAGGGGAGTTCTTTAAAGGAGGTGCATATTTCACATAAGATAAAGAGTTAAAAATGTACAAGGTTTATTAGTAAAAAACTATGAGCAATATTAAAATGATTCCATTATGACACATATGTAAGGAAGGGGAGTTCTTTAAAGGAGGTGCATATTTCACATGCTTGAATGAGTTTTAAACTCATAAAAATTGAGATATTTCATCTCTCCTCTCTCCTCATTCAAGTCTAGTTTCAAAAAGTTAGCTTAACTGACCTAAAAATGGTCAAATATTGACCAAACTGATTTAGAAAATTCTAGAATTAGTTTGTTTGGTTAGGGCTCAATTTTTCCTATAAATAGAAGCCTCCCCCTTGTTGAAAAATAGATAGTGTTTATGCATCGTTACTCTACTCCACCTAAGCCAAGAACTGTGAATTCATTTAATAATTCACTAGTTTTTGGAGTTTCCCTCTTTCCTCAATCCCCATTAGTGGCTCCATCAACATACTTAACCAATTGATTGGTTGGGGGCCTCTACCGTGAATAAAGAATCAAGCAAATTGTAAGGCAATTAGTGAATATTGATCTTTTCTATAATTTCTCAATGTTTCTCTCTTCTCAACCCCTCTCAAGCTTGAGAAGCTTAATTGGTATGGTTTTTTTAAATGCTATTGAAGTTAATTGGTGAATAGTAGTGAAGAGTTACATAATTTAATAAATGCTATTGAAGTTAATTTCCATTTATGTTTAAATTCTAATGGTTTTTATGTAATTTCTCTCTCTCACTCAAGAAATGGTCATACTCATGACCCATTCTCAATCCAAATGAAGCTTTTCATAAAGCTTTTCCTTAATCCAAGATTAAGCTATGCTTGAGGCCAAATTAATGGCTTTTTTCTATGCTTTTAGTTTATGTATATTGATGATTCAATCCATTATGGATTAATGATCCAATTAGAGATCATTTTAATTATTTCCTTAATAATAAGCTTTATCCCTTAGAAAAATTGAGATTTATCAGTCATAGCAGCGGAGCTATGGCAAAATTTTTATAAAAATTATGCATAAAATAATTTCATTCAAAGCATAAAAAGAGGACTTCCTACCATATTCTAGGAATTATCATCCTAGATTAATTGAAATATATTCATTGTAATCATGGAGAAATTGATTTTTATATTATGCATCATTGATTTTCATGCATAGAGCTATGCATAAAAGATTATTATTTTAACATAAAAGTGTTACTTTTATCATATTTAGATTTCATGCATAGAGGTATGCATAAAAGATTATTATTTTAACATAAAAGTGTTACTTTTATCAAATTTTAATTTTCATACATAGAAGTATGCATAAAGGATAATTCTTTTATATTAAAAGTGTTACTTTTATCATTTTTATTTACATGCATAGAAGTATGCATAATGGATAAATTTTTATATCAAAAGTGTTACTTTTATCATTTTTATTTACATGCATAGGAGTATGCATAATGGATAAATTTTTATATCAAAAGTGTTACTTTTATTATTTTTATTTACATGCATAGAAGTATGCATAATGGATAAATTTTTATATCAAAAGTGTTACTTTTATCATTTTTATTTACATGCATAGGAGTATGCATAATGGATAAATTGTTAATTCAAATTGAAATTCGTAAATAATGTAAGATTCCTCCCCAGCCTTCGAGGTATACAGGAGTAAGAATCTCCCTTTTTGATCTTATAATTATTCCCTCTATAAAATAAAAGAAAGATTCTGTTTAAAAAAAGGAAGACCCTTTTCCTAGAATACTTCTCAGGAGTCCCACCTGTTTTAAGGATTTAGAACAATGAGTTCAGAAGTGAAAATCGGTGTTTTGGATACCAAGGTTTCGGTTTTCATTCGAGTACGGCCCAAAAGAAGTTCTTTATCTCTTGGGGAGTATAAGAACTTATCCCCCCAGATATTGTGAGCCTTATATCTGAATTCAATGAAAGTAGGTCACTTAGCCTACAAGCTTCTTTTACCTCCTCATCTCAAAGTTCTTAATGTATTTCGTAGAAATATGTGCCAAACCCAAATCATAGAAAGACGGTAAAACTTCAGTGACAAGATACCGTTGGCTTCTAAGTTACGCTAGCTTCTTCCTTTATATAAGTCGTAACTTTTACCTGTCGCTCACAGTAATCTTACTTCCATCGATCTCCCTTCTTTTTAATCTCCTTCATGGCTTGGCAACAGGAATTAGTTTTATCCATGATGATTTCTCACCTTCAAGACGCAAGTGAGTCTGTGAAGAAAGATTTTATTGAACAGTATGAGCGCTCACTGTTTCCTCACCTGGGAACTTCTGTAGCTCAGACCAAATGGCGGACCTATCAAGACATAACTAGGGTAACACCCAGGGGTCAACAGCACTTTCGTAACAATGTCTGCTTGGCCATGGTTATCGAAGCCTTGGGTTTGGGTCCCCAATACTACTGCGTCATGAGATCAAGACATCTTGGGTTTTCTGAGCGAGTCTTCTTACTGGCGTGTTTTCTTCCTCATGAGAAGATATGCCTTTACCCCGTTTTTGGCTTACCTCTCAGAGGTCCTTTTGTTAGAACACCTCATACCACTGAGATAGGTGCGGCAATAACTAACAGAATTATTCCCATAGATGAGTTACCTTATACATGCGCAGCTTGTGAGTGCTGCTTTTGTGATCATATGATGGACGGGCTTATGGAAGTGTAAAGAGTTCTTCTATCTTTACTGTATAAGTTCCGAGAATGAATAAAGTTTAAATCTTGTTCTTATCTTGAATCTTGCTCTCTTTGAGACTTTTTCTTGGTGGTTAATCCTGATTTAAATTTTTCTCTAAGTCTCATATTTTGTGCATCTTGCGAAATTATCCCAGTTTGCGAGATGAGGACATCTCGCGTTTTTTAAGTGGGGTAGAATGTAAGATTCCTCCCCCAACCCCCCTTTTGATGTCTAGTATCTTCCCCTGTAATCAATCCCTCTTCAGAAATATAAAGACCTTGTTTTTAACTGTTTTAATCTAGAGAGAGAAAATATTCTAGAGAGAGAATATTCATATTTTTAATATTTTTGGATAGAAAATTATCTCATCTTATTAAAATAAGTTTCCCTGAAACAGAAATTCAAAAAGAACTTTCCAATGTGCAATTAGAATTTATTGGAAATGGGTATAAAGGACCTTAGTCTAAGGGTCTAGATTTTCAAAAAAATTTGGATTATGGTCCAATTAAGGTTCCTATGGGCCAATAGCATCAATCCATGTGTAGGGAGGAGATAAATCCAAATTGTAAAATGAAAATACCCAAAAATGAGTAAATGCTCACATAAGGTGAAGAGTTGAAAATGTACAAGGTTTATTAGTAAAAAACTATGAGCAATATTAAAATGATTCCATTATGACACATATGTAAGGAAGGGGAGTTCTTTAAAGGAGGTGCATATTTCACATAAGATGAAGAGTTGAAAATGTACAAGGTTTATTAGTAAAAAACTATGAGCAATATTAAAATGATTCCATTATGACACATATGTAAGGAAGGGGAGTTCTTTAAAGGAGGTGCATATTTCACATAAGATGAAGAGTTAAAAATGTACAAGGTTTATTAGTAAAAAACTATGAGCAATATTAAAATGATTCCATTATGACACATATGTAAGGAAGGGGAGTTCTTTAAAGGAGGTGCATATTTCACATGCTTGAATGAGTTTTAAACTCATAAAAATTGAGATATTTCATCTCTCCTCTCTCCTCATTCAAGTCTAGTTCCAAAAAGTTAGCTTAACTGACCTAAAAATGGTCAAATATTGACCAAACTGATTTGGAAAATTCTAGAATTATGTATGTGGATGTAGATGTGGATGTATAGATGTGAATGGGAATGTGGATATAGATGTATGTATGTATGTGGATGTAGATGTGGATGTATAGATGTGAATGGGAATGTGGATGTGGATGTATGTGAATGTGGATGTAGATGTGGATGTATGTATGTATGTGGATGTGGATGTATGAATGAGGACGTGATAGTGGATGTATGCATGTGGATGTATGGATGTGGATGTGGATGTATGGATGTGGATATGGATGTGTATGTATGAATGTGGATATGGGATGTGGATGTATAAAAGAGGATGTGAAAATGGAGGTAAGCATGTAGATGTGGATGTATGGATGTGAATGTGGATGTGGATGTGGATGTATGGATGTGAATATATGATATGTGATGTGAAGGAATCTGAAGTGAAGAGATGAAAAATGATGTGATTGGATGAGTACACATATAAATGGAATGTGGAATAAGTAATGTGGATTATATGAGGGATAATGTGGAAAAATGAGAGTTAATATAGAAATTGTATTTGTAAACTGTTTGTAAATGTTGTTTGTAAATGGCTGTTTTATGTCAAGAATGCTGGGAAAGCATTTTGACCGTCTTGTGTGATTAAGGTCGTGGAGACCTAACTGATAAAGTTGTAACTGCTGACGGAGAGTCAATGGAGGACGTCTCGCGTAGCAAGGTCGGCCGAGGTCTTGACCAGCCTCGATTCGATTAAAATGGTGAGCTCCCGGTACGGTGGATGAGGGACCAAGGAAGCGGCCTATGAGTGAAGCGCTAGGTCACCTGCGAAGGATCCTAGAGGGTGCTGACCATACGGTGCTCGGGCTCTGGGTCGCCCAGGATACCCACGCGTGCGTCGAGGAAGATATTGGAACAAGGAGTAAGAGTTGTTTTGTGAAACCGGGCATGGATCTGGTTGATTGACCTTGCTGGTCTTCAATGGATGAGTTCATGGCTCTTTATATGGATCTGTTGGTTGATCTTGCTGATCTTCAACGAGAGTCCATCTTGATTTTTATAAGTGATTATATTGCCGAGTATTATGGGCTAGGAACTATTGAAAAGGCCCCGACGAGTGTGAGACCCCTACCCGCGCACGATGTGCTACTTCTGTTTTTAGTACCCCGAATCTTTTGCGTGGTGGAGACTGGGATCTTATATCGATGATTCAATGCATTATGGATGAATGATCCAATTAGAGATCATTTTAATTATTTCCTTAATGATAAGCTTTATCCCTTAGAAAAATTGAGATTTATCAGTAATAGCAACGGAGCTATGGCAAAATTTTTATAAAAATTATGCATAAAATAATTTCATTCAAAGCATAAAAAGAGGACTTCCTACCATATTCTAGGAATTATCATCCTAGATTAATTGAAAGATATTCATTGTAATCATGGAGAAATTGATTTTTATATTATGCATCATTGATTTTCATGCATAGAGCTATGCATAAAAGATTATTATTTTAACATAAAAGTGTTACTTTTATCATATTTAGATTTCATGCATAGAGGTATGCATAAAAGATTATTATTTTAACATAAAAGTGTTACTTTTATCAAATTTTAATTTTCATACATAGAAGTGTGCATAAAGGATAATTTTTTTATATTAAAAGTGTTACTTTTATCATTTTTATTTACATGCATAGAAGTATGCATAATGGATAAATTTTTATATCAAAAGTGTTACTTTTATCATTTTTATTTACATGCATAGGAGTATGCATAATGGATAAATTTTTATATCAAAAGTGTTACTTTTATCATTTTTATTTACATGCATAGAAGTATGCATAATGGATAAATTTTTATATCAAAAGTGTTACTTTTATCATTTTTATTTACATGCATAGGAGTATGCATAATGGATAAATTTTTATATCAAAAGTGTTACCTTTATCATTTTTATTTTCATGCATAGGAGTATGCATAATGGATAAATTTTTATATCAAAAGTGTTACTTTTAGCATATTGGATTTCATGCATAGAGTTATGCATAAAAGATATTTTTATACTAAAAGTGTGATTTTCATCATAAATAGATTTTATGCATAAATTAGATGCATAAGAGAAATTCTTTTATTCTAAAAGTGTAATTCCTACTAAATTGAATTTATGCATAAGAAGATGCATAAAAGATTGATTTTAATTCAAAAGTGTCATTCTCATCTAAATTGAATTTATGCATAAGAAGATGCATAAAAGATTGATTTTAATTCAAAAGTGTCATTCTCATCTAAAATGAATTTATGCATAAAAGATTGAATTTTAATTCAAAGTGTCATTCTCATTTAAAATGAATTTATGCATAGGAAGATGCATAAAAGATTGATTTTTATTTCGAAAGTGTGTTAGTATCCTTAAATGGAATTTATGCATAATTAGATGCGTAAAGAAATTTTATATCAAATATAAGAATTCCCTTATATTCTATAAATAGATATGGGAAGGGATAGGATGCGATAAGAGATGTATGTATGTGGATGTGTGGGTGTGGAGATGGGAGTGTGGATGTATGAATGTGAAAATGGATGTATGCATGAAGATGAGTGTGGATGTATGAATGTGAAAATGGATGTATGCATGAAGATGTATATGCATAGATGTGAATGTGGATATAGATGTATGTATGTATGTGGATGTAGATGTGGATGTATAGATGTGAATGGGAATGTGGAGGTGGATGTATGTGAATGTGGATATAAATGTGGATGTATGTATGTGGATGTAGATGTGGATGTATAGATGTGAATGGGAATGTGGATATAGATGTATGTATGTATGTGGATGTAGATGTGGATGTATAGATGTGAATGGGAATGTGGATGTGGATGTATGTGAATGTGGATGTAGATGTGGATGTATGTATGTATGTGGATGTGGATGTATCAATGAGGACGTGATAGTGGATGTATGCATGTGGATGTATGGATGTGGATGTGGATGTATGGATGTGTATGTATGAATGTGGATATGGGATGTGGATGTATAAAAGAGGATGTGAAAATGGAGGTAAGCATGTAGATGTGGATGTATGGATGTGAATGTGGATGTGGATGTGGATGTATGGATGTGAATATATGATATGTGATGTGAAGGAATCTGAAGTGAAGAGATGGAAAATGATGTGATTGGATGAGTACACATATAAATGGAATGTGGAATAAGTAATGTGGATTATATGAGGGATAATGTGGAAAAATGAGAGTTAATATAGAAATTGTATTTGTAAACTGTTTGTAAATGTTGTTTGTCAATGGTTGTTTTATGTCAAGAATGCTGGGAAAGCATTTTGACCGTCTTGTGTGATTAAGGTCGTGGAGACCTAACTGATAAAGTTGCAACTGCTGACGGAGAGTCAATGGAGGACGTCTCGCGTAGCAAGGTCGGCCGAGGTCTTGACCAGCCTCGGTTCGATTAAAATGGTGAGCTTCCGGTACGGTGGATGAGGGACCAAGGAAGCGGCCTATGAGTGAAGCACTAGGTCACCTGCGAAGGATCCTAGAGGGTGCTGACCATACGATGCTCGGGCTCTGGGTCGCCCAGGATACCCACGCGTGCGTCGAGGAAGATATTGGAACAAGGAGTAAGAGTTGTTTTGTGAAACCGAGCATGGATCTGGTTGATTGACCTTGCTGGTCTTCAATGGATGAGTTCATGGCTCTTTATATGGATCTGTTGGTTGATCTTGTTGATCTTCAACGAGAGTCCATCTTGATTTTTATAAGTGATTATATTGCCGAGTATTATGGGCTAGGAACAATTAAAAAGGCCCCTGTGTGGACAGGTGGTGAGCGTTCTAGTTGCCAATGATGCCATAGATACTCTGATGAAGGAATGATGAAAAATTATGAATCAACTGGATGAATTGGAAGATTGTGATCAGTGGTACTATGGTTTCATTAAAGGATTGTTTTAAAGTTAGCTGATGCTAAGAAAAAGGCAATTTTCATATTGGGTGTGTAAGTGGTGTGGCTAGTTTTATGTTGCATGAACTTCCAGCTAGGGGGCCTTGGAACTCTTTTCCTTGGTACCCGGGACAAAACCTAACCAAATTCCAAATTGGATCCCATCACTACAGTGGTTGGGCGGTTGGCTAACCCATGGGATCGGATGGGGTTAGGCTGGACTGATGGATCCGTAAAAATCGAGATTTAAATTCTATTATTACGATAGATGAAGTAAATCCCGGATAGTAAATTGTTCTATGGATAGGAATCAACGGCTGTGCCTCTTGATGGGGAAAAAAGCGTTGATCCCAATGATCCAAGTGCAAGTTTCTTCCTTGATCTGACCAAGTACCGTTAGAGGTGCAGTCGGATCGGTTTGATCAGTAATGATCTTGACTACGTTAGAGTAAAGAGTTATCCTGGTGGAATCGCCCATGCATCCCGGGTAAGGGAAGTTTTTTTTCGGGTTCGGTTTTTGAAAAACCGACGGATTAGTCTCTTATCCGGATATCCGTGGGTGAGGCCCTGAATGTGGGACCCCTGTCCCGCGCGAGAAGTGCTATTTCCACTGCCAATATCTTGAGTCCGTTGCTCGGTGGGAACATTGGGATCTTACAAGAAGAATCCAGAACTCACGAGGTATGATGGCCGTGTGGAGAAACGGCTAGATAAGAAGCTTCTTCGACGCTGGGAAGGCCCCTTCCAGGATAAAGCAAAAGTTCAAAAATAACACCTATCTTCTAGAGGATGAAAGTGGCGAAGAGGTTCCCGGACATGCCAATGAGTATCGGCTAAAGATATTTTACCCTCAAGCACCATGGCGAGCAGACCCCCAAGACAAGCATGGAGGATCTGCTATGGGAGGAAAGATGTGACGTGAAAAATTGATATCTTTCATTTTCAATTTTGTACATATTTTGATGGTTTCTCAATGGTAATAAGGTGGAATCTTGTCCAAGAAGATAGTGGCGCCCACAATGGAATAACGGCGTGGTGATGCGACGGCTTGGCGGCTACTCTGATAACAACATTCTATCTTCAAATATAATAGTTTTACTTAATTTAGGGTGCACACATGGTAAATGCCACAAGTATGCATGATAAATACTTTGGTATGGTAGATAGGCTAGTGATGTGGAAAATAAAAGTGGGCCTTCATGCTCACATGGATTTTAATTGTATTATTAATATAGTATTCACCATAAGGCTACAAGTTGGGGAGTGTGGAAGGCATGTGGAGGAGTGTGTGTAGGTGCATAATTGGGAAAGATTCTTCTAGAATCCCTACATGGAAGAAGAGGAGAATTCTGCCATGTGTAAGTGGGATCTCCACCTACATGCCACTTAGACTTGGCTATTATCTCATCACACTTTCAAAGTCAAAAAGTCTTCAATTTAATAATCAATAGAAGACTTAGCCTAAGAGGACAATTGATGGTGACATCTACCCTTATGTCACTGAAGGGTTGAAGATTTTTATGTTGTAATTTGTAACAATGGAAGAGAGGGTGATTCTCCACCTATAAAAGGAGCCCTCCTCTCCCTTTCAAATCAGAGGAATAAAGCCTCCTCAATTGAGCATTTTGTGTCATTGCCATTCTCTTATCTTCAAACCCTTATTCAAACACTCTCTTTACATGTGAATGTCTCATTTAGCATTAGCTCCTCATGCTTAACCCAATTTTGGACCTCTTTGATGATTCATGATAAGTGGGATAATGAGTTATTATCTTGGTGGGCTTGTGACTTCTCAAGGTAGCCCTTGCCTTATTGCCGCCCTCCTTTGGAGGTACGAATGGTTTTAGCGGTAGTGAGCATGTGGAAAGACTTTGGAAACCATAGGTAAATCTTTACAATTGTCCGCTGAGCAATGTTAACCCTTACCCTCTAGCTTGAATCATGAAGGAGATGAAAGGCAAGAGGCTATGTGAAAATTGAGGTTTCATGCAAAGAGAGGGAAGTGCAGTTTTTGTGGTCTAATACCCAAAATTCAAGCAGTAATTACTCATCACTCGGGTATTGGTTTCTAAAATTGATCATATGGCTAGGAAGCTCTTTATATGCTCTTTTCACTCATGCAACTAATTTCTTAATCCTTTACTTCATTGATGATCAAAATTTCTCCCAAAGTTGGCTAACTTTTAGGCAAATTTTTACAGTTTTATACTCTTGTAGTAAAATGCTCATAATTTTTCGCTTGGTTGCCCGTTTTCAAAAGCTTTTATATAGTGCGAAGCTCTCTTCAAGCTCTACGTATTTATGTAATCCTCTTTTGTACAGTCTATATGGATTTAAAACTGTAATTCTCTATGTATCTCTATTTTTATATACTTTTGGCCATTATTTCTTCTTAATAATGATTAATTCCTCTTAATCTCTTATCAAAAAGCAAATCCCATGTATCTTATCCTCTTGTAAATGATTTCTATATTCTTTTACACTGAGATGTTTCATCCAAATCGCCCAATTCGAGAACAAATGAACCTTACCAACATTCCTCGTATGTTTCCGTTCACATAATCTGAGTCGACAGATTTTCTTGAATTGCCCTCGTGTTTGGAGCTGCAAGACTGGTAGAAATTCTTGCTTCTCCTCCTGAGCCTTTCATCTTTCCTTCCATGAATTATGATCTCACCTTTGATGTGTTTATCTTTATCTTAACCTAGGGAGAGAAAGGGAGGTGAGGAGGCTGTGAGGTTTCATACAAGTATGTTTTGATTCTAAGAAGTGGCCAAAGTCAAAACCCCAACTATGTGTCACAGTACTTTATACCTACCCATTGGATTAGGGATAGTATGGCGATGACTTTTGGTGCACCACCAAAAATCTAGTCAATAGATGTTCAATGACCTCCTTGATGAAATGGAATGCCTTATCGCCAACTAGCTCTAGGGGACATCCAAATGTTGATATGATATGGTCGTATAAGAATTTGGTAATTTTATGAGCATCTACATTCCGTGTAGCTTTCTTTTTGGACCACTTAGTGAAATAGCCTATGTTTTGACAAATTCCATGGCATCACTAAACATAGTTGTCCACCATAACCCTGCTAAGTGGAATGTTAAAGTCTTTCCATTCATCATAGTGTTTGACGAGTTCCATGGCATCACTAAACATAGATGGCCACCATAACCCCACTTACAAGATCTTTCGAGTAGTTAATTCGCCTACAAAATATCCACCAGCGATCCCAAAATGGTAGGGAGCTTATCCTCCCTCCAAAATGGTCATGAACTCGTCCTCCATGACAAAGCCTCTAAGCATGTGATTTTGTCTGGCTTATACAGTTGACCTGCTATATCAATTTTGGTAAGGTGATGCCAACTTAATAAGGCATCACATCTTATCCTTCTTCAATAGCTTGTCCTCCTATGGAAATCCATGGGCAAGATATTCAAAGATTTCTTCTCTCCATTATGATACCATATCTAACTTGAATAGTGTAGTATTTGGCAATTTATTAATGGGCAAGTTCTCCATTAGGTATATTCTTGACATGTGATTTGCCAATACATGTTATGAACCTTTTTTTCCTATGAGATAGTAAAGTCAGACTCCATCAATAGCAACCAATAGGTAATTCACCCAGTCATGCAAGGTTTGTTCACAAAATACAACAAAGCTTGATGATCCACAAAGAAAAACTTATTAGCCAATAGGTAGTGTCTATACTTTTTTATGGAATATACCATGGCTGACCCTTGGCTAACCCTTCCCCTTCCATTGTGGCAATTCATCACCAAGAAGACAAACTTATTAGCCAATAGATAGTGTCGGTACTTTTTCACTTAATATGCCATGGCAATTCATCATCAATACCAAGTTCTTCATTAGGCATTCTTAACATGTGATCTGCTTATACATGTTGTGAACCTTTTCTTACTGTGATGATAGTAAAGTCAAACTCCATCAATAGCAACAATTTGAGAGTAATTCAGCTACTCATGAAAGGTTTGTTGACAAGATATAACAAATGTTGATGATCCATAAAGAAGACAAACTTATTAGCCAATATATAGTGTCAATACTCAACACTATGGACCGACCATTGTATGTTATTGTAGGAGAGTACTTTCCCTTTATGTATGTAATCTTATCTTGTAGTTATATGGTTGTAGAGAAGAGAAGACGATAGAAGAAAATTCAGCCATTCATCTCTCGCTTGTGTGTGTGTGTTTGCTTGCAAGAAACTCAAGCCCTTGCCTGTGTGTGTGTGTTTGCTTGCAAGAAACTCAAGCCCTTGCTTTCACCCACCTGACAGTCAATACATGACTGGTGACATTGCACATGCCTCCAAAAGGGAACTAGGCATGTAGATCCTCCTAGACTAGCGTCTACTCATGGAAGACTAGGAGTATGGCACATCAACAAAAACTCTTATAGATTTTGGGACTACCCAAACGTATGGTGTTAGTTTAAGAAGAGATTGTTAAATCAGTATTTGGGGACACAACATAGGAGGAATGCTTGTAGGGCATTTGCAATTGTATACATAGGATCATCAAACATGGAAGGATCCAAATACATATGATGCAAGTTGAGACATCCAAAGCAAGAGCACCCAACATGTAAGCCTGACGGACCCTAATTTTGTAGTATCACCATGGACCCACCCACATCTTTTTCCCTAGGCCATGTAGGGACTCAAGAGCACGCTAGCACGAGATTCAAATTCTTATATCCTATAGCTTTCCCTACCCAAGACACTGCTAGCGCACTGCCTAATCAAGTGGTAATTGACACATCATTATTACCTCTGAGCCATAGGCCCCCATCGCCATGGTAGAAGCCACCCCCACTTTCCACACAGTCCTCCTTGTGCCTAGCACATCTACTACGGCCATTCCAAGAGGATCATCAACTTCACATCCAACATTCGTCACATCTTATTCTAGTACACCCATGACAGGTCCATTTACTAGAGTGAGTGTGCTACCAACTCTTGTTGTGAGACCAACTGCACTTACTGCCCATATGAATATACAACACCTATTGGGACACCAATAGGACACATGCCTTATGTTGCACATCCAACTCCCCTTGGATTTAAACTAATGTATCCTCATGTAGTGCCACGTGCTACACCTATTGTGCTAGCACCAGCTCCACCCAGAGACCAATTTGCTTTTACACAAGCCTTGGGAAGAGCAGTAGCTAAGAGCATAGTTCTTGTTATGAGAGATGGGGGGGTTGATATAGCGATGGAAAGGCTGCCTAAATAGCTGAGGTAACGCAAAGATTCACTGGAGATGGTGATCCTAGGAGACATCTGGAGGTAGTTGATTTCTTGTGAGCACCATTGAAACATTAGAATGCCTTTAGTTTAACTACTTTCAAAGTGCCTTTAGACCAATGTCCTTAGGACTAGAAACTCATCCACACTGGTGGTGGTCGAATGCCTTTAGTTTAACATTAGACAGTAAGGCTAGGGATTGGTATAAAACTCTCAAGGTTGAGAAATAGTTGAGCTTCAGCGCTCTTAGGAGATTGTTGTAGCTATGAAGCTACACAAAGAAGAGAGAGAAGAAGAGGAGTTGGTACCATATTTCATTAGCCAGCTCAAGGATTTGAACTCTCATTGTCTTCTGCATGAACACTATTCGAATAATCAACTACTTGACAGATTCATCCATGTGCTTAAACATGAAGCAATTTATAATGGCTTAGTTATTAGAGGGATCACTACATGGGATGAAATCACAACAAATGCCATCCAATTAGAAGATAATCTAATGGGTAAAGCAAAGCATCAAATTCTAAATTTGTTTTTCTTTTAGAGTCACTAGACATAGCACTTCTATTGTCAAACCCATCACTAAAGGTAACACTAGTGAAGATGAATTTCATAGACTTCATGAAAGCACTCCAGCACAGGATGAAGGCAAATAAAGCTCCTAAAAATGTACATATATACCTAAGGAGAGAGTTTCAATGGTGCTCAATCTATCGACAAGGGCATTCGACCACCACCAGTGTGGATGAGTTTCTAGTCCTAAGGACATGCTATAATGGGAATTATACTTTTTGTGGACGTTATGGTCATGAGGCTTCACATTGCCACATGCATTTACAAACCCTTAGCTCAGGAATTGGCTTTACCAGCTCCATCATAGCAACAAACCAGAATGCCTACTACAACACCTCAACCCAATGCTGAGCAAATGGCACAAAAACCTATTGCACAGGGAATTTACGATGCACAAAATGTGTCGTTACCTCCACCAGTTTTGGGACCTCAACCTCCACCTCTGAGGACTATGCCATTGAAAAAAATTGGTTTAAGGAATCTTTTGAGTGTCTAGAATATGAGGTTGACATGGACAATACATCACATGTCACTTTAGGACTCCACAAAGCTTTATCCATACTACTATTTAGTCGATGCAAGAGGCAGAGTCAATGGTAGGAAGAGGTCGAGACATCAACAACACTACTGTCAAGGCAATGCCTCTTCAATGCTATCATTTTCAAGGACCATACCGAGGACCCTGAACTCTTTACTACATGGAAAGTTCTTCTTAATGGGGAACTTAGTGTCGAGCTATACCTCCCTTTACTCTACAAACATGCATAAATGATATCCTTCCTACACAAAAGCCTCAAATGAATGAGGACAACACCAAGTCTATGGTCAAAATACCATTGAACAAACTGGGACAATACTTTGACAGTGATGAGACTAATGAAACCCTCTCTATCTGCCAAGGGAATCACAGTAATGGGAGTCCTAGATGGTGGTGTGGGAGTGAGTTTAATCACCAAGAAGTGTCAAGAAAAGATAAGTAAACCTTGTCTTGAAGTGTCTAATATTGTTGTCAAGATGGCGGATGGAACAATTGCCAAACCTATTGGGATGTTACAAGATCTTAGGATCAAGGTACTAAAACATCGGGTGAAGCATATTGTGGATAGGAAGCTAGGTCCTCCACACTCCACCAAGAGAAACTGCTCCCACTTTCACCTCCAACCACCGTTCACCGCCGTCGGTGCCCTCCATCATCTCTAACCCACCATCACTGTCAGTTCCCTCTAACATCTCTGACCCATCGAGTCCTCCAACTACCAGTGGCACTTATGATGTGCATGGCCAACTTTGAAGCTACTCATGGAGGAAACACCCCTCTCCCTTTCCCAAGGTAGGGCAAGATTCTCTTTGAGAACCATCTCCCTTTTACCAATGAAAGATATTCCCTCTACACAACATGATGAGGGGTTGGGTCTTTTGAGGAGGAGGGCACCCAAGGAGGAGTTAAGGGAACCTCTCTCTCCAGTGTAGCACATTATCTCTTGGATCACATTCTCTCTTGTATCATTCTTTTTCGACATTTTTGGTATATAGTGTTATGCTTTTGTGGTGTTTTGTCTATCTCTCTGTGTGTGATGTGAGTGAATTGTCAGTGGGTGTGGTGTGAGTGAGTGACCTATGGGTATACAATGGTCCGAGGAGGTGGTCAGAGAGCATGGTAGACAGTGTGGGGCATGGGTCTTGCATGTCTAGCCAGTGAGGTCAACTCATCCTTGGTAGGTATACTTCCTTGAGAGGATCCACGCTCCCCTTCCCCCAACCATAGTGCTTGTGTAGGTAGTCCGCAAGTTCCTGCGAGGACCGAGGGAGACATCCATAGCTAAGACAAAATTTGGCGATCATGATGGGACTCTCCTAGAGATCAAGGATAGTCTCAAAAATTTTTCTTTTTCTTTTTTAGTGATTTATGATTGTGGTGAGAGGAGTGTTGTGTATGCCCCTGAAGATTAGAGCTTCTTGAGGTAATTCATCCCTTCGTTCTCCTCCTTGAACTAGTTGTCCTAGGGTTCTTCCTCGTTCCCTTACTCTTCCCTCAACATCTTCCTCTTCTAACCCTATGGCAGCTCCACTAGGGCTGGAGCCATTGGCTACTGTCCTTAACCATGTGCAAGTTAAACTGAAAACCTTTAAAGGTACCATCACACTGAATATGTGGAAGACCATGCATGGTGGTTCCTCACTATGTGTGACTCACGAGGGATCAACCGAGATGATGCACGCTTGGTCTTATTCCCGACACCACTGGAAGAAAGTGCGATGGTGTTGGAATATGTTGGAATTTATGATCAATGTCATGGTCTAAGGTTAAAGCACACAATAAAATGTAAAAGGACCATGTAATGAGAAGAGAATCCAGGTGAATGTAAGGGTCAAACCCCACTTGAAGTAGGCGAGTTTCAGAAGATTCCATGGAGGCTATATTCTAGGGAGCCATGTGGGGGGAGATGGCCTTGGATGCTCTTGACGAGATGTAAGCAATGATGTCATTCAAGCATGTACACTTTGGCTATAAAATGGTGGCCCTCCTAATGAGAAAAACACAAATTTTTATGCTATGTGATGCTCCTTATTGTGCTGTCATTATGCTCTCTTAATCTTTGATCAAGTGCTAATTAATTACTCTTTTGTTCATGTGACCACCATGTCTTATCTTGAACCTCCATAGCTCTTTCATCACTCCATGCTCTCATTAAGCTTGCATTATCACTTATTATACTTTTCCCAACATGGTATCAGAGCCATGATTATCCCTAGGCATAGTAATTAACCACATTGATTAGTTTTTCATTTTTTCAAGCTTTCCATTAAAGCTTCACTGCACCCCCTGCTGGTCTTTTGCTTCATGTGAGCTCTATACTCCACCAAATCTCAATCTTTTTGATTCAAAAGAGAGCTAACAGCCGGTGCATTCTACACCTAGCTCCATTTGAGCTCCCATGAAGTACACGCGACGAATTTTGCTCTGCACAGCAGCCCGCCTCTGCGCTGTGAAATTCAACAAATTGGAGCTGTACAAAGAATGGTTTGCTAATTCCTTTTGTGAGCATAACATTGATGCTATGAAGCTCCCACGTATTGATTTTCATGAGCAATGGTCCACTGTAGCTGCTGTTTGAACTAATTTATCAGTGTGACAGTACATGCTATGTTGCAGAGCAGATTTACAGAGATTGAAGCAACATCTTGGCATGTTTGAGTGCTGAGCTTAGAGCCAATACCTTGGTTCTCACTTGGTTTAAAGCATTTTATGTTTCTCATTTGGGAAGAGCCTCATTCAATTGCTCAAAGCTCACTCTATTTTTGGGGGTAGTTTTTTCCGCTTTAATTAATCATCTCCACTAATCATCATATAATTATCTATTGAGATGACATTCTAATATACATATTGAGTTGAATATCTCTTTGTAGTCATGCATTCGGATGCTGAATCATCTAATGAAGATTATATCAAAAAATCATTGAAACCCAAAAGCAAAACTAGAAAACCTAGGATCAAGTCTAGGCCCCGTTATTATCACTATGCAAAGGTTTATGGGTTTGGGAAATTCTTGAGTAATTTCATGCATCTATATGGTGAAGGGGGATTCTAGCTTTTAATCTATTGCATTGTTCAGTTCCAATCATGGAGTCAACTTACATATCATCCTCTTTCATCAAGAAATTCAACGGTCATGACTTCCACACTTGGCAAGTCAAAATGAGATTTTTACTAATGAAAGAAGGAGTTTGGGGCATAGTCAATGGTACTATACCTAAACCTGCCACACGAGAAGGAGAAATCTCTTGGCAAACCAAGGATGAGAAAGCATTAGCTCTCATTGCCCTTGGAGTTGAAGATAGTTATATACATTACATTGGTAATGGAACATCTTCACAAATTGCTTGGAATTCACTGGATAAATCTTTTGGTGCTCAAGGCCTCCACAGCAAAATCAGTCTCAAAGTAGACTTTTACAGTCTAGAGTACAAGATTGATGAGACACTTGCATCTCACATCAACACCATGAAGAGCTTGATGGCCCAGCTTGAAGCCATCAATGAACCAGTCAAGGAGAGTGATGCCATAGCCATCCTCCTAAAGTCAATGCCATCCGAGTATGATACACTCGTGCCGACCTTAAAGTACATGCAGGATCCCACTTTGGAGGGAATAGAGAGTGTTCTCTTGGAAGAAGAGAAGAAGCTGAAAGGTAGAGCCATTGATCTTGTCTCAAACCAGGCATACCTTGTTCAAAAACAAACCGGCAAATCACTCCAATGTACACATTGTGGAAGGACAGGACATCTTGCCAAGAATTGCTACCACAAAGACAAGCCAAAGCGAATATGCACCAAATGTGGAAAGCCAGGTCACCTCGCCAACAAATGTTACACCAACCAGGCAAATATGGCAAGCATTTCGAATGATTTTGAAGAAGCAATTCAAGCATGCAACAATGTTACTACCTCCTTTGATGCAGAGGTAGATGCAGAATGGGCTTTCTAAAGCCAACAATGTTTATGCCCTCTCTTACCCAAATGTTTATGTATGGACACCTCTAACCACCGATGATGTAGGTTATGTGTTATTATTATGATGCTCACAATATCTCTCAGTAGGCCATGTAGCCCTCAAGGGGGGATTGATGGGGAGTTGGGTCTCCATGACCAACAAATGATGATGATGATGCCCATGGATATGATGATGATGATGCTATGATGATGGTGGGGTATGGGAGAGGAATGTTTTCATGTAGGAATGTTTTCATGTCATGTCATTTTCTTTTTGCAATGTAGAAGCTATGCTCCCTATGAGCGATGCTAATTTCTTTTATGTACTGTAGAGCTATACTCCTTATGAGTTAAGCTTTTTCTTTCATGTAATGTTTGGATCAAGGGAGGGCAATATACCATGCCATGATCAAGGGAGGGTGTTGGAATATGTTGGAATTTATGATCAATGTCATGGTCTAAGGTTAAAGCACACAATAAAATGTAAAAGGACCATGTAATGAGAAGAGAATCCAGGTGAATGTAAGGGTCAAACCTCACTTGAAGTAGGCGAGTTTCAGAAGATTCCATGGAGGCTATATTCTAGGGAGCCATGTGGGGGGAGATGGCCTTGGATGCTCTTGACGAGATGTAAGCAATGATGTCATTCAAGCATGTACACTTTGGCTATAAAATGGTGGCCCTCCTAATGAGAAAAACACAAATTTTTATGCTATGTGATGCTCCTTATTGTGCTGTCATTATGCTCTCTTAATCTTTGATTAAGTGCTAATTAATTACTCTTTTGTTCATGTGACCACCATGTTTTATCTTGAACCTCCATAGCTCTTTCATCACTCCATGCTCTCATTAAGCTTGCATTATCACTTATTATACTTTTCCCAACAGATGGTACAGTCAATTCCCTACCAACCACTTCCTAGATTGGGCCACCTTCAAGCTCCACTTCTTGGCTACCTTTCAGCCTGGGAACTACTCGACCTCATTACTCAAGAGCTCAACCAACTCTCCATAAAGGCGGGGGAGTCCCAACTTGTCACACAAGAGCTAAAGTTTTGGTCAATTGACTACCCCAAGATCCTAGAAACTACTACATGCTGTAACAATGGGTGCTTCGTGTTGAAATATACAAGTGAATGGGTGTGTGCGGGAACAAGCCCTTAGCAAGAGGCTGTAAAAGAGAATCTGTAAATGAGTGAGAAGCAATGAAAAGGTGAGAGGTATCTACTGGGAGAGAATAAAGGGTAGCATGAGAAGATTTAGGATGTGTGGAGATATTCTAGGAAAAGTGAAGAGGTGGAGAGAATCAAGCAAAAGAGGTGGAGAGAATCAAGCAAAAGAGGTGGAGTGAATCAAGGAGAGATCAGTGGGATTAGATGCTTGGCATCTTGTGGTTGTAAACTCTATAAATTGAGGCATTGGCCTAATGAGAATTTGCTGGTTTTTGAGTATCCATGCCTACATTAAGCTATCAGTTAATTTCTCACTAATCTCGTCTTAATCATCATCTAATCACTTTGTTAATGTGTTGATTCTTGCATTTGATCCACCATAGCTCATCACATTGGTGCAAATTTAACATGGTATCCAAGCCAAGCTTACCAAGCCAAGCTTAGTATTCATCTGGTTTTTAAGCCTAATTACCTTGCTAATAATTCTACTAATCATAATTATGAGATAATCCTATTTTTAGCTCTTTTTCAACTAGCCTCTGTACCCCCAGCTGGTGGAAGAGCTCTCTCTCCCTTCACACATAACCATTGCTCAAGCCCTTTTAGAGGCTCATACTAGACTCAAGGGCCTACACACAGATCAAAGGAATCGGGCAAAATTAACGTAGAACGACAACGGGGCAATGCGATTTTCAGGCACTAGAAGATTTGGGGAAAACGCTCCATGCGATGCACCCACTTCGAATTGGTCTAACTCCAACTAGGCCTGGGGGTTTTCAAGTATGCTCAGCAAGAGGCTGTAAAAGAGAATCTATAAATGAGTAGAAGTAATGAAAAGGTGAGAGGTATCTAGTGGAAGAGAATAAAGGGTAGCATGAGAAGATTTAGGATGTGTGGAGATATTCTGGGAAAAGTGAAGAGGTGGAGAGAATCAAGCAAAAGAGGTGGAGTGAATCAAGGAGAGATCAGTGGAGAGAATCAAGCAAAAGAGGTGGAGTGAATCAAGGAGAGATTAGTGGGATTAGATGCTTGGCATCTTGTGGATGTAAACTCTATAAATTGAGGCATTGGCCTAATGAGTATTTGCTAGTTCTTGAGTATCCATGCCTACATTAAGCTATCAGTTAATTGCTCACTAATCTCATCTTAATCATCATCTAATCACTAATCTCATCTTAATCATCATCTAATCACTTTGTTAATGATGTTGATTCTTGCATTTGATCCACCATAGCTCATAACATTGCTGCAAATTTAATATGTTAAAATACAAGCAAAGTGATGAGCTATGGTGGATCAAATGCAAGAATCAACATCATTAACAGAGAGATTAGATGATGATTAAGATGAGATTAGTGAGCAATTAATTGATAGCTTAATGTAGGCATGGATACTCAAAAACAAGCAAATTCTCATTAGGCTAATGCCTCGATTTATAGAGTTTACATCCACAAGATGCCAAGCATCTAATCCCACTGATCTCTCCTTGATTCACTCCACCTCTTTTGCTTGATTCTCTCCACCTCTTCACTTTTCCTAGAATATCTCCACACATCCTAAATCTTCTTATGCTACACTTTATTCTCTCCCAATAGATACCTCTCACCTTTTTATTGCTTCTCACTCATTTACAAATTCTCTTTTACAGCCTCTTGCTAAGGGCTTGTTCCCGCACACACCCATTCACTTGTATATTTCAACACCTCCCCTCAAGTGAATAATCCTAGCACACCTGGACCCTATACCAAGTTTCCCTCTTATTGAGATTCAAGCTCGATGTCAGTGTGAGCCAGGTGTGCTATGTGCTGGCATGTTAGGTAGCAGCATGTGTGAGACGTAAATGACCGCGTACAGCTGGTCATAGTGTGTGGACATTAGCTAGGGTTAGATGTGTGTGAACACAACTCATAGTGTGTGTGTGTATTATGGATTATGGCTTTATGCATTGTGTGAGAAGGGATATGGCTTCCCTCTATGGTTAGGGTTTGCAATATACATTAGGGTTTGCTCCTGTGTGTGTGTCTCCTCTCCCTCTACCTATTTTTCAACATGGTATTAGAGCCTTGTGCTGTCTATTAGGGTTTTTGAGTGAGTGAGAGAAGAGGGAGAAGAAGTTGTGAAGCTTGCCATTGATGCTGTGAAGCTTGGAGCACACCGATTACTATCAGATCTGAGAGCTTGGCCTACCGGGTAAGGTATTCTAAACATCCTTGAGTGGATTGCAGGTGATTCAGACAGAAACAAAGCAAATTAGGGTTGCCCAAAGCAAAGAAAAGTTCTGGTTTTTGGAAGCTTTCCATTAAAGCTTGGAAGCGGTGATGTATGGTGAAATACATGCAAATCTGGCAAAGAAATATGTATGTGACAAGCAAGAATGTGTTGGCAACTCATGTACAATCTCTACACTGATTTTTGGAGCTTTTTTGATGCATTTGAAGGTGTGAAATTTACTGGTTTTTGAGCTCTCATAAAACAGAAAAAGGAAGCCAAATTTTGATGTATTTGGAGCATGTTTTTGGCAAAAATCAAAGCATTGATGGATTGCACACATGTCTAGGTGTATTGGGGACTTAATTCCATCATCAATTAACACTGTAATCACTCCCAAATCCCTCAGGAGTAGGCGGCGCAGGCTGGACAGTAGAAACAGAGCATTTTGTAGTATTTTTACTGAGTGGAGGACCAAAATCAACTTGGGTGCTTGACATATTCCAAAATTGACTTAGCAATTAGTTGCTACATACACTTGAGAAGGAGGCTACATGATTGGATTGATCAATTATCATCAATTGAGCTAGGAATGAGCTGATTAAACAGGCTGTCCTACTGGTTACGAAACAATGTGATTAATCGATCAATTACTCTTTGGTCTTAAACCATTGGACTAATTCCTTTTACATGGAGTTAGCAGACATCATTGCTAAGCTAATGAATGACTGGTTGCTCAATTTGGACAAAAATTGAAGAAATTAGAGCAAAATTACTACTGGTTTTATTGGTTTTTCTAGTTTTTCTCAGAACAGAGAAGGGGGTTTGACAAAATTGATATGTACGCATGTTGGATGGTGTTGATATTCAACATTGAGGTTGTTTAGGTGTCAATACAAGTTATCCACACTTGAGTGCACCACTACATTTCAATTTGGAGCCTCGAAAAGCGTGTCAAAATAGGGTATCTTGGACTGTGTGAGTCAGTTCATTTTGGATGCATACAGGTTGATTTTCTACATCAAAATTGAAGTTTGTTGACTACTTTGGAGTATCTGGAACACTCATTGGAGTGTGGTTGAGCTGAAGGCTCGTTTACAGATTTGGACGTGTGCAGAAGGTGTATTTGCATTGAGAGCAAACATGTCGGATAATCCAGTACAGATTGTTGGTGAAAAGCTGGATAGGAAGAACTTCCAGGCATGGAAGTACATGATCAAAAGTTTCTTGAAGGGAAAAGGTTTTTGGAATCTCATTATAGGTGCTGAGCCAGAGCCGGAACTACCCCGACAACCTACATAGTAGCAGGTTATAGCTCATAAGCAATGGGAAAGAGCATTCAAAGTGTTGCATTATCTGTCTATATGTATTTCGGATGCTATGCTCATACACATACATGATGCTGAGAATCCCAAGAATGCATGGGATACATTGGTGAAGTTGTTTGATACAGACACGAGTGCTCTCACAAGTCTCAGTTACGATAATAGATACATAATGTGAAGCAGAATAGAAGGAGCATCCATGATTATGTGCAAGAAATAAAGAAGTTTGCAGATGCATTGGCAAAAATTAATGCCCCCATGCCTGATGATGATTTGGTAGACATTACCTTGCGTGGTCTTGGAAAGGAGTATAAATCTTTTGATACATCCATCTCGGTTCGAAGTACAGGTTTACCAGACTTTGATGAGTCGGTTTCACTCTTGCTTGTTGAGGAAATCAAACTCAGTGATTCATTTCAGGATGCATCTACTAGCCATGATGATAATGGTAGAAATCAGGCTTTCTATTCATCGCAAAGAGGTTTTAGAGGCAGGGGGAGATTTACATCACATGGCCGTGGTAATGGTTGTGGATGGCAGGACAGGTCACCACAATAGAATTTTCAGCCTTCACATGGTGCTAGAGGTGGTCGTGGATATACACCTCAGAGAGGCAGAGGTAATCCTCGTGGTAGAGGACGTTGGCAAGGCCAACAAACATCTATGCAAGATGTGGAATGCCATTACTGTGGGAAATTTGGTCATATGGCACGTGATTGTTTCCGCAAATAGAATGATTTGAGAGGGGGTAGAACACAACATCGTGGAAATTATGCACAACATGGTGGTGGAAATTATACATCAAGCAGTAATTATGGTGTTGAAAAACGTGGTGCTCTTGCTTTCATACAAAATGCCTCATGGCCTCACCTTTAAATAGGTGAACAAGTGGACCTCAAGTCCATTCACACTCACACCCTTCTCTCACCCTTCTACATAACCTTAGTCTCTTAATAGATGGCACTGCAAATCACTTGTTTGCCATGAAACATGTTGTTGGATCTATGATGACAAATGCTGAAAATGATGACACTTGGTATATGGACTCTAGAGCATCAAACCATATGACTTGTCATGGTGAATGGTTTGAGCATATGAAGCCTATGGATGTGAAAGGCTATGTGGAGACAAGAGATGATACTCAGCATGCCATTACACATGTTGGAAGTGTACCATTGGTTATGCTTCCCCTTATTTTCTACCTTGCTCAAAAAACGTTACTCTTTCCCCAAAACGTTATTCTTGAATAACCGTTAAATATCTTAACTTCCAAGATCCCAAGAAATTCATCATACATTCCTACCACCTTATTATTCCGACTAAGCACATATCCAACTTACTAAATATCCGACTTACTACATATCCGACGTAGCAACATTCAATCTAAGAGAACTATGCCTTCAACACATGGCACGTCCCGGTGGTAGATTTCAAAGAAATCTGACTCGGATCCACATATCCCTTGATCTGATCAAAATGTCAGACAAAAGTAAAATCATGCTGCTACATCAAACAGTTGTAGCAACATCAAAAGTCTGGTCCTCCTCCTTCATAACATCAGGTTCAGCAACCTGAACATCCTTGTCTGTTGCTGCTACATCCACACTTTGTAATGAAACTGGTTCCTTGAACTGCTCAGCAACTTGTATCTGCTCTGCACCATGCATCTCTACATCAGGCACTTGGTCTCTGCAACTATCTCAACTGATTTTGCCAGCAAATCTGCAACTTGTGTCTTGAAACTCTGGTTTTTCTCCAGGTCCTGCACTTTCTACATCCAAAATTCCTTTTCCTTCTTCAATTGAGTAATCTCTTCCACTAATATTGCTTCATGTTCTGTAATAAAACCTATCTTCAACACATCATAAGGATACTTTAACACAAAAGACAGTCTTTCTTGAATTATCCTCCACATATTTTGCATATTGGAAGTCAACTGCTGCTTCAGCACTGTCACATCACCTTCTGCCCCATCAGAACTCCATTAATGTCCAACTCCTCTTGAGCTAGTATCTGCCTCTCCATAATCTGCAATGGTTGCAACCTCAAGTTCATCACATCATTATGAACTTGTAACTCTATATTCCTTTGGGCCAATTGTTGCATTTCCAAACCAACCTTCTCTTCCAGCTTCTGTGTCCATTCCTTGAACATTCCCAAAGACCTCTTCACCCATACCATTTCAAGTGTATGATGCTCCAACACATCCTTCTTTTCCTTACTATGCTTCTCCTTCACCTGTTGCAACTCATTCTGAAATTGCTGTATCTGCAACTCCTTTGTTTGCAACACATCAGATGACACACCATACTCTACCATCTGCTGCCTGTGCTGTTCAAACTGAACCTGTTGCTTACCAATAAAATCTTGTACAGCTGTCAACATCTTATTAGCCATGACTCCATCTTTTACATGAAACTCAGACTGAGTAAAAATAGTTTCATCACCACCAAAATCAAACTTAGTCACCAACTTCTTGATGCTGCTATCAGCTTTTCTTCTCTTGGACAAAGTGAAAGTCTTACCCAACTTAGTTGGTGTTTGTGCTTCCATCACCTCCATTGGAGAATGTACCTCCAACTCCCCAAAATACTGCGAACACTGTGGTGAGTCAACTAATGGTAAAGACTCTTTTACATTGTATCCAACTTCTCATGTGCTGAAAAACCTCCATTTTGTCCTTATCGAGCTTAGACAAATCAGACATCTCTAATTTGTGCAAAACCTGCTGCTCTGCATGCTAAAATTGCTCACCCCCCAAATATTTGTCCTTGTCTGGCAACATCACATCCCCTGCATCAACTTTCTGAGCATAGTAAAACAAAGCTGCCAAGTAAGCACAAAGCCTACTGTTAGTCTGAGTCTTCCTTTTGTCAGACACAAACACTTCACTCTCATCCTCTCATAATGAACAAGACACCCAAACCTGTTCATTATGTTGTGATACAAGAACCTTGCAACACTTGAAGTTTTATTATCCTTCAAAGCTATAGCTTCTACCCATTTAGTACAATAGTCTATTGCAACCAAATCATACCTGCATCCTTGCCTTGTTGTAGGCTTAACAGGTTCCACAAAATCTATCCCCCACTTCTGGAAAGGCTCTAGTGGCAGAATAGGATGATCTGACATTCTATCCTTATTATCTGGCTGAATAGGATGATCTGACATTCTATCCTTATTATCTGGCTGACCAGTCTTTTGACATATGACACACCTCTTAGCATACTCATGTGCATCCTTCAAAACTGTGGGCCACCACAATCCAACCTGGAGAATTTTCTTTCCTATTATATCTCCTGAGAAATGTCCACCTGCTGCACCAGAATGTGCTTCTTGAATAACAGCATTCTGTTCAAAATTTGGAACACACCTTCTAATGACTTGATCAATGCCCTTCCTATCTAATGCCCTTGCAATTACCAAAAAAGTTCTACTCTTCAAAGCAAACTTCCTCCTCTGATCTGCAGTAAACTCACCTGGAATAATGCCTTCAGCCAGAAATGTCAATAATTGGTCATACCAAGAATCCGACATAGCAGCCTGGACTTCAAATAATGAAGCATCTGGTAAATCATCATTCACTCCCACTGGTTCTTCACCTGTCTCTAACCTACTCAAGTAATCAGCAATGGCATGTTCTTTTCCTGGAGTATGAAGAATAACAAAATCAAACTCCTGTAATAACAACATCCACCTAGCCAACCTTCCTGTTAGCAATGGCTTCTTGATTAGGTACAACAAAGCTTGGTGGTCAACATGGAAAATTACCCTATTTCCCAACAAATAGTGCCTAAATTTTTTCAAATCATATACCATGCCCAATGCTTCTCTTTTAGTGACAGCATAATTCCTCTCAGCTGATGTGAGTACTCTGCTTGCATAATACACTGGCCTAAACCAACCTCTAACTTTTTCCTGCATCAACACTGTTGAAAGAACGGTAAAGAGGGAGGAGACACACACACAGGAGCAAACCCTAATGAACATTGCAAACCCTAACCATAGAGGGAAGCCATCTCCACTCTCACACAAAGCATAATGCTATAATCCAAAATATACACAACACTATGAGTTGTGTCCACACACATCTAACCCTAGCTAATGTCCACACACTATGACCAGCTGGACACGCGGTCATTTATGTCTCACACATGTTCCTACCTAATCTGCGAGCACATAGCATAGCAGGCTCACACTGACATCGAGCTTGAATCTCAACAACCCCTCTCAAGCTCATGATGTACTGCCGACGATGAAGATGTAGATGAGCTTGGGATATCAAGACTCTCAACACTCCCCCTCAAGCTCATCCCATGTACTCCCAACATAGTACGGAAGTACTCAAACTTCTCCCTGCTAAGTGGCTTTGTAAAGATGTCTACCACCTGCTCATCAGTCTTCACATACTGAAGATCAACTGTACCATCCAGCACCTTCTCTCTGACAAAGTGATAATGGACCTCTATGTGTTTGGTCCTCGCATGAAACACTGGATTCTTTGCCAACTGTATACTGCTCATGTTGTCACAATGAATGACAACTTTGCCATCAATAGGCTCACATAAATCTGTCAAGAGACTCTTTAACCATATAGCCTCACAAGTAGCAATGGCTGCACCCCTGTATTTAGCCTCTGTACTGGATAAAGCAACTGTAGGTTGCTTCTTGCTACTCCAACTCACCACGGCACTTCCAAGTGTAAAAGCATAACCACTAGTAGACCTCCTGTCATATGAGCTACCTGCCCAATCAGCATCTGTGTAGCCATGTATGTCCAAGCTTTTACCACTCTCATAAAGTAGACCATAATGTGCAGTGGTCTTCACAAACACCATATTGGGGAATATGGGAATTTCCCACAAGTTTGGGACACATGGTCAAAAGTTTGGATTAACCATAACTTGAACACCACTAATCCAAAATGAGCGCTTTATAGCTCTTTAGATTCCATTTTTCAAGCGCTTTCCAACGATAGGTCATATGATAGGGTTTTGAGAAACTTACAAACATGTTATCCATGTCCCCATTTTTAAGTATTCAAAAATGGGAATTGAAAAATTCCCAAATTCACTAATATGGTGTTCACATATCTCATAATGCGTCTCACTACATCCAAATGTGGTTTTCTGGGGCTCTGCATAAACTGGCTTACTAGCCCCACAGCATAACTCAAATCCGGGCGTGTGATAATCATGTATATGAGACTACCAACCATCTTCCTGTACATAGAAGGATCATCCAATTCCTCGCCATAATCAGCCCGCCACAACTTCACATTTTGCTCCAAAGGTGTACTCATAGGCTTACACCCTGTCATGCCATACTTTGCCAACATATCCAATGCATATTGGCGATGTACTAACCATGTACCTGCATGATCTTTGACCACTTCAATTCCAAGGAAGTATCTCAACTCACCAAGATCTTTCATATCAAATTGCCCACTCAAAGCTTTCTTGACATGCATCACATCTGCACCATGATCACCTGTGATAATCAAGTCATCCACATAGATGACGAGTAAAACAATCCCATGCTCTGTCTTCTTCACATAGAGTGAAGAATCTGCTGTAGAAATCTGAAAACCAAGTGAGATAAGATATCTGCTCATCTTATCACTCCAAGCACGAGGTGCTTGCTTCAGACCATACAATGCCTTTTTCAATCTGCATACGTGAGTGGGATATCTTGGGTGTACATACCCTTCTGGCTGTGCCATATACACTTCCTCTTGTAGATCTCCATTTAGAAATGCATTCTTGACATCCATCTGATGCATTTCCCAGCCATTAGCTGCAGCCATAGTAATGACTGCTCTCACTGTGCCCATCTTAGCCACTGGACTAAAGGTTTTATCATAGTCCAAACCTTGGGTCTGTGCATAACCCTTTGCTACCAATCTTGCTTTATGTCTCTCAATAGAACCATCAGATTTGCACTTCACTTTGTAAACCCATTTACATCCAATAACATTCTTGTCCTTTGGTAATGCAACCAAATCCCATGTATCATTATGGACCAATGCGTCCATCTCAACATCCATTGCTTTCTCCCATACATGCTCTCCAATAGCCTCTGTATAGCATGTAGGTTCCACATGCTTCACCATAGATGTCATATATGCATAGTGCATAGCAAAATCTCGATATGTCAATCTGTCAACTGGATATTTGACTCTCTGGGATCTCCGCAATGCATGCGGGTCACTCTGTACACCTGTAACTCTAGCATGTGGTGGCACATATCTATCTTGCCTAGCACCAGGTATGCGTAAAACAGGTATGCCAAGCTCCTCATCCAAACTCTCTGAACTAGATGACTCATAACCTGTGATTCCAATTCCTTCGACTTTCTTTTTGCCTTTATCCATAGCACTACTCCCAGTGCTCACACTCTCATGCCTCAAACGTCCTGACCATGGACGTACACTGCTACTCTCAGCTTTTGCTGCTGCTGCTGGCCCAGACATAGTAGTAGAACTAGAACTTACTTGTGGCAAGTTCACATGCACATCAGCCTCAAGTGACTCAATGACTCCTTCATCTTTTGCTTTGTACCAACTAGCAAGCTCATCAGACACCACATCTCGTGAGATGACCACTTGTCTAGTTTGTGGATTATAACATTTGTATGCCTTTCGATCTTGTGCATATCCAACAAATACACATTTCTCTGCCTTAGGATCCAACTTCCTTCTTCTTTCATCAGGCACATGTACATAAGCTATGCATCCAAAAACTTTTAGATGTCCAATGTCTGGCCTGTAAACCTGTAAGCCGCATCTCTGGCGTGCTTCCATGAATGGCTGCTGTAGGTATTTTGTTCAGTATATAAACTACAGTAGCACATGCTTCTGCCCAATAATAATCTGGCATGCTCTTTTCATTAAGCATTGCCCTTGCCACTTCACATATGACTCTATTCTTTCTCTCAGCCACACCATTCTGCTGAGGTGTATACCTGCAAGTCAACTGTCTTCTTATTCCATGCTTCCTCAAGAAATGCTCAAAAGCTTTTGAGGTGTATTCACCACCTCCATCTATTCTCAAACATTTAATCCAACAGCCATATTGCTTTTCTGCAAAAGCTTTGAAATTCATGAACTTTTCCAACACTTCACTCTTCTCTCTCAGAAAGTATATCCATGTCATCCTGCTGAAATCATCTATGAATGTCACATAGTATAAACTGCCTTTGATAGATGGGTTTTGTGTAGGACCCCATACATCACTGTGTACTATCTCAAGTGGCCTGCTACTCATATTTCCTTCTCTAGGAAACCTCAACCTTGCCTGCTTTCCAAACTAACAGGCTTCACAAACATGCATATGTCCATCATATTTGAACCTAGGCAATCCACTGACAATGCCTCTTGTTTGCATGTTCTTTAATCTCTGTATATTGACATGTCCAATCCTCTTATGCCACATATCAATGTCCTGTACCACATTCCTGCTTTTAGAGAACATGGTTGATTTTAGCTCAGGAATACCAGCATCCAGCTTAAACAATCTGCCTTCTTTCTTTCCTTTAGCAATGACTTTACAACCATGTTTGAAGTCCTCAACGAAGCAACCATGCTCGTTGAAACAAACTTGTAATCCCTGTTCCACCATTTGACCAATTGAGGCCAAGCTCTTTGTGACAGAAGGCACGTACAATACATCAAACATAGATTTTGTTTGACCATTGTGCATAACCAATGGTACACTACCAACATGTGTAATGGCATGCTGAGTATCATCACCTGTTTCCACATAGCCTTTTACATCCATAGGCTTCATATGCTCAAACCATTCACCATGACACGTCATATGGTTTGATGCTCCAGAATCCATATACCAAGTATCATCATTCTCAGCATTTGTCATCATCGATCCAACAACATGTTTCATGGCGAACAAATGATTTGCAGTGCCATCATTACTGCTTGATGCATAATTTCCACCACCATGTTGTGCATAATTTCCACCATAATGACCACCACGTTGTGCTCTACCCCCTCTCAAATCATTCTGTTTGCGAAAACAATCTCTCGCCATATGACCATATTTGCCACAATAATGGCATTCCACATCTTGCATAGAATTTTGTTGGCCTTGCCAACGTCCTCTACCATGGGGGTTACCTGTGCCTCGCTGAGGTGCATATCCACGACCACCTCTAGCACCATATGAAGGCTGAAAATTTTGTTGTGGAGACCTGTCCTGCCATCCACGACCATTACCACCACGTCCTCGTGATGTAAATCTCCCCCTGCCTCTAAAGCCTCTCCGAGAATAGAAAGCGTGATTTCTGCCATTATCATCATGGCTAGAAAGATGCATCCAGAAATGAATCACTGAGTTTGATTTCCTCAACAAGCAAGAGGGAAACCAACTCGTCAAAGTCTGGTAAACCTGTACTCCTCACTGAGATAGATGTATCAAAAGCTTTATATTCCTTGCCAAGACCACGCAAGGTAATATCCACCAAATCATCATCAGGCATGGGGGCATTTATTGTGGCCAATGCATCTGCAAACTTCTTGATTTCTTGCACATAATCATGTATGCTCCTTTTATTCCTTTTCACATTGTGTATCTGCTATCGCAACTGAGACTTGCGAGCACTCGTATCTGTATCAAACATCTTGACCAAAGTATCCCATGCATCTTTGGGATTCTCAGCATCCTGTATGTGTATGAGCATAGCATCAGAAATACATATAGACAGATAATGCAGCACTTTAAATGCTCTCTCTGACCATTGCTTATGAGCAATAACCTGTTGCTGTGCAGGTTGTCGAGGTAGCTCAGGCTCTGGCTCAGCACCTGTAATGAGATTCCAAAATCCTTTTCCTTTCAAGAAACTTTTTATCCTGTACTTCCATGCCTGGAAGTTCTTCCTATCTAGCTTTTCACCAACAATCTGAACTGGATTATCCGACATATCTGCTCAATGTACACCTTCCACACTCGTCCAAATCTATAACCGAGCCTTCCTCAGCTCAACCACACTCCAATGAGTGTTCCAGATACTCCAAAGTAACCAACAATCTTCAAATTTGATGTAGAAAATCAACCTGTATGCATCCAAGATGAACTATCTCACGCAGTCCCTGCTTTGATGCGCTTCCACGGCTCCAAATCACAATGTAGCGGTGCAATCAAGTATGGAAAACTTGTATTGACACCTAAACAACCTCAATGTAGAGTATCAACACCATCTGACATGTGTACATATCAATTTTTGAAAACCCCTTTCTCTGTTTTGGGAAAAACCAGAAAAAACCAGTAGTAAAATGGCTCTAATTTCTTCAATATTTGTCCAAATTGAGAAACCAGGCATTCATTAGCTTAGCAATAGTGTCCATCAAGTCCATGTAAGAGGAATTTGTCCAATTGTATAAGACCAAAGATTAGTTGCTCAATTAAAATTGCTCTGTTTCTCTGCAACCAGTGGACAGCCTGTTTAATCAGCTCATTTTCAGCTCAATTAAGCATCATTGATCAATCCAATCACATAGCCCTATTCTCAAAAGTGTATAGCAACCAATTGCTAAGTCAATTGTGGAAATCATCAAGCAACCAAGTGAAATTTGGTCCTCCACTCAGTAAAAATATAAAAAACTTCTCTGTTTCTGCTGTCCAGCCAGCGCCGCCTGCTGTAGAGGGTTTTAGGAGAGTTTGTGTTGACAATTGATGATGGTAATGAGTGCCCAAGACACCTAGGTATGTGTGCTACCAGTCAATGGTTGGATTTTTGCCAAAAACACACTCCAAATGCATCAATTTTTGACTCCTCTTTCTCTGTTTTGTGAGAGCTCAAAAACCAGAGTTTTTCACTCAATCAAATGCATGTAAATTGCTTCAAAAATTGTTTAAGGCTTGCATAGGGGTTGCTAATACATCCCTCTTTGTCAAATACATATGTCTTTTGCCAGATTTACATGTATTTCCACCATACATCAATGCTTTCAAGCTTTAATGGAAAGCTTCCCAAAACCAGAATTTTGCTTTGCTTTGAGTTGCTCTAAAATGCTTTGTTTTTGCCTGTATCACCTGCAATCCGCTCAAGGATGTTTAGAAGACCTTACCCGATAGGCCAAGCTCTCAGATCTGATAGTATTTGGTGTGCTCCAAGCTTCATAGCTCCAATGGCAAGCTTCACAGCTTCTCTTCACAGCTTCTTCTCCCTCTTCTCTTCACTCACTCATAAACCCTAATAAACAGCACAAGGCTCTGATACCATGTTGAAAGAACGGTAGAGAGGGAGGAAACACACACACAGGAGCAAACCCTAATGAACATTGCAAACCCTAACCATAGAGGGAAGCCATCTCCACTCTCACACAAAGCATAATGCTATAATCCAAAATACACACAACACTATGAGTTGTGTCCACACACATCTAACCCTAGCTAATGTCCACACACTATGACCAGCTGGACACGCGGTCATTTATGTCTCACACATGTTCCTACCTAATCTGCCAGCACATAGCATAGCTGGCTCACATCGAGCTTGAATCTCAACAGTCCCTCTCAAGCTCATGATGTACTGCCGATGAAGATGTAGATGAGCTTGGGATATCAAGACTCTCAACAAACACTGCTCCTATGGCCACATCAGACGTATCCACAAAGACATGAAAAGGAAAAGACCAATCCGGAGACTGTAGAACTGGCGCAACAGAGATCATCTTCTTTAAATGTTGGAATGATCTTTCCTGAGGATCAGCCCAAACAAAAGCCACTTCTTTCTTAGTTAAGTGTGTTAGTGGTAAACACACATTAGCTAAATACCTTGAATGCCACTTAATTTGACCCACATATCTCATCAACTCTTTAACATTGAACTGGAGCCTTTGCAGATTGGATGGCTTCAATCTTCTTTACATCAATGGCCATCCCTTCACTTGAAACCACATGACCAAGTAGCACCCCACTTCTAACAGCTATGACACTCTTGTAAGGATTCAGTGTCATTCTGAACTGTCTACATCTCTCCAAACATAACTTCAGATGTAGCAAATGCAAGTCTTTCTTGCCAAAAATCGAAAAATCATCTACAAAAACCCTCATACCTACAAATATGGCTCAAATACCTTATGTGCCACAAAATTGAATGATGGTGGTCCATTCTTCAAGCCAAAACTCATTACTGTATACACAAATGCACCCCACTCAGTAATGAAGGCTGTTTTGTATTGATCCTCCTCAGCAACTTTAATCTGATTATACCCAGAAAACCCATCCAAAAAGCTATACATTTCAAACTGCATCACAAAACGGCATTGGAAAAGGATCAGTAATAGTTGCTGCATTAAGCTTTCTATAGTCCACACATACTCTCAGCTTCCCATTCTTCTTAGGTACCACTATAATTGGAGACAACCATGACACCTCATTCACTGGCTTGATGAAGCCTATTGCCAACAACTTATCTATCTCCTCCTTAACCTACTTTTTGCAAAACTAGGGTTCATTCTGTACCTTTGCTGCACAATCGGAACTGCATCTTTCTGCAAGTTAATATGATGTTGATGCAATGCAGGGTCTATACCTTTCACCTGAGAATACTCCCAAGAAAATACATCCATGTATTCTTGCAACAAATGTAACAACTCCTTCAAAAATTCTCCTTCAGCATGGACACTCACCTTTACCAGTTTTGGGTCAGCCTCTGTACCCAAATTAATCTCTTTCAATTCATCCTCCCTAACCCTACTAGAAGTGCCAAACTTCTTGTCATAGATTCTTTCAGCCATAATTCTTGCATCCTTCTCCTCCTACTCAATCTGTTCAATCTGTTCCTTGGTAGAAGATTCTACTGTGTGTTCCAGCAGCTGCCTGAATTCTGTTCCCTGAATCTCTTGTCCAGGTACTACATCTGACCTTTCCTGAACCTGTTCTTCATCCGGCTGTAATATATATTCCACATCCACCTCAAACACTGGAACAACTGTTGGATTTGCCTTTAGAAACTCCTCTTCCTCATCATCTTCAACTTCTTCTGCCAAATTGATAGTTTGTGCAAACAATGGTTTCTCCTTGAGTGGAATATTCTTCCTCCCTGCATGGGTATAGTCACTTTCTTCTTCCCTTTTCTTATAACAACCACATTCTCTCCCCAATCTTGTCTGACTTTGGCCATTCTGAGCCAAGGTCTTCCCAACAACATTTCATAAGAGGACGCTGAATCTGACATTCGAATGACCACAAAATTGACCAAGAAGGTCATACCTGCAATTCCAATATGTTGCTACTTGAGAATTCCTAACGGTTGTACTCTTGTTTGATCTGCCATCTTCACCTGAAAAGGTGTTGGAGCCAACTTTCCCAAGCCCATTTGTGTATAAACAACTTCAGATAAAATGTTTACTCCAGATCCTCCATCCAACAATACATCTTCAAAAATCCCACCCTTAAACTGAACTTTGATTACAGGCACAACAAAATCAACATCTGTTAGATCAATGTTGTTTACTACTGGGGACCCTATTTGATGAACCAATAATTGATCATCCTGATCCTGAAGTTTCCTCAACAACCTCTCCTTAAAAGCTGGCACCAAGCATAATAACTGATCCACCACTGACAATTGTAAGGGAGAGTTGATGAGTACCTCAAACCAATCTTTGTCCTGATTCACCTCAAGTTTAATGTTATCCTTTTGTTGCTGTTGGTCAGATTAACTTTCTGACTCTGATGCAGGCACACCCTGCTTCCTTTTCTCCTTCTGAATCTGCTTCTGTACCTGATCCCTAATTCCTTCTGCTCCTTCCAATCTATTGGTCCCTTTGCTTTGGATCTAGTGATAGCCATGACTTCAACATCATCAACTTGCATGCATTCATTACAATCACAAACCCACTCTTCCTTATCTTCTTGCTTGTGCTTCTCTTGAGTTGGTTGACTAACACCATCATACTCCTTTTGATCTGAGAGATCAACCAAAAGTACATTAGCTTGAGCTGGTGATTCTATTGTTGTTGCTGTTGTTGCTGCTGTTGCTGTCCTCCTTGCTGGTTACCCTGATTATACCTTAGCACAGGCGTTCCCCGTTCTTCTCTATGCCTAACCCACAATGCACAATTCAGGCCTACCCAATGATCGAGTGCACCATAGTACACACAAGGCATAGCACCTAGTGGTCTCCTATCATTATTCTCCTGCTCCCTCCATGGTGGTCTTGGAGGTCTAGGCCTCTGAAATGGTGTTCTGCCCCTAAATGGAGCTACTTGATTTGCTCCTATATCAACTCTACCTCTACCTACATCAGGTGTAGGTTGTCCTCTACTTTTAGGATTGTACCAACACTGAGCTGTGCTGTGACCATCCCTTTCACAAATGTGACAATATTGCTTCTCCTTTGGTGCTACCACAGAATACCCAAACTTTTTCAACTTACTTACCAAGTCCGCCTCTTTGGGATGCTTATCCTTCTGTTTTTTCTTCTTACTTCTCTCATTTCTTTTTCTTTTGTCCTCCGCTTCATCACTTTCTGATGATGTATCTGAATCCTCCTCCTTGTCTGAATCTGATGTTGCATCTGACCCTTTTTCAGAATCAGAACTGTTATCTCTACTACTCTTTGCTTTTGTCATACCCAACCTCTTTTCAACTCTTGCTGCAGCGGCAACAAGATCATTGATTCCTCCAGCAATGTCAATGCTTGCCACAACATTCTTCAAACTATGCCTTAATCCTTTCAAGAAATATCCTGCCAACATCTCATTAGTGGGTCTTTCATTGCCCTGCAATCTTTCATCCAAATATTTGAATTTTTGAGCATAGTCTTCCACCAACATATTCTTCTGCCTAATGTCCCTGAGTTTTCTCAGAACATCGGTTGGAGTCTTTTCCTTCCTGAACCTCTGCAAAAATGCTGTCCTCAAAGCATTATAATTAACAAAATGTGGTATACCATACTGGCTAAACCAGCTCATGGCTTTACCTTCTAATGTGGCTGCAAACTGCTGAAGTTTAATTGCATCATTGTATAAAGCCTGATAACCGCTTGCTTGCCATCTAGTTTCAAACTGGGCTACATGGCAATCTGCATCTTCCTTGGACCCTCCTCTGAATTTAGCGGCTTTGATCGTGGGGTTGAGAGGTGGTTGAGTCATGAGGTTTGGCTGTGGTGGTCTCCTAGGTCGTTGCCTGGTAGCCTCCTGTAGTGGGTCAAACTGGAGACTTCTTCGTACTCTTGGAGATCTTCCTACCAAGAGTAAAGCCCCTAACAATTGCCTCACTTGCCTTCCCCCTGCTGCTCCAGAATTCTCCCCCCGTTGGTCTACTACGATTTTCAGAGAGTGGACTCTCCTGACCATCTTGCGCATCTTGATCATAATGAAATGGATCAATATTGCCTGCTTGGGCCTGTGCCCTTGTATAATAAACTCTGCCTACTCTTCTCTCCCTCTCTGACATGCATCCTCTCTGGCATTCATCACCTTTGTCCAAATAGGACAAACACAGCAGGATCGCCAATTGTTCATCAACATAAACACGAATACAACAAGCAGACACAATTTCTCCACAAGAAACATGTTGAATAGGCGAAAATAGAAATTTAGACACAGGAGAAACTTAATATGCAGACAGAAATTCGACAGAGCAAACTCACACAAGAGATAGATAAAACCTTGAAATTTGCTTCATTCTCTCCTCTCCACATTACATTGCTTCCCCTTCTTTTCTACCTTACTCAAAAAACATTACTCTTTCCCCAAAACATTATTCTTGAATAACCGTTACATATCTTAACTTCCAAGATCCCAAGAAATTCATCATACATTCCTACCACCTTATAATTCCGACTTAGCACATATCCGACTTACTAAATATCCAACTTACTACATATCCGACTTAGCAACATTCAACCTAAGAGAACTATGCCTTCAACACTTCAGCTACTAGTTCAGTGGCATCTTTACATGTGCTTGCTCTTGGTTCACTGGCACTGCTACATGTGCTAGGTACTGGAGCATTTGGCCTATGCCATCGCACTTGTCCCAAAAACCTTCTCAGCTCCTTCACACTTATCGGGATTGGAGCTTTCCAAATCACCTCCACCTTGGTCGAGTCTACTACAATGCCTTCCTGAGATACTATATGGCCAAGGAGCATACCGGTCTGGACTGCAAATGCACATTTTGATGGGTTCAGGCTCAGTTTGGAACCTCTATATTTTGAGAGGCATAACTCTAGGTGCGTCAGGTGTTGACATGACTTCCCAAAGACACTGAAGTCATTGATGAACACCCAAATGAAGCTTGTCAGATGCTCTTCAAAAATTTCATGAACCATTTGGCTAAAACATTGCTAGAGCATTCTTTAGCCTGATCATCACATTGGATGTGAAGGAACCCCATTTGGTGATGAATGCCATCTTCTCTCGATCCTCTGGTGCCATCTACCTGATTTTAGCCCCACTGAATCCATCTAAGAATGAATACATTTCACGACTGACTACTCCATCCAACAGGGAATCTATGAATGGCAGAGGAAAGGGGTCTAAATTGATTGGCAGAGGAAAGGGGTCTAAATTGATTGCGGCATTAAGCTTCTTGTAGTCCACACACAGACCCTGAGCTTTTGATTTTTCTTGGGGATGATCACGATCGGAGACAACCAAGTTGCCCAATTGATTAGATATTTTAATCTGACATGTAGTAGCTTATCCATCTCCTCCTTTGCCCTTTTTGCATAGTTCATATTCATTCAATATCTTTGCTGTGGGATTGGAAGAACTGCGTCCTCCCTTAGATTGATTCGATGATGGTGGAATCGGGGGTCAATCCCTTTCATATCTGTGTAGCTCCATGCAAATACATCCTTGAAGGAAGTGATAAATCCTTGAATCTCCTCTCGTAATGCATAATCTAAGTTTTAATTGATTCGGACTATCCTTGTGTCTGCCTCTATGCCCAGATTCATTTCCATCGGCTCATCTTCTTTGACCCGTCTCTAGACTGCTTTAGGTTCTTTTTGAAAGCCTTCTCTACCGTAATAATTTATTGGAGGTCTAGTACGCTGTCATCTTTGGCCAATCCTTCATAAAAATCATGGGCCGCCTCATCTAGAGACTCCACCTTCCTCAGTTGGTCCTGCTAACTCTCATCTACCTCATTCTGGTGTTTATGGGCTAGGTGGTACTTCTACATTATGCTAACCACATCCACCTCAAACAAGCTGACAAAATTGGCATTTTGCTGAAGGTATTCCTCTTCTTCATCCATATCCAATCCTTCAGAATGTTGACTCCTTTGACTACTTTTAATTGAGAGACGGGCTCTACTTTCTTGGGCGGGTTGGCCCCTGAAAGTCTGACCTTCTTCTTGCCTCTCCAGATGGTGATTTTATTTGCATCCCAATCTTACTTTATCCATGCCGATTGGAGCCATGGTCTACCCAATAACATCGAGTAGGCACCTTTGATGTCCTCCATGCGAAGCACCACCACTACTATTTGGACGGTGAATCCAGAGACTTCCATTTCCATTGTTAGCCTTCGGATCAATCTGAGCAGCTATACTCTAAGTTGATCTACCATTTTTATCGCAAATGGAACTCGATCCTAGCTGCTCAATCCCAGTTTTTGACATGTCGTAGCCCGACACAATGTTGACTCCTAATCCACCATCCAATAGCACCTCTACTATGTCTATTCTAGATAGCTTGACCTGAATCATCAGGATGGCTTCATCATAGATCGGAGCTTCTCTCGACAGAGTCTCCATCTTATCAATGTGCATGGCTTCCAGAGTCTAGGACAGACCTGTCCTTTCCTCCTAGGGCATCAGCCTGGCAGACTAGGTACTCTTTGAAATTCAATACTAGGGATAAGAGCTGCTCCATCGAGATACGGATCTAATGTTTCTTTAGATCCTCCCATATATCATAATGTAGAGTTTCTTTCTTTGCCACCCTTTGCATCCTTTCTTCTTTCTTTGGTGCCTAAGGGTTTACTGTGTCCCATGTCTTTGACACTTCCCCTTCCTGATCTGTGCTTTGCTGGATAGGACCACCAGATTATAGTGTGACCTCATCTTCTTTACTGAGTTATCGACCGTGTCCTTTTATTCTTTGTCTTCCAAAGTGCTTCTTGAGCTTGTGGCTTATGTACCCAATCAGACACTTGTGTCCAAACCTTGTGATGATCCTTCTATGTGACCACTTTTTTCTTCCCTTTCTTATTCGAGGTCAGTGCTTTCTCTGCCTCCAGAGTCTTAGGTTGCATTTACCTTGTCACCGCCATGGCTGACGATTCGGCCTCCTCCATGGTCGGCCTGTCTACTACCTGTTCCTCCAGAGCTGTAATCTCCATGGCATTCATCATTGAGTGACCAACAGGCGCTAGAGGTCGACGCCTGTGAAGCATCTTCCACCTCGGCTCTATGTTTCTTCTATATCTCACAGTATGACTTCCGCAATGACCCAATGCATGGCAATAAAAACATGTGAAATTCAAAGCCAGGCGCTGTGCACTTGGGAGAAAATACTCTTAGGAGGAATGGATGCCTTCTGTATGGTTCTTGTGGAGCTATCTATGGGGCAGGTTGAACTTTCGCCACCACTAGGGCTGGTATTGCAGTTGGTTGAGGTAATCTTCTTCCATTATATCTGCAAGCATCCATAGTGTGCGTGGAAGTTTTGCAAATGGCACACCAGAGTGCATTTAAGCCACATTCCTCGGCCACATGGCTGTGATTCCGACATCTCGCACACCCGATCAAACTTCTTGAGGGGTCTTTTCTCCATCTCATTGGACACTTAGGCATGGCCACATCCAGTTCCTTGGCTGCTTTCCCTACCTTCTTGCTCTTTAACCGTGTCTTTGAGACATCAAAATCTTCTTCTTCCTCATCCGAAGAGCTGGAAGTGTATTTTTTTAACTTGATTTTTCTATTTCTCTTACTTTTTCCTTTGGCTGATGTCACCAATACTCTCTTCGCCCTAAGTGCTGAGTCCACCAGCTGCTCCAAAGTCAAATATGCAAGATCTACACTAGCCACCACTACCCTTTTTCAATCCCTTTCTGAAGTAGGAATTGAGGATCTCTTTTGCTAGCCAATTGGTTGCATCGAGTCTTTGGAGGAGATTTTGAAACTTTGTGACAAAATCTTCCACTATCAACTTCTTTTGGTTCATCTGGCATAGCTTAACCAGCACATGCACGAAGGTCTTGTCCTCCCGAAATCTCTAGAGAAATGCATCTCTGATTGCATCATAGGTTAGAAAATGAGCATACTCATATTGCACAACCTAGAGTGCTGCACTCTTTTGTAAGGTTGATACAAAAGTTTCTTTCTTTAGATTTTGATCAATCTACTCAGGGACATTCATGTGCCAAAGCAATGTCAAAAAGAAGAATGTGTGCATCCACATCCCCAATGATTTCCTAGAAAATTTTGTATACTTCAGTGTGGCAGCTGGTCGTGGAAGCATGTTGAAGTGATGAAATCATGGAGGTGGTAGTAGGGGGGCGGGGGCGTGGGAGAGGTGGTAGTAGGGGGGGCGGGGGAGGTGGTGGGTGTTGTGGTGGGTTGTTCCTAACGTCTAGAGAGGATAAACGAGCTATAGATTCGTCGTCCTCCTCCTCGTGTGATGATTCCAAGCTGGATTTATAGCAAACAAAAGTGCCTGAGTGTGTAAACATGCTAAATAACACTGCTCACGTGCTGACATGAGCTCTCTTGGCCATGCAAGGAATGCTAGACTCAAAAACAAAGAAAAATACATAGACCGTAAAACAAGCAAAAACACCTAGATGCATCGTGGTTTCCAAAGTGTTATCGGGTGACCGCGATCTAGAAACCTACTGAGTGTGCTCTGGTTATGTGCGCAACATACACCAGTGTAATGCCAAACAAAATAACATAAATAGGTATAGAAGACTAAGTATAACTTAATCACAAGAGACAAATTACCATTTACAAGAGATGAATTGGCACTTATGTATTACCCAGATGAAAAGAAAGAGAAAGAAAAGACTAACATACATAGACAACACTTGATTGATTAAGCTGGCCAACAATCAACAACCATTGCTTTGATTTCCATTACAGCTTATACTGCTAAAGGCACAATTAGAAAATAAGAAAAAAAAATTATGCTTTGAGCAATGGCAGTGTTACATCTATGATGGCTAAGATAACGACCACAACTTTTGTGAGATCCCTCTGCCCCCTTCGCGCACCACCGGACTCCCAGTAGTTGATAGCGGAAGCAACCCCCTCATGCGCGAGGTAGGGTTTCTCACTCGGGGCCCCGCCCTCGAATTTCCGAGCACGAGACTAAGCTGGTGGTCATTGCGAAAACCGAAACGGGGAAAATTTTCCATGCCCGAAAAGTGGGGACGATTCCACCTTTTTAAATTTTCTTAACGAATTTTTCTAGCGAGATCAAATCTAAACTATCCTTCACCTGAATAAACCAGATAGAAGGAAACTATCACTGATATAATTTGATCATCTGAGTAATTTCAATGCTTTTTCCTAATCAAGATCAGGCACAACCGTTGATCCACTTAATTGAGAAATTTATTAGGGAATTAACAAACTACTCAAATCCTAGCGTAATCCTAAGATTTTTCACTTTTATTATTAAAACTCCACTGATTCTAGCCTAACCCCATCCGGCCCATGGGTTTAGCCACCACCCTACCACTGGAATCGGTAGAACCAAACAAGTACTCACCCACCCATAATTGAAATGCCTTTCTTAACTTTAGCTTTAGAAAACAGATACGCACACACTCCTCTTTAAAACTTTAATATAAAAATAATCCACTGACAAAATAGATATGGTCACAGATTTCATAATTCAAAATTTCCATTCAATCCCTTGTTTCACAAAAACAGTACCACTCTGGACTCTCCGTTGGGACCAGCTGGTCAGCCACACAACGAGATCCAGTATAATAAATTACAATAATCACTTTGTCAACATACATATAAATATCTTCCACGATATACGCATGGGTGTCCTAAGCACCGCGAGCCTGTGCATCGCCTGGTCAGAACCCTCCAGGATCCTCCTTAGGTGTCCTAGTACTTCACTGAGGGACCACTGCTTCGTCGGCCCTTGCCCATCGTACCGGAAGCACACCATTTTTCACCATACCCAGGCTGGTCAAGACCTGGGTAGGTTTTTGCCGCGTGAGCTTCCCTTAGATAAACATATATGCCAAATGCTCCCTCCTTTTGGCGTAAGACAGTCCTTTAAGAAAACAGGGTTTCTATGCAAGCTTTGAGTTTTGATTTTGTTTGAATACTGTAAGATTCCTCCCCAGCCTCTCAAAATGTCCAGCATATTCCCCTGTAATCAATTCCCTCTTCAGAAATGTAAGAGATCTTGTCTCTACTTGTTGTTGACATAGAGAGAGAGAAAATATTCTAGAGAGAGAATATTCAGATTTTGAATATTTTTAGATAGAAAAAATTCTCATAATATTAAAATAAATTTTCCTGAAATAAAAATTCAAAAAGAACTTTCCAATGTGCAATTGGAATTAATTGGAAATGGGTATAAAGGACCTTAGCCTAAGGGTTTAGATTTTCACAAAATTTTGGATTATGGTCCAATTAAGGTTCCTGTGGGCCAATAGGATCAATCCATGTGTGGGGAGGAGATAAATCCAATTTGTAAAAGAAGATACCCAAAAATGAGTAAATGCTCACATAAGATGAAGAGTTGACTATGTACAAGGTTTATTAGTAAGAAACTATGAGTAATATCAAAAATATGAGATATTTTGGGTATAATGATTCCTTTTTGACACATATGTAAGGAAGGGGAGTCCCTAAAAGGAGGTGCATACTTCACATGCTTGAATGAGTTTTAAACTAAAAAATATTGTGATATTTTTATCTCTCCTCTCTCTTGAACCAAACCAAATCAAAATGGAACCAAACCAAATCAAAAAGGAACCAAACTAGGTCCAAATCTAGTCCAAATTCAATCAAACTGAAATCTAGAAAATTCTAGAAATCAGTTAGCTTTGGTTAGAGCTTCCCTCTCCTATAAATAGAACATGAATCATTTGAAAAAAATAGGAGAATTTTACTATACTAGAGTTATGCTGAAATAATGCTAATTTCTACTATTCTCTAAAATTCTCTCCAAATTGGAGAAATTGGAGCTTCCCTCTTTCTTCAATCCCCATTGGTGGCTTCATCAACATACTAAACCAATTGATTGGTTGGGGGCCTCTACCGTGAACAAAGAATCAAGCAATTTGTAAGGTAAATGGTGAATTTTGATTCTTTTCTATAATTTCTCAATGTTTCTCTCTTCTCAACCCCTCTCAAGATTGAGAAGCTTAATTGGAATGGTTTTTGAATGCTATTGAAGTTAATTGATGAATGGTAGTGAAGAATTACATAATTTGATGAATGCTATTGAAGTTAATTGATTAATGATAGTAAAGAATTACATAAATTTCTATTTATGTTTAATTCTAATGGTTTTTATGTAGATTCTCTCTCTCACTCAAGAAATGGTCATACTCATGACCCATTCTCAATCCAAATGAAGCTTTTCATAAAGCTTTTCCTTAATCCAAGATTAATCTATGCTTGAGGCCAAATTAATGGCTTTTTTCTATGCTTTTAGTTTATGTATTTCATGAATATTGATGATTCAATCCATTATTGGAATAATGATCCAATTAGGGATCATTCTAATCATTCTCTTAATGATAAGCTTTATCCTTCAAAATAAATTGAGATTTATCAGTCATAGTAGTGGAGCTATGGTAAAATTTTTATAAAAATTACACATAAAATAATTTCATTCAAAGCATGAAAAGAGGACTTCCTACCATATTCTAAGAATTATCATCCTAGATTAATTGAAAGAATTTTATTGTAATCATGGAGAAATTGATTTTTATGTTATGCATAATTGATGATTATTTTATTGTAAAAGTGTTACTTTTATCATATTGGGATTTCATGCAGAGGTATGCATAAAAGATTATTATATTAATATAAAAGTGTTACTTTTATCATATTTAGATTTCATGCATAGAGGTATGCATAAAAGATTATTATTTTAATATAAAAGTGTTACTTTTATCATATTTGGATTTCATGCATAGAGGTATGCATAAAAGATTATTATATTAATGTAAAAGTGTTACTTTTATCATATTTGGATTTCATGCATAGAGGTATGCATAAAAGATTATTATTTTAATATAAAAGTGTTACTCTTATCATATTTGAATTCATGCATAGAGGTATGCATAAAAATTGATTATTTTATTATAAAAGTGTTACTTTTATCATATAAAGAATGGAATTTCAATTCAAAAGTGTTATTCGCATCCAAATTGAATTTATGCATAGGAAGATGCATAAAAGAATGGAATTTCAATTCAAAAGTGTTATTCTCATCCAAATTGAATTTATGCATAGGAAGATGCATAAAAGATGGATTTTCACTTCAAAAGTGTCAATTCTCATCTAAATTGAGTTTATGCATAGGAAGATGCATAAAAGATTGAATTTTAATTCAAAAGTGTCATTTTCATTTAAAATGAATTTATGCATAGGAAGATGCATAAAAGATTGATTTTTATTTCGAAAGTGTTAGTCTCCTTAAATGGAATTTATGCATAAATAAATGTGTAGAGAAATCTTATATCAAATATAAGGATTCTCTTGTATTCTATAAAAAGATATGAAATGTGATAAGATGTGATAAGAGGTGTATGAGATGTGATAATATGTGATAAGATGCATATGGGAAGTGATAGGATGTGATAAGAGGTGTATGAGATGTGATAGAATGTGATAAGATGAGTTAAGATATGTATGAGATGTGATAGGATGTGATAAGAGGTGTATGAGATGTGATAGGATGTGATAAGATGCATATGAGATGAGTTAGGATGTGATAAGAGGAGTTTAGATGTGATAAGATGTGTATGGGATGAGGTAAGAAGTGTATGTGATGGGATAAGATGTATATGGGTTGTGATAGGGCAAGAATGGATGTGATGTAAAAGAATAGATGTGAAGGCGTATGTGGTTATATGAATGGGAATGTGGAAATGGATGTATGAATTTGAATGTGGATGTGGATGTATGAATGAATGTGGATATGGATGTAGATACGGATGTGGATGTATGTATGTGGATGTGGATGTATGAATGAGGATGTGAAAATGGATGTATGCATGTAGATGTGTATGTATGAATGTGAATTTGGATGTGGATGTGGATGTGGATGTGGATGTATGGATGTAGATACGGATGTGGATGTATGTATGTGGATGTGGATGTATGAATGTGGATGTGGATGTATGAATGAGGATGTGAAATGGATGTATGCATGTAGATGTGGATGTATGGATGTGAATGTGGATGTGGATGTGGATGTATGGATGTGGATATGGATGTGTATGTATGAATGCGGATATGGGATTGGATGTATGATGTGGTTTTACTAACATGGATGTGTATGTAGAATAATAAATGTGAATGTGTATGTGAAATAATGTGTCGTCGATATGAGTACACATATGAATGGAATGTGGAATAAGTAACATGGACTGAGGAGGGATAATGTGGAAAGACGAGAGTTCGATATAGAAACTGTATTTTGTGACCTGTTTGTAAATGATTGTTTTATGTCAAGAATGCTGGGGAAGCATTTTGATCGTCTTGTGGATTAAGGTCATGGAGACCAATCTGATAAAGTTGCAACGCTGACAGAGAGTCAATGGAGGACGTCTCGCGTAGCAAGGTCGACCGAGGTCTTGACCAGCCTTGGTTCGATTTAAATGGTGAGCTTCCAGTACAGTGGATGAGGGACCAAGGAAGCGGCCTATGAGTGAAGCGCTAGGTCTCCTGCGAAGGATCCTAGAGGGTGCTGACCATACGGTGCTCGGGCTCTGGGTCGTCGAAGATACCCACACGTGCGTCGTGGAAGATATTGGAACAAGGAGTAAGAGTTGTTTTCTGAAACTGGGCATGGATCTGGTTGATTGACCTTGCTGGTCCTCAAACAGATGAGTTCATGGCTCTCTTACATGGATCTGTTGATTGAGCTTGCTGATCTTCAACGAGGATTCCATCTTGATTTTTATATGTGAAAATATTATCGGATACTATGAGCTAGGAACTATTGAAAAGGCCCCTGAGTGAACAGGTGGTGAGCGTTCTGGTTGCCAATGATGCCATAAGTACACCGATGAATGAATGATTGAAAATATGGATTCAATTAGAGATTTTGAGGATTGTCATCAGTGACATAACGGTTTCATTAAAGGATTGTTTTAAAGTTAGTTGATGCTGAGAAAAAGGCAATTTCATATTGGGTGTGTAAGTGGTGTGACTAGTTTTATGTTTGCATGAACTTTCGGCTAGGGGGCCTGGGAACTCTTTTCCCCTGGTACCCAGGACAAAACCTAACCAAATTCCTAATTGGATCCCATCACTACAGTGGTTGGGCGGTTGGCTAACCCATGGGACTGGATGGGGTTAGGCTGGACTGATGGATCCGTAAATCGAGACTCAATTTCTATTATTACGATAGATAAAGAAAATCCCAGATAGTAATTGTTTTATGGATAGGAATCAATGGCTGTGCCTCTTGATGGGGAAAAAAGCGTTGATCCCAATGATCCAAGTGCAAGTTTCTTCCTTGATCGGACCGAGTATCTTTATAGGTGCAGTCGGATCAGCGTGATCAGTAATGATCTTCACTATGTTAGAGTAAAAAGTTATCCTGGTGGAATCGCCCGTGCTTTCTGGGTAAGGGAAGTTTTTCCAGGTTCGGTTTTGGAAAAATCGACGAATTAGTCTCTTGTCCGGATATCCGTGGACGAGGCCCGAGTGTGGGACCCTGCCCCACGCAAGAAGTGCTACTTCTGCTGCTAGTACCCCGAATCCGTTGCGCGGTGGGGATAAGGATCTCACAGTTGGTATCAGAGCCAGGTTGGCTAATAAAGATCAACTGAGAAGCCAAATATGTCAAAAATTTATCAAGTAGAACAAAAAGGTTGTAATTGTGTGATATAATTCATACAATTGATATTTAACTGAAAATTCGTAAATTACTAATTGAGTCTTCAAATGGAAGTACCGCAATTGTATGGAACCCGGACTTGCTTGAGGCCTAGACATGATGGTATTCACCTTATAGTTCCAAGTACCATGACTACCCGTATATACCGAGGGTATAACTGTAACTCTTTACCGGCAGTATATACGAGTAAATCTAAGACTTGAAATTATAAGCATTAATGCTATCCAGTTGATGAATTCGAATGTGGTTGATATGATTTTTAATTCTGTTTGGGAACTGATGAATTGATTTGGATTCTAATTGAAAAAATGATGATCCCTGAAAATGGGTTGAAATGTAATAAGCTGAGCGAAACCACAATGTGGATGATTGGGACGAGTCCCTGTGATGATAAGTGATGATAATGATTTCAGCAAATCACTATGAGATTAGTGGATTGTGCTGTCAAATTGCTACTGTTAATACTTGACACGGTAGATCAAGTTAAGGGATGACAAATTGAGAACTTGCTTAACTGAAATTCCAGTGGAGGAATGTTCAGAAGGAAATTTTTCGATCTAATGGACCATTATCGTGTTAAAGATATGAATGATATGATCTGAATGAATTGTTATTTAATGATGAGTTCTATATAAGGGATATTTATTCCCGTATTCTATTGGGTTGACCAGAATATAAGAAACCCCAAAATAAATTGAATCTTAAGAAAAAGAGTTGTCCTCTACTTTGCGAGATGAGGACATCTCGCACTTTTTAAGTGGGGTAGAATGTAAAATTCCTCCCCCAGCCTTCGAGGTATACAGGAGTAAGAACCTCCCTTTTTGATCTTATATTTTCCCGCTCTAAAATAAAAGAGGATTCTGTTTAAGAAGGAAGACCTTTCCCCAGAATACTTTCTCAGGAGCCCACCTGTTTTAAGGATTCAGAACAATGAGTTCAGAAGTGAGAACCGGTGTTTTTGATGCCAAGGTTTTGGTCATTAGTTAAAAGACTGCCCGACTCCTACCATGACAAGGGCACAGGGAAGTCAAGAACCCAAATTCAGAGACCAATTTCTTCATACCAATCTAATCATGGTCCGTCTCAGACAAGATTGCTTAACTCCATTAACTAGGTCCGACCCATTGATTAGGGTCGAGATAACCAGTCAAATGCTTGACGACATAGAGCAACAGATGCATGTAATTCTTAAAGATATAAAAGCTGCCCAGGATCGACAGAAACAGTATAAAGATAAGAAGAGGACAATCAAAGAATTCAAAGAAGAAGATATGGTCTTCATTTGAGTACGGACCAAAAGAAGTTCTTTATCTCTTGGAGAGTATAAGTAGTTATCCCCCAGATATTGTGGACCAAAGAAAGTAGGTGACTTAGCCTACGAACTTCTTTTATCTCCTCATCTCAAAGTTCTTAATGCCTTCTATAGAAAAATGTGCCAAAATCAAATCATGAAAAGATGGTAAAACTTCAATTGAAAGATAGCTTTGGCTTCTAAGTTATGCTAGCTCCTTCCTTTATATAAGTCGTAACTTTTACTTGCCGCTCGCAGTTATCTTACTTCCATCGATCTCCTTTCTTTCTTAATCTCCTTCATGGCTTGGCAGCAGGAATTGGTTTTATCCATGATGATTTCTCACCTTCAAGACGCAAGCGAGTCTGTGAAGAAGGATTTTATAGAACTGTATGAGCGCTCACTTTTCCCTCACTTGGGAACTTCTGTAGCTCAGACCAAATGGCGGACCTATCAAGACATAACTAGGGTAACACCGTGGGATCAGCAGCACTTTCGTAACAATGTCCGCTTGGCTATGGTTATTGAAGCTTTGGGTTTGGGTCCCCGATACTATTGCGTGATGAGATCAAGGCATGTTGGGTTTTTTGAGCGGGTCTTCTTACTAGCGTGTTTTCTTCCTCATCAGAAGATATGCCTTTATCCTGTTTTTGGCTTGTGTGGATTAAGGTCATGGAGACCAATCTGATAAAGTTGCAACTGCTGAGACAGAGAGTCAATGGAGGACGTCTCGCATAGCAAGGTCGACCGAGGTCTTGACCAGCCTCGGTTCGATTTAAATGGTGAGCTTCCGGTACGGTGGATGAGGGACCAAGGAAGCGGCCTATGAGTGAAGCGCTAGGTCACCTCTTGCGAAGGATCCTAGAGGGTGCTGACCATACGGTGCTCGGGCTCTGGGTCGTCGAAGATACCCACACGTGCGTCGTGGAAGATATTGGAACAAGGAGTAAGAGTTGTTTTCTGAAACCGGGCATGGATCTGGTTGATTGACCTTGCTGGTCCTCAAACAGATGAGTTCATGGCTCTCTTATATGGATCTGTTGATTGAGCTTGCTGATCTTCAATGAGGATTCCATCTTGATTTTTATATGTGAAAATATTGTCGGATACTATGAGCTAGGAACTATTGAAAAGGCCCCTGAGTGAACAGGTGGTGAGCATTCTGGTTGCCAATGATGCCATACGTACACCGATGAATGAATGATTGGAAATATGGATTCAACCAGAGATTTTGAGGATTGTCATCAGTGACATAATGGTTTCATTAAAGGATTGTTTTAAAGTTAGTTGATGCTGAGAAAAAGGCAATTTCATATTGGGTGTGTAAGTGGTGTGACTAGTTTTATGTTTGCATGAACTTCCGGCTAGGGGGCCTGGGAACTCTTTTCCCCTGGGCATCTATTTATGCATAAAAATCATTTATGATGAAAATCACTCTTTTAATTAAAAAAATCTTTTATGCATAGAAATCATTTATGATGAAAATCACACTTTTAATATAAAAAAATATCTTTTATGCATATGTTTAAGCATAAAAATCCATTTATGATGAAAATAACACTTTTATAGTCAAAATAAAAATTGAATATGCTTCCTTCTATGCATAGAATTTATTCTAAAGAAAGTAACACTTTTTTAATAAAATATTTTTAGTATGCATTTTTCTATACCTAGGATGAAAAATAACACTTTAAGAATACATATATGATGGAAATTACTCTTTCTGAATAAAAAAAAGTATTTAACTTATTTTACGCAATTTTAGAAAATTTTGCCATAACCTCCTTTCTATGGCTGACCATTTTTCAATTTTTAACTCTCTAAAGTTAATTAGAATTTCACCAAGAGTATTTAAATCATTCTAATGTAAACATTTTCTACTTATCAAAGAGAAACGTTATGAAAAACTTGATTTTATCCATTAATCATTCATCTAGGATAAAGAATGGTTGGATTTACTAAAGAAGAGAGGGAAATGCCTTTTTTCAATGAGGCAAGCATAACATCATATTCAATTTAGAGAAGACAAAAATCATAAAAAACCATAAAATGAATAGAAAAGAGAAGAATCTCCAACTTACAAAGGAATTTGAGAGCTTTCCTTTGGCTTCATGGTTTGAGGGTTCTACTCTTGTTTGGAAACAAGAGTGCCACCACCAGTCTTTAGAAGAAGGAAGGTCAAAAAACTAATGAATTATGAGTAAATTCACAGTTTTCTGGCTCTAGGGAGAAGTAGGGTAACAGTGCAAAAACACTATTAAGTTTCAACAAAGGGGAAGGCTTCTATTTATAGAAAAAAGTGAGCTTCTAACCAAGCCAACTGATTCTAGAATTTCCAGATCAATTTGGTCAATTTTTGACCATTTTTTGGTTAGTTTAGTCCACTTTTTGGATCTAGTTGAAACAGGAGAGAGGAGAGAGGAGAGAGGAGAGAGGAGAGATAAAAATATCTCATTATTTGGGAGTTTAAAACTCTCCCACACATGTGAAATAGGCGCCTCCTTCATGAGGGGAATTCCCCCATACTGAGGTGTCAAAAATGCATCATTTCATCTAAATATCTCTCTTTTTTAACTATGAGGGGAATTCCCCCATACTGAGGTGTCAAAAATGCATCATTTCATCTAAATATCTCTCTTTTTTAAATAGGCGCCTCCTTCATGAGGGGAATTCCTCCATACTGAGGTGTCAAAAATGCATCATTTCATCTAAATATCTCTCTATTAACCTTGTCCTTAGTCAACTCTTCATCTTATGTGAGTATTTACTCATTTTTGGGGGATTTTCCTTTTATTCTTCTATTTATCTCCTCCCTACATTTGGATTAATCTTATTGGTCCATAGGAACCTTCATTTAAAATTTCGAAAAAATCTTGACCCCTAGGATAATGCCTCTTGAACAGATTATACTTAATTTCTAATGCACCTTCTGAAAATCTTTTTGAACTTCTATTTCAGGGGAACTTATTTTAATAAGATGAGATATTTTCCTATCCAAAAATATTTAAAAATTGAATTATCACTCTCTAGAAGATTTTCTCTCTCTAGGCCAAAACTGGTAGAAACAATATCTTTTATATTTCTGAAGAGGGATTTGATTATAGGGGAAGATGCTGGACATCTTGAGAGGCTGGGGAGGAATCTTACATTCTCTCCCACTTAAAAAATGCGAGATGCCCTCATCTCGCAAACTGGGGGGGTGATAAGCTGTGTTGAGATCCAAGAAAGTTTCCACTGCTTCGAAAAATGCAGTCCAGAACCTTGAAGTAAACTTGGGATCTCGATCACTTACTATTCTCTTGGGTAGGCCATGCAATCTGAAGATTTCTTTGAGGAACACTCTGGCCACATCCTTTGCAGTAGTGTAGGTTTCTTTTATTGAGATCAGATGGGCAACTTTGGTTAGTCTGTCAACTACCACGAAAATGGAGTTGTAACCTGATTGTACTGAAGGTAATCCAGTAATAAAGTCCATACTAATACATTTCCACTTCATCTGGGGGATGTCCAATGGATGTAATTTTCCAAGCATTTTTACTCTTTCAGCTTTGACTTTCTGGCATGTCAGACATTGACGCACATGATTCAGTACATCCTTTTTCAGACCAGGCCAAAAGAAGCTTTTCTTTACAGACATGTAGGTTTTGATGAAACCTGGATGTCTTGCTATAAGGCTGTCATGGGCTTCATTCAAAATTTGACTCTTGGTTCCCTCATCATTGGGAATGCATAGCCTGCGATTATAATACATAATGCCACCATCCAAGCTGTACCCTTGAACTCTGTTCAACTCCTGTGGAGTTTTGCCTTCCTGCATAAGTAGGGCAGCAATAGGGCCAAAGAATCTATCCTGCATGATCTTCTCTCTTGCTTCAATAATCAAAGGATTTGATACTACAGTAATTGCAAGCAAGGAGGCTTTTCTGCTGAGGGCATCTGCTACCACATTTTCTTTGCCTGGGTGGTACTTGATTTCAAAATCAAACTCCTGTAAGGTCTGCATCCACCTTCTTTGGCGCATGTTGAGGTCCTTTTGAGTGAAGATCCACTTTAAGCTCTGATGATCTGTCATCAAAGTGAATCTTTTTCCCAGTAGGTAATGTCTCCACAACTTTAAGGCATAGACTATTGAAAGTAATTCTAGGTCGTGGTGGACAGCATAATTCCTCTCATGCATTCTCAGCTTTCAGGATTCATAGGCCACTGCATGACCTTCCTGCATGAGTGCACCTCTCAGGGCAAAACCACTTGCATCAGTTACCTCAAGGGGTAGAGAGAAATCTGGCAGCTTCAGAACGGGACTAGTTACCAAGGCGGTCTTTAGCTTATCAAAAGCACTCTGACACCTGGCAGACCAGTGAAATGGGGTATTCTTTTTGATAAGGTTAGTTAGGGGGAAGCTATGAGAGCATACTTTGGTATAAAAATTCTATACCAACCAGTCAATCCCAAGAATCCTCTGACTTCTTTCACTGTCTTTGGTTCAGGCCAATCTATGACTGCTTGGACTTTTGCTGCAAAATCTGGAGAAATTCCATCTTTGCATACCAGAAAGCCCAAGTATTCAACATGGTCGGTAGAGAAAGTGCATTTTCTCTTTTGGCAAAGAGTTGGTGCTTCCTTAGAATCTCAAGAACTTTTCTGACATGAGTCTCATGGTCAGCTACATTCTTTGAGAAAATCAGAATGTCATCAAAGAAAACTAGAACAAAATCATCCAAGTATTCTCTGAGGATGTCCTGCATTAGGTGATTGAATGTAGCTGGGGCATTAGTTAATCCGAACGGCATGACAGTAAATTCATAATGCCCATAGCGAGTATTGATGGCTGTTTTCGATATATCTTGATCATTGATCCTGATCTGGTAATACCCGGATTTGAGATCTATCTTTGTGAAGATTTGGACTCCATTTAGCCTGTCCTCCAGAAGCTCATCAATTCTTGGGATAGGATACTTATTCTTCACTGTCAGAGCTGATTTAGACCTCTGTAGTCCACACAAAGTCTAAGTGTTCCATCTTTCTTTTTCTGAGAGAACTGGTGCATCCCAAGGTGAAACACTGGGTCTTACAAACCCTTGTTCTAACAGCTATCTAAGCTATTCCTTGAGTTCGATGGCTTCAAGAACTGGCATTTTGTACGTGCGCAGGGCTACTGGCTGAGCTCCAGGGGTCAATTCAATCACATGATCTACTTCCCGGATTGGAGGCATTTCGGTTAGCTTTGCTTGGAATAGATCATCAAATTCATTTAACCATTCTGGTTCTTTAGCCTTAAGCTTTGAGTCTACTGGATTCATTTTGACAACATAAATTTGCTGCTTCTTTCTAAGTCCTTTCAGCAACTTAGAAGCTTTTACTAACTGAAGGTCTGGGGATCCGGAAACTCTAGTTCCTTGAACTTTGTTCCCATGAAGGTCATGGAAGGAAATGGTTCCATTGTGACAATGTATGTCAGCTTGATTTTTGTGGAGCCAATCCATTCCAAGGATCTCGTCAAAAACTCCCAGATGTAAGACTTTGAACTGACAGTCGGTTACATTACCATCTAGATTGAACTGGATAAGATCTGTCTCATGGTGAGTGAAAAGAGTCTTCCCACTGGCCAATTCATCTTGCATAGGTTTCCCTGATTTTTGTTCTAAGACTAGCTTACGTAAGCATCCAGGGAAAATGAATGAATGAGAACTGCCTGAATCAATCAAACGCTTAAAAGGCTTACCCTGATATTCTGCTGGAGTATGGATGACTGAGAACTGACGGTTAGGTCCTTGGTTTTCAATTACAGCAAAGATCTGCCCTCTTTCCTCTTCTACTACATCTGAAATTGTGACTGCTCTGGTTACTGCAGTTTGAGGTGAAACTCTTTCTCTTTGGTTGCCCCAGTTCTGGGAAGGAGTTCTGAGGTTACTCTGGACACAGAGACAGATGGCTGAGCTGGAGTTCTTCTAGGGTTTCCCTGGCGGCTTGGGCAAGACGGACCTTGATTAGACTAGTATGAAGGGGTTCGTTTCTGAATTCGGGGTCCTTGACTTCCCTGTCCCCTTGAAATGGTAGGAGTTGGGCAGTCTTTCAGTTGGTGACCAAAACCTTGGCATCCAAAACATCGGTTTTCGCTTCTGAGCTCATCCCTCTGATTTCTTGAAAGAGGTGGGGTTCCTGAGAAAGTATTCTGGGGGAAGGGTCTTCCTTCACTTTAGAATCTTCCTGCATCCTGATTCTGATTCGGGCCTTGCTACCTCTTCGGGGGGGGAGGGGGGGGAGTTTGAAGTACTTCCCTGGGCTTGGAATCTTTTAAAGTTAGAGGGTGCAGGCTTTGGCGGGACCTGTACTACAAAGGCTTTGGCAAAATCCTTTTCCATTCTTATAGCTTCAGCCATGGACACTGGCTTGGCATTTTTGACCAGTGTGTCCAAGGGTTCGTTCATTCCCCGAATGAACCTGGCCATGAGTTGTTCTTCATCTAGAGAAGGTGAATATTTGAGTAGAAGAGCAAAGGCCTAGTGATATTCCTCGATGGTTTTGCTCCCCTGCTTTAGCTCTAAGAATTCGTTCATTTTGATTTCCAAAAATCTAGGGGGATAAAATCTCTTTCTTAAATAGGTTTTTAGGTCATTCTAGGACTGAGTATTTCTGTCCAGACTGTTGGTGTCATAGTGGTTCCTCCATGCTACCCTGGCTGTTTCCACTATTTTTAGTCGAGCAAGTCATTTTGCTCCACTCATTGTAGCCTGTGACATCAAAATATTCTTCTATGGCTTCCACCCATTTCTCCACATCCTCGCCCAGGTTCTCCCCTTCTCCTTTGAAGGGTCCTGGCTGAGTCCTATGAAGAGCCTTGCGAACATCAGGGTCAAGCTCGTCATCTTCAGAGAGAGGGTCAAGCTCGTCATCTTCAGAGAGAGGGTCTGGCTCTGACGGCCATGGTTTCCTCATCTCATGATTTTGCCAAAAATTTATATATTATTAAATTTTTATTTTGATATCATTCATGAGATCCTAAGACTTAAGAGGTTCGAAAAACAATTTCTTAAACAAGACAATGATCTTATTGAAGATCTATGACATATGTCCGATAACAGATTTTTCTTTATCAGATCGTCCGTAAACAATCACTTATACAACAGGGAATTTTTCTCTAGAAAACATTTCTATATTTATATAAAAGTTGCAATATGTACATAGAGAAGCTCGGCTCTAGAATCACTGCCTCAGACGTAATCGTATAAAGAAGCAAAACTGTGAAGAAGACATACCATGGTACACACGATTCATTACACAAAGAGGTGCTGTAATTCTATTTCTCGGGATAAAGCGGCTAAGAAGTTATGAAGTTCTTGGGTGAATGATCATAGAGCTGAACATGCTGAACAAGCCCTAGTCTTATTCAGAATCATGGCCAAGGAAATATTTTGCCTGAGCCTCTGACGCTGACTGGTACTGATATTAATACACCGTCCTCCACAGAACCACATATACCGATGTTGCTCAAGAGGATCAGGAAAGTAAAGACTCTCAAAATGGCGAGCGAGTCTCACTCTGATCATTCGGGTCGTAGCAGAGTTGATGAGGTGATCAAATGCAAAAGCTATCATATCCTGACTCTGAGAGAGTCCACGAATTCCAGATAGGTTCGGGGTGTCCATCTATAAATTTTCAATTCAATTTATAAGTTTTCAATTTTTGAAGTTCATTCACATAGTATTAACAAGTGAAAAACTTTTATTTCCCAGATTTCTATTAAAAATTTAGGCAATTTCTGTTGATGTTACTTAAATTTACAACAGCGCTCTGATACCAACTGTGAGATCCCTCTGCCCCCTCCGCACACCGGCGGTAGCTGACAGCAAAAGCAGCCCCCTCATGTGCGAGGTAGGGTTTCTCACTCGGGACCTCGCCCTCGAATGTCCAGGCACGAGCCTAAGCTGGTGGTCACTCCGAAAACCGAAACCGAGAAAATTTCCCGTGCCCGGAAAGCGGGGACGATTCCACCTTTTTGAATTTTCTTAACAAATTTTTCTAACGAGATCAAATCTAAACTATCCTTCACCTGAATAAACCAGATAGAAGGAAACTATCATTGATATAATTTGATCATCTGAGTAATTTCAACGCTTTTTTCCTATCAAGATCAGGCACAGCCGTTGATCCACTCAATTGAGAAACTTATTAGGGAATTAACTAACTACTCGAATCCTAGCGTAATCCTAAGATTTTTCAATTTGATTATTAAAACTCCATTGATTCCAACCTAACCCCATCCGGCCCATGGGTTAGCCACCACCCTACCACTGGAATCGATAGAACCAAACAAATACTCACCCACCCATATTATATGCCAAATGCTCCCTGCAGCATTCTGGCGTAAGACAGTCCTTTAAGAAACAGGGTTTCTATGCAAGTTTTGAGTTTTGATTTTGTTTGAATACCATGAATAAATCTTAAATCCGTATCCCAATACTTCTAGATCCAGGTCTGAATTCCAAATAGAATTCCTCGAATTCTGTTAACTTGATCCTCAGATTGTACATTTGACTGCACCAATTCAAGCCTTGTAATTCTACGTGAGAAGGTTTGGTCAGACATCAATAAGATGGTGAAACTTTTGACCAAAAGTAGGACAACCACAAAGGAGCAACAAAAATTTAAAGATGAGCTTTCTAATTTTACGAAGTCCATGGTTGTTGATACATGGGGTGAAACCAACATTACGCACTACATGGTAAACACATTTGCTCCTTCCTACTGGATATTAAGAAACGAGTATGAATAACTACTGACTCTCTTAATTTTTTTACAGCACATTCTTTATACTCATGGTGCATACTTCATGAATGAGTATGGTTCTTTGGACATGTGGAGCACACAAGGAATGGAGAAATCTCACTATCAAGCTAGAGGAGTATATTTTAAAAACACCCGGCATGGAGGAGGGAAGACTCGTACAAATTACCTCAAGGAGATGTTTAATTGGTTTTACAGATACACTTTTGGGCAAAAATTATCCATGGAAAGGGCACGTATGAGTAATCTAGCAAGGTCAGCACGAAATAATGCCAAATAGAGAAGATCACTAAAGTGGAAAGCTGGCACAGGACCAGCACATCATGCAGCATGGAGATCTTCACGAAGACGCATAGGAAGAATTTGGAAGTAGAAATAGCACTTTGAAATTGAAAGCATTTGGAATAAAGTTGTAAACATTTTTGACTTAGGAAGTAAACATTTAGAAGAAAGTTGTAAAGCTTTTTGACTTGAAAATAAAAAATAATTGCTGCACCATTGTATTATATTGAAGATTTATAGTGAAAATATTTACAACGAAAAGAGCTAATTGCTCTTGAGTCTCTTCTTGATCCCCCTCTTCGGTAGGCATGGCAAAGGGATTTCTCTTACCCAGCCCTCCTCAGCAGATCAAAGAGATGCTCTGTGGTGCTAGGCTCATCCTTAATCTCCTCCAGCAATAAATCATCCACATCATCTGTAGCATTGTACAAGTGAGAACCCTTGACCTCCATTGCTTCTCTGATCCGGGGAAGATGAGTAGTCAGAAGAAATGAACACAAATTGGAGCCTTTCTTAAGTAACTAGAGAAGCGACAACAACTGTTAGTAATAGTAGTGGGATAATTCCAGTAAATAATCCAAATGAATAGTAAAATATTCTACCACTTTTTGCATATTTTGCACCCTCCCCACCAAAAAGGCTCGAAACAACAGTTCCATTGATAGTTTCCATCGATTACCCATTGATCAAAAAATACGACTAGCTTACTCAGAAAGACATTGTAGTAATAATCTATGTAACCTCAATCTAGTGACCAACCTTGAATGAAATGTTCAGGTGGAATCCGTTCACCGTGCGATAAGGGAAAAACAACAACGCTGGAATGCACCTATCGCACCGTGGATGGTATGGTGTGAATGAATGTGATGTGGTCTGAATAAGATGTGATGTGGTCTGAATGAGATGTGATGTGAATGAATGTGATGTGGTCTGAATGAGATGTGTTGTGAATGAATGTGATGTGGTCTGAATAAGATGTGATGTGAGTGAATGTGATGTGGTCTGAATGAGATGTGATGTGAGTGAATGTGATGTGGTTTGAATGAGATATGATGTGAGTGAATGTGATGTGGTCTAAATGAGATGTGATGTGAGTGAATGTGATGTGGTCTGAATGAGATGTGACGTGAGTGAATGTGATGCGGTCTGAATGAGATGTGATGTGAGTGAATGTGATGTGGTCTGAATGGATGAGATGTGAATGAATGTGATGTGATGTGAGTGAATGAATGTGATGTGATGAGATGTGGGTATGGGTAAATGCGAGTGGATGATCTGATGAAGATAATTGAGGAAAGAAGTGATGAGATGAAAAATGATGTGATTGGATGAGAATGGGAATTTATATGAAATGAATGTGGATTAAGTAATGTGATGTGATGTGAGTGAATGAATGTGATGTGATGAGATGTGGGTATGGGTAAATGCGAGTGGATGAGATCTGATGAGGATAATTGAGGAAAGAAGTGATGAGATGAAAAATGATGTGATTGGATGAGAATGGGAATTTATATGAAATGAATATGGATTAAGTAATGTTGATTAATGTGGAAAGACGAGTTCGTTATAGAAATTGTATTTATGACTTGTTTTTAAATGACTGTTTTATGTCAAGAATGCTAGGGAAGCATTTTGACCGTCTTGTAAATGAGGTCGTGGAGACCTAGCTGATAAAATTGCAACAGCTGACGGAGAGTCAACGGAGGACGTCTCGTGTGGCAAGGTCAGCCGAGGTCTTGACCAGCCTCGGTTCGATTTAACTGGTGAGCTTCCGATACGGTGGATGAGGGACCAAGGAAGCAGCCTATCAGTGAAGTGCTAGGTGACCTACGAAGGATCCTAGAGGGTGCTGATGGTGCTCGGCGGGCTCTGGGTCGCCGAAGATACCCACAAGTATGTCGGGGAAGATATTGAATACGGAGTAAGAGTTGAAATAATTCAGGCATGGATCTGGTTGATTGACCTTGCTGGTCCTCAATGGATGAGTCCATGGCTCTTTTATATGGATCCGTTGGTTGATCTTGCTGATCTTCAACAGAGATTCCATTTTGAGATGTGAATATATTATCGGTTACTATGAGCTAGGAACTATCGAAAAGGCCCCTAAGTGGACAGGTGGTGAGTGTTCTGGTTGCCAATGATGCCATAGGTACACCGATGAAGGAATGATTGGAAATAAGGATTTAACCAGAGATTTTGAGGATTATGATCAGTGACACCATGGTTTCATTAAATGATTGTTTTTTAAAGATAGTTGATTCTGTGAAAAAGGCAATTTCATATTGGGTGTGTAAGTGGTGTGACTAGTTTACGTTTGCATGAATATCCGGCTAGGGGGCCTAGGAACTCTTTTCCTTGGTACCCAAGACAAAACCTAACCAAATTCCTAATTGGATCTCATCACACTACAGTGGTTGGGCGGTTGGCTAAACCCGTGGGACTAGATCGGGTTAGGCTGCACTGATGGATCCCTAAATTGAGATTCAATTCTGTTATGGTATGATAGATGAAGTAAATCCCGGACAAAAACTGTTCTACGAAAAAGAATCAACGGACGTGCCTCTCAATGAGGAAAAAAGCATTGGTCTCTATGATCCAAGTGCAATCTTTTCCCGGGTTCGAAGATGCAAGATTAACAGTGTTAGATATCTAGAAGTTCACGAGTTGGACACAGAAAGAATGGAGCAGTGGGAGGGTCACGCAGTGGTATGGATGACCTTAAGGAGGTGTGGGGAGCTTATTTGGAAAAGTTGACAGTAGTAATGCAAGCACCCATACCTTCTTGCAAACAGATAGCTCTCCACCATTCAAGAGATGAAAATCTTATTTGCCAAAAATTTGGATCCGGCTCTGACCTTAGGCTCAGAACCAACAAAGTTATTGGAGGCACCAACTCTACTATTGGTGGAGTGGAAAAATAAGTAGGTAGCAGCTGAGGAGGTGATAGCAGAGACAAATAGCTACATAAGGAAAATGAGTTGCGATAGGAGGTGGAGACTTGGAAAAAGAGGTTCATTATCCTGAAAGGAGTAGGGAAGAAGCCGATTGTTGAACTAGATGAGAAAGGTAAGGAGATTATATTGTGGACCAGCTCCGCAATGGACCTCATCCCTGTAAATGAGCTAAAGGAGCATGCATGGGTGGCCATGAAGAAGTTGGAAGAGAAAGAAAATGATGAGACGGATCTAGGGTCTAGATAGAAGAACTAGAAGCCCTCATTGAAGAATACAAAGAATAGCAAAAGCAGGATGGCAAGACCATGAAGGCTATGAAGAAAGAGGTAGAAGCAGCCACACCCACACCCACAAGGGTGACCAGGAACAAAGGTGGAAAGATGGGATTAAACGAGCTGAGTGTTGCTTCAATGACAGCAACAACTACACGCATCAAGAAGAAGGAGAGTAGATGGATGCCATGAAGAAATACCATGCTAAGGAAATACAATCCAAAGAAAAGATGCTTCAGGACTTCCAAAGCTAGGCCAAAAGAGAAAAGAAGACGCGGGAAGATATGCAATGGAAGCTGCAGGAGGAACTAGGCTAAAAGAGCCTAGTTAAGTGCCTAGAAGGAAACTTCCCTCAAATAATGCATGGAGAATTTGGTGCAATTGGCACAACAAGTGGGTGCCATGAGGCCTTCCAACTGGGATGACATCACCAAATTCATGAACCAGTTAGAAGGCCCTAAGGTGACAAGACAAGGCCAAAGAAGTTTCCAAGAAGCCAGAAAGACAAGGCCGAAGCACTTCCCCTAGAGCTTATGAGCCCAGGTATGGCCAAGATTGACCAATAAAGTTCGTTTCAGGAGCATTTCTACACAGGCTGAACCAAAAGGAGGAGAATGGAACAAGATATAGAAGCTTGGAGAACATGGTTTGAAGTCGAAAACAATCTCGATTCAAAAAATTTTTGAAAATTTTTTGAGAAACAGCTTCGCTAATGTAGCATCAACCATGATCGCCAGGTGTTGGTAGCCAACTAGCCCGTTTTTTTACCACCCAAGTCGTCGCCCAGATTGTCCCATTTTGTAACAAACTATTATGGGTTGAGATTTTGTGCTTTGTATAACAACTTTGTAATGGCTTCTTGCAAATGGGTAGTACCCGAATGGATGCAAGTAGCTAAGGGGATTATTCTTGATGTGGTGGATTAGAGGATAGATTACTAAGTAGATAGTGGAGCTGAATAGTTCATGAGCTGAGTGATTGATAGTGTGTAGTACTCTATGAATCCAAGATAATATTGAAGAATGTCTCATGGGTTGGTCTCTGACTTGTCTCTATTCTAGACTGCATATTTTGTCTACTCTGTGTTCATTTTATGTTAATTGCGTTCGTGTCTGGACATTAACTCCCCTCCGAAATCATGAAGGACCTAGGAACTAACCTGCTTGCAATCACGACTAACTCCGCTACGTATAAGTAGACTAGTAGCTCAACACTCACTGTTGACTTGTTGCATTGGGCATAGCTGAATTAGTCGCGCTATTCTTCAGGAAGCTGACTAGGTGGTTTGGAACCACATAAGTGTCGAGTCTTGATTAAACATTGACACCCATTAGTCGTGGCAAATCTGGTACCAACGCGTTTCAAAATTATGTCCATGGTAGCAAGGAAGTGCATCCAGTTCTTAGAGTCTTTCGGCTCTAGGAGAGGAGAAAATTCCATACTATCACATTCATCATCCAGTGTTTTATGGCATGTTTGGCATAGGTGGACTATCGTGGATCTTGTTGTTGCATCACTGAATCCTTTGCTAAGGGTCCCCCACTCATAGGATGGATCTTCCAAGTGCATAGGGTGACCTTTAGCATCCAGTCTTTCTCCTGAATGTAATATGATATGTGTCCTAGTCCTTGGATCATTTTGGTTTCCCTCATGAAGGGACATCACAAGATGCAATCATAAGAAATAGGCTGCTCTCCAAAGTTCTTCACCCATGAATGTTGGTTCCAAGAATCTTAATCCTCAAATCCCACAGAAGACCTATGGCCTTGCGGTGGCTCCGTTCAACAATTTTCACAAGTAACATGGTATCATCCATGGGAGGTGTTCCCCACTTTTCCCATTATTGTTTGGTAATAATGCACACCATCTAGGATGGCAGTAACTTGAAGGATCATCAAGGGTTAAGGGAAATGCTGCATTAAGTTTGTCTCCTTTGAAAAACTTCCCTAGATTGTTTACTCGGACCATGGGAATGCCGATGATTCCATTTGGTTCTATGAATCTGTCCTCTTCTCATCCATCATGTTGGAGCTCCCTAGTTCTACTTGTTCCTCCACTCCTTCTTCAAGTCATCCTTCCATCTAATCTTTTAAATCTTTCCATTAACTCGGGTTACCTTGAAGTAAGGTGCCATGGGAATCTGGACTTGTGAAGAGAGGAAGGGGGAGAGACCTGCAATGTCTCTTGGAATGGGTGCGGATCCATGGATCAGATTATCCCTATTTATGCTTAGGCTCTTCAAGGTGTAGGGTATCGGGATATTAGCTTCTGTGTGTTCTTTTTGGGTGATTGTCCCTTATATTTTTGAGATATGTAGTAACAGGGTCTACCTAGTGTGCGAGAATTTTGGATATCTTTTGAGGGAGTTTCTCAGGGAGTGCTTGGTTTGTCAGGACCTTTGTTAATTTCTTGGTTTTCCTTAGTTGGTTGTAAGTTCGGCATAGGGGACCTTTCCGTAGCGTGTGCTACTTGGGGTCTCTCCTCTAATCGAGCTTGACACTACATAACCAACTCTTGAGCGGCCTTTATCTTTTCCTTCTCTTTGATGGGATTTGGGTATTCGGCTAACTTTTGGGGTAGCCGATTGGGATCTATCTGCCCTCTTTCTTGAGGGCCAGACGGTGGCATCTTCTCCTTATGAGATGAGAAAGATGACACATTGGTGTGGTTGTATCCTCATTAGACCCACTCTTTATGACCACATGGCTATCCCCTTTGCCAATTTTTGTGGCCTTTTTCTTTCGTGAGTGCCTAGTTATGCATGCTTATAATAGTGCTTCTTAGGAGGACGCATTGTGCTAGCTTGAAAGTTAGAACTTACAAGTTCTCCTCTGGGGGCATGCTATTATAGATTTGTTCAAATACATCATTTGACAATTCGTATACATTAGGCTCACCTTCTACCGAGCACATCGGAACCTGATGCATCGCAGCAGGTGGGAGTAGATAAAAGCAAGGGGCTTGTCATCCAAAAGAACGTAGGTGTCATCTTGGCCATTTACCTTGTCGTAGAAGAGTCCCTCAACGACAAATGAGTTCTTTTGAATACGGTTATGCCATTCATCCCTTTCAGATTTGATGGTCAAGCGCTTGGTTTTAGTGCACTTCAAGATGTAGAGGTCTGCACACCTGGCTCTTCTGCATTCACCGCCGCGAAGTTTTGTGGCCAACCATCAAGGCATCACTTAGGTCGTCATGGTGGCCAGCATACATGGGGGCTCCTGGTAACTCATCATCGCTAGATGCTTCTCCATCGTTTTGAACATTGACAGTCAGTTGTATTCGCAAGTACTACCACCTCTCAACATGGTCCTTGTTTACACATCTCCTCCATTGGCCTTTCATGCACGCATGGCAAAAGCAAGACAATGGTCTGCACTGTAGCCCGTGCATATCTGATTGACTATAGCCGTTGACACAGTGGAAGGATCGAGACCCTTTGATCCGCATGCAATCCCACTCTCTATCTCTGTCTACATCACCGAGCTTGACCTCCCAGAATCTACGATCGACTTTCTTCCCTGTCAATGGACATTCTTTCCTAAGGGTTGCGTTGAGGAATGCCACCACACTTGAAGCGTTATGTAACACCCATCCGTCGATTTCAACTGCTCCTGTGTGAGAGCTCTTTTGAGCACCGCACCAGCCCCATCGTGCTCGGGCTTCCCATGGCCCGACGCGAAGAAACTGTGCATCATCTCAATACCTGTCATATTGAAGTATCGAGCTACAAAATAGAAAGGGCGCCTTGCTTTGAATTGTGAAGCAGCGCCATCGACCACACCCAGTGTTGCTTGACACTGCATCCTTGAGCTTTCAGCCACTCATTATGCAAAATAAAGTAGTGCTGCACAAACAAAGTGTCGTGGATTTTGTCATCAGAGATGTAGAAGTGGGTTGTCTTCCGAATGGTACCAATCACATCACGCAGGTACGAAATGTGGACCAAGATTGTCACCTGCGTTGAATACCAATGCATTGACTGAATTTTATTCTGCACCTTAAAGGAGTAATTCTCTGCAAAATCCACTACTGACACCACTACATCATCTGGAAATTTATCCAAGCACTCTTTGAATTGTTCAGCTTGCCATCTGTACTTATAATTGTGTTTGATGAAGTTTCCCGATTTGCTTTGAGGCAAGGAAGTGAAAGTCCTCGGGCTGACTTGGCGAACAACAAGATCTTTTCGAGTTTTTGCTTGACCGTTCTCATCCACTTTCTATGTAGGAACGTCATCAAAAAGCTTGACAGTCATCATAGAGATGTTATCACTTTTTTCATGTGGACATGCTGGCAGGGAACCCAAGAAGTGGCTAAGCTATCTGCACTTAGTCGAGTTCACCTACAATGCCTCTTATCACCGAAGCATCGGGATGAGCCCTTTCAAAGCTCTGTATGGACAAGATTGCCTAACACCACCATTAACTTGGCCCGACCCATTGATTAGGGTCGAGATGTCCAGACTCTTGACGACCATTAGGAATTTTTTGGACGACCCAAAAAGGGCCTCCTAAGGATTCCTAATTTTAAGGGATTAGAGCTTAAAAAGCTGGGCTTAAGGGAGACAAAGGCTATGATGACCCCTATTTTTTACCTTTCCACATCAGCCATACCCCCCTAGTTTCACTTTTTAAAGGGAATATTCTCATACTCTCTCTCTTACTTTTTGACTTTTCTCATACTTTCTTACTTTTTGAATTTTTTATCTTCGCTCTCTGCAAATTAAATATTTCTTGTCAGTTTGAAATCTCCTTTCTCATTAACTCCCACCATATCTCCCTTCCACATCAGCAAAACATTCTCGTATTTAGGTGGACCCCAAAAAGTGAAAATTTTTTATTTTTTGTTTTCTTACATTTTGAGGTGGAAAAAACACCACCTAACCAATATGTATGATGAAAATAATTTTTTCCCTCCAAAAAGCTTGTAATTCAAGGGTCACGTCAGAAGCGTGTCAGGAGCCAGTACATCTATAACTAACTGTCAGGTCCCCACAACCCCATTAACATAACTAACTGTGAGGAACCACTACATCCATGAGATCCCGTTATTGTGGTGGGGACCCCAAAAATTATTATTTTTTAATTTTTCTCATAAATGTGATTTATTGATGAAAAACTCCATGTTAGTATATTTGTATATCAAAAATATCATTTTCTACTTAGAAAAACAGATTTGTGTTAAACCTGAACAACAGCAAAGTTTTAACAGTCTCTCACTCAGTCCCTCCCTCTCCCTCCCTCTCTCTCTCTCTCTCTCTCTCTCTCTCTCCCTATGAGGATCTCTATGCTTTAGCTTCTTCCTCTACTTTAGCTTCTTCCTCTGCTTAGCTATGGAGCCTTTGCAAGCTGTGTGTGTAGCCCCTTGTGAAGCTAGAAAACGGAAGGTTGATTTACACATTCGTATTCCTGAAGAGTATGGCAGCTCTAAAAATACCCATCCTACTGATGCACAATCTGTCCAAGCTCATAGGATAGCTAAGGAGAAAAATATAGATCTCTGGGTTGATGGGCATCTCTATCCAGTTGACCCTCCATTAAGAGCAAACCCTCCTTTCCACAATTTATCATCTTTTATGCAATTTGTTGGTGAAGGAGAGCTTGGCTTGTTTAGGATACTGTAGAAGATTGACTACAAGTGGAGCTTGGCAAACCCATATTCTCCAATCTCAATTGTAAGCATCATAATTCAGCCTTTTACAATGTCAAGAAGGACTTAAAACATCATCAGATAAAATGAAAGAGATCCTCGCAGAGAATGTGGAGAAGGATGCAAAGATTCAAAGGCTAGAGGAACTTATCAAACGACTTAAAGCAACGCCAAATGGTGCTCGTGAACGCAAAAAGACATTGGCTAGTATAGAATCTCTTGCGTTTAAAGGTGGAACACGAAAGAAAAGGATTCATACAACAAAGTAAGTAACATAAACTTTCATTATGCACTCAGTGATTTAAACAAAATAGTCATGATTTGTGTTCTGCCAGGAATTTTCTGCAAGAGGTGTGTGTTTCTTCTAATGAAGAGGGATGGAAGGATTTGGTCAAAGCCATTTTGAATACCAAGGATATTCTCTCAATTATTACTGACCCTCATCATCCTAAAATACGCTAAGCTGTTTGTCAGCAATGTAGTGAGCGAGATTACCACCTCCATCAATTCTTCATTAATTCAACATGCTTGTGATGCGGCTGGAATCAGCATGAAAGGGTACCAAGCAATCCATCGATTCTTCATTAATTCAACATGCTTGTGATGCGGCTGGAATCAGCATGAAAGGGTACCAAGCAATCTGTCAGGTTGTAAAAGATGCAGTTCTAAGACAAGGAATCACTGGCACTTTATTTCCTACACTCAAGGTGATTCACAATGTCAAGCGTATCAATAATGATGATGTGCAGCGAGCTATAGGATAGTTTTATCACGTTGAGGGCACACTAACATTAGACATAGGGTCGAGCAGAAAGAAAATCAAGACAACAAGTATAGAGTTTCACTATGATGTTTACAATAACATCTTTGTTCATATTGAGAGACTACGACAGTGAAGTTGTATGGTCTTTCACCAGAAGGTGAGAACTTGCAATTGCTACTATTCATGTTTTTCAGTACAAAATGAAGACGATTATTTTGTTTTGAATATTGTAAGTTACCGTTTATTTGCAGTTTTGGGGAGCACACTTTCATTTGTGCTCAAGCTAGATGAGTGCCAAATTGTGAAAGGTCGGAAGCTTGAACGTATGAGCATTACGCTCATGAATGAGGCGATGATCTGTGCATGGGAAAAGACTACCAAACCAAGTTTTAGTGTGCAATTTAAGAAAGAGGTCTGGTGGCTTGGTGCATTCGAGGTACCGAAGGAGACACATAAGGTAGTGACATGGATGTTTGAAAAGACTCCCTGGATAACAGATGTAATCAAAAAGTAAATTGATGGTCAACTTTTAGATGTAGAAAACATAGGAAAGTTCAAGGTGGATTGGCAGCTTAGGGGAGATTTGAAGATAATTATATGCATGATGGGTTGTGCTCAAGGCGCGACATCAAGATGGCCTTGTCCATACTGCAATGCTCAGATTGATATTCCTAGGCAGAAAAAGACAAATGGGAAAGGTATACAGAAGGTTGGTTCTGTTGGGAAAGATACCTCGAAAGGTCCCAAGAAAGGGAAGAAGCAATAAGAAGATGCAGTAGATCCAACCGAGTCAACTGATGATGATGAAGATGAGGAACAACCAAATGCAAGATGGGTGGAAGGTGTCATGTCTCGTGATATGCTAGGAGAACCAAACAGGAATTCAAATTGGAGTCCCATCATTAATTTTTCACTAAAGAATATTCACTTTTGCACACTTCATGCATTCATGAGAATCTTTGATCGATTGCTTAAGTGCCATATCGATTATGCGTTCACAATGCCTACACAAGAGAGGAAAGTTGTAGCCCTTGGTAAATTAGAGCATCTTTTGAATTCTCTGGGTTGCTATGGTGGAAATGTGAAAATTGAAGTGAATAAGCACGCCTCTGGTATGTCATACGAGGTTGCTCAAAAAGTCTCCATGTGACTGGATCAAAGGCAAGGAGATTTTTGGAGAAGCCAGCAAACATAGAGAATTCAAAGAAGAGTGGGGGACTCTGGAGAGACCTGTGTGCAATCACCACAAATGTAGATTGTCCAATGCTAGCTCTTGTAAATATGCGCAAAAACAACTTTGGATAAATTTCAATAACATGGTTCGCATTATGAATCAAAGTAGCACAATTGCCCAAGAACGAGCATCATTCCAACAACATATCATAGAATTCACCAAAAGTGTGCTAGGTGCTTGGGGGAGAGAGTAAAGTAACACACTATATGGTAAGTTGTATAGTAAAAAAATAAACTGGTGTTTTATAACCTTGACTTTTTCTAATTAAATTTTATATTCACGTGTACAGCACATAGTTTATGTGCATGGTGCGTATTTCATGAACAAGTATGGATCGCTCGACATGTGGAGTACCCTAGGGATGGAGAAATCACATTATAAAGCAAGAGGGGTTTATTTCAAAAATACAAGACATGGAGGTGGAGCTTCTGCAGGAGAAGACATACAAACTATCTACAAGAGATGTTCAATTGGTTTTATCGCACAACCTTTGGAAGGGTATTGGTTAGGGAGCGGGACCAACAATCTAAGCTTGCGCAAGAGGCACGCAAGGCTGCAAAAAGTCATGCTCAGCTTGAATGGTTGCAAACCAATGCTCCCCATAGGCATGGTGCTTGGCACGAATGAGGAGACAAGGGAGGCGTTGGTTTGTGCACGCACCAGCATAAATCTAGATGTAATAAGGCTAAGAAAATAAGTTTAGTTAGGGTTTTTTTCTCCTAAAAACAAACTATTAATAGTTCCTTCTCTCACTTCATTTTCATTTCACTTTTTTAGAGAGCTTGAGGTCAAGATCTACATAGACATCCATGTAAGGACACTAGCACATCACCACATTAGCATAGTCGTACATGGATATGGCATGCACCAAGAACACCGCACGTGTTTCCATGCCTTCACAAAACACAGTGCAAGGCACCCAACGACCACATACTGGTGGCGACACCACGGAAGAGAGTGACCCCTTGGATTCTAGGACACGCCCAATGGGATCACCAGAGTCCAACACTCCTCCCACAGCAACACCAGCACACACACACACATGAAGGCCCTTCTAGTGGGAGCAAGCGTGTGAAGAAGACCCCACAATGCAGCCACCCCAGAGATCAAGACAGAGAGGCCGATGATGAGCAGTTCGACTGGATTGGTGAAAACATTCCTACATTGCGCAGCACCATAGGTGGCAAGACCCTACTACCAGGACAGGGTCCCCTACCTACCCAAGAGGAACTTGATACACAGGTACCACAGCAACAGGAGGAGGAGGAGGATTCAGACTATGAGAGAGACCAAGAGGAGGTTCCTGCAAGTGCGCGCAAGCGTAGAAATGTCAAGCTCTTCAAGCCAAGGAAGTCCCAACCTCGCCAACGCACTAACACAACACAGAGAGCTCCAAGGAGAAGGATACGCCAAGGGCATAGGGCTCTACAAGAAATCAAGTTTTATCAGAGGAACACTGAGTTGCTGATAAGAAGAGCCTCTTTTGCTTGCATAGTGAAGGAGATTCTCCAACGATATAGAACAGAGCTCCGTGTGCAGGGGATTGCCCTTGAAGCATTGCAAGAAGCCTTTGAGGCTTACCTTGATGGGCCTTTTGAAGACACCAACCTCCTTGCAATACATGCAAAGAGTATTACCATATTTGCCAAGGACGTCTCGGTGCATTCGAGGCAAGCGAGACACGATCTTAGATGTTAACCTTTTTTTTAAAGTAACTCTTTTGTTTCAAACCCCCCTTTGTAACAAGCCGATCTGGCTTTCATTTGTAACCTTCTGATAATTAAAATTTTAAGTTTCTCTTACAATGTCTCGGTGTCATCATGTTTGTTTAACATGGAGTGTTTGTTTAACATGGAGTGTCTATCATGTGCCAGAGCTTGTCACCGAAGGCATCAGAAATGTCTCGGTGTTATCATGTTTGTTTAACATGGAGTGTCTATCATGTGCCAGTTTGTCACCCAAGGCATCAGAAATGCTCCTGCTGGAGGACTAAGGAAGCTGTGCCAGAACAGTGCGAATTTGGCCTCTGCAAAGCGATGTAGGCTCAAAATTCGCATTGTTCTGGCATTTCTCCCCTAGGCCACTCAAGATCATTTTTGATGCATTTAATGAAGTTGAGCACACTAATTGTGAGAAATAATAGTTTATAAGATAAAAATACCTTTAATCATGTGTAAAAATATAGTGTTTATCATCCAATGCATCAGAATTGCTCCTGGAGGACTGGGGAAGCTATGCCAGAACAGTGCGAATTTAGGCTTTGCAACGGTAGTGCAGGCTCAAAATTCGCACTGTTTTGGCACTGCTCCCCCAGCCACTCATGATCATTTTTTATGCATTCATAAATGAAGTTGAGCTCACTAATTATGAGAAACAGTAGTTTATAAGATAAAAACACCTTTAATCATGCGTAAAAATATAGTGTTTATCATCTAATACATCAGAATTTCTCCTGGAGGACTGGGGAAGCTATGCCAAAACAGTGCGAATTTAGGCTCTGCAGCGGCGATGCATGCTCAAAATTTGTACTTTTCTAGCACTGCTCCCCTAGCCACTCAGGATCATTTCTGATGCATTTATAATGAAGTTGAGTACACTAATTGTGAGAAACAATAGTTTATAAGATAAAAATAGCTTTAATCATGTGTAAAATTGCATTGTTTGTCATCCAATGCATCAGAATTGCTCCTGGAGGACTGGGGAAGCTATGCCAGAATAGTGCGAATTTAGGCTCTATAGCGGCGGTGCAGGCTCAAAATTCGCACTGTTTTGGCACTGCTCTCCCAACCACTCAGGATCATTTCTGATGCATTTATAATGAAGTTGAGTACATTAATTATAAAAATAATAATTTATAAAATAAAAATACCTTTAATCATGTATAAAAATACATTATTTGTCATCCAATGCATCAGAATTCTCCTAGAGGGCTGGGGAAGCTATGCCAGAGCAGTGCAAATTTGGTCTATCTACAGCAGCGGTGCAGACTCAAAATTCACTCTGTTCTGGCACTGCTCCCCCAGCCACTCAGAATCATTTTTGATGCATTTATAATCAAGTTGAGTACATTGATTATGAGAAACAATAATTTACAAGATAAAAATACCTTTAAAAATACATTATTTGTCATCCAATGCATCACAATTGCTCCTGAAGGGCTGGGGACGTTGTGCCAAAACAGTGCGAATTTGGGCTCTAGAGCACCAGTGCAGACTCAAAATTTGCATTGTTCTAGCACTGCTCCCCCAGGCTCCTAGGGTCATTTCTGATGCATTCACAAAAACATTGATGGTACAAACTAGAAAAAACAATGATATACTTGATGAAAATAAGTTTGCAAAAATTGTATTGTATTCATAATAAGAAGTGATACATCATCTTTACAAAAGCTTTCTTACGATATTGAGCTTCCTTCTCTTGTTATTGGGCAGAGTGTGCTCAAGGAGTGATTAGGCTATTTCTTGATGAGGATCCTCTATGCCTATGCTTTTGGCTATACCTATACAAGCAAGAAGCTTACCCCTAAATCCAGAACCAAAAACATCGAAGGCAAGGGATTTTTTAATCATAACTATACATTTGGTGCTCTATGCCATAGAGGATACACAGAGCACCTTAGAGAGGGCTTTCAAAAAGAAGAGAGTGAAGGCAGATTGAGGGGTGTAGTCCCTGTGGATAATGGCGATGCCATCCACAGGACCATCCACAGGAAGTCGACCAAGATAGTGCACCAATGCAGCATCATGTCCATGGACCTTGGCCTGGTCTCTACTGCTGCTGCTCTGCAGCCGCCTCTCCCAGCAAATGCGTCAATTTCAACCACCCTCTGCAATCAAAGGAAAAATCAAAATATTTTCCTATACATAATTACAAATGTTTCTAGGTTGTAAAAGGTCGATTATTACCTCTTGCTCATCAATGTCTTCTTTTGCCAAAGTGCTGGTGGGGGCGGAGAGGTCAATCGAGGACTTAGCCTCATCCTTTTTTGGTGCTTTGGTCTCCTCCATTACTCCAGCAGAAGCAAGGGTATCCTTTTCAGCCTCTAGCTTGTCTTGTAAGGTTGTGAATTCCTCCTCTACTAGAACTAGGGCTTGCTCCACGGTCTCAACCACAGTTTCCTTGACCAAAGCAATTGTCTCTTCTCCAAGGGGTAATATAGCACTATCTAGGTGAGGACTGAGGTTGGACGTATCAAGGTCCACCTCACATCGCGTGCATATAATGCCCAAGCATTCATCCATTCTCAAGCTAGCTGCAAGGTCATGAAGAAATAAGTATTCTTCACCTTCCACCACAATGGTGCTCAAGAGATTGATCTCAAGCTCTGGCAGCACCTTACTCTCCTCGTGTGGGGAAGATGGCCCCACATCTTCTACTATAGTGGGCTGTTCAGCTAGCAGATTGTGCACCCTCTAGAAAGTGCTCTGATGTAAGCTGCTCTTCTACACCAGCACTCGTTCCTACTGCCTTCACTTCCTTGTCATCCCTCAAATACCCTGCCAACTGCAATGCAGGCATCTCTACCTCCTCATCCGAATCCTCATCTCGCTGATGATGAGGAACGCAAAAGTGGCGCGCCACGAGAGGAACCTAGTTCCTAAATTGTCCTTTCCCAACATTGCTCTTCACCTCCTGCTTATTGAAGGTACAGTAAGCTCCCGCGGGGATGCAAATGTCGATGAAGCGTTCAAGGCGCTGGGTGTAGGGCGGGCATATTGTTGAATGTACTTAAGTAGCTCAACAGGCACCCATCGATCATTCATTGAGGAAATGGGGAAAGGAGATGGAGTGGGAAGCCAAGTATTGCTCCATATATGCAATCTGCGTCTCATAATGTTGGGACGCAAGGGCGAGCGACTTTTCAAAGTCGACTTCACAAGAGAACATGACAAAGAGCTCGCTCTTGCCTACCCACGGGGTGGTGGAGAGGAACTCACAGAAGTTGTCAAAGTGGGTAACCATGTGAATGCAAAGAGATAGTGTGAGCTCGTGCTTGGTTTCTATCGTGTGAAAATGAGAAAGAAGGTACCTTTGGCTATTTATAGTTAAAATTTAAAGTTTGGCCTTTTCACACTAGACCGCTAGACAAAAAAATTACAGTTTGCAAAAATATTAAGATTTCAATTAAATACATATTTGTTAAAAAAGAGCCAGCTACAAAATTACAAGCATGTCATCTAATCTAAAATTGTTATAATGTCTTCATTTTTTGCCCCTCTTGTGACATTTACTTCATGTTGATCTCCATCTCCTTGTTGACTTGAAAGCTTGTCATTGCCTTCACCTCAATCATGAAACTCTTGCCCCTCACGTGCATCAAAACAGAGGCTATTTTCCCATATACTCAGTTCATCTTCAAGCTCTTCCACATGCCTACTATGTGTTGGTAGGGCTATGCACCTTGCTGCACAAAATTCAAGGTCCCCCATTTGCCATGATTCTGAGACCATGGTTGTCCCCTCCTTACGCTTCCCAATCTGTAAAAATATAGAAAGTGGCACAGTAACCAGAAAGTGTAAGGGCTAATTCTAGACATGTAGTGGAATCAGATATACCTTTCTTCTCATCAACTTGAAACTTGACTCTTCCACATTGCCAAAGCCCATGATGCTAAACTATTGACTCAGGTCTGCTAGGCTCCAATGCTTGCTTGCCGCCACTTGCTCAATCCATCCATTTTGGCATAATTTCTTCTTCTGAGGCTTGAAGTGGGATCCATGTCCCGTTCTTTTGCATCCATCTTTGGTAGTGCAGACGTATATACAAAATAGAGCGTGCCTTCAAGAACCTGAAAGACACTGTAGAATCTACTACACTGCACTTGTACACATCACCTTGATGTGACCCCTCATTAACCTCCCAACCCTCTCCTAGTAATCCTTGAATGAGGTCAGACCGTACCTCCTTACAAATATACATTGTTTTTGTTTGCTGCATTGGCATGGAATTGAATATGTGCACAAAAACATGTAAAGGACAAAACCAATTTAGCCCTATTGACCTAGATTCCTTTGAAAACTTGAGTGATGTCTTGATATCACTTACCATCTTAAACTTAAAGCATAAGATGGTCCAAGCATCAGGTTTGGGCCATTCGGGATTGTTAAGAGGGGGGTTGGGGATCTCTTCTAGCTTTCCAAACAAACCTGGTTTTTTATCTACAAAATATGAGTGAGAAAAGAAAAAGATATTGTTCTGTACAAGATCACTTGGGCTTTGAGATACAAACATTGCCTCTCCAATGGATGCATACATAGCATAGAAAACTCCACCCAGTGAGGCTTTGGAGTGGTTGTTCCTCAACATAATTAGAGGGTAAAATATCTGTAGAGAGACATAAGAAAATGGGGAATCATAAGAAAATTTGAAACAAAAAATCCAATATTAGCATGTTGTTAAAGTTGTGTTTATGTTACACTCACAATTTGAAGGAAACCTTGGTCATTGGCCTTGAATGTATAGGTCTCCAAGGGTATACACATGTTGCACTATGGCAACCAGTCCTTCCTTCTTAGTATGCTTGAAGCCTTGTAGCCGCCCCTTTCAATGATGTAGCATATTCCCCAGTTGACACACTCGATGTGGTTCCTTAGAGCTTGGCTGCATGTAGACCCAAGCCCCAACCCTGAATCGTGTTGGAGCCGAAACTCCATTCTCATCTTTTGTGTTATGCAGCCAGTCCTTCCTTCTTAGTATGCTTGAAGCCTTGTAGCCGCCCCTTTCAATGATGTAGCATATTCCCCAGTTGACGCACTCGATGTGGTCCCTTAGAGCTTGGCTGCATGTAGACCCAGGCCCCAACCCTGAATCTTGTTGGAGCCGAAACTCCATTCTCATCTCTTGTGTTATGCAGCACAAGCTCTTCCACCTTCTCCTTAAGTCTTCTCATATTACTGGAAGAGGCCATGGTGGTAAGAAAAGAGAAGAAGGGAAAATAAAAGCTTGTTTTACAACAGAGGAGTGGAGAGGAGAGAAAGTTCAGGGTTTTCAGTGCAGTAATGGAAAGCTTTAAAGAGGGTTAGAGTTTGAGAATAGGCTTCTTGAACCTAGAGTAGACTAAAGAGGGATAGAGTTTCTGCAGCAATGGAGAGGGAGGGAGCTTGAGAGAGAGAGAGAGAGAGAGGGGATTGAGAGGGAGGGAGCTTGAGAAGGAGGGAGAGCTTGAGAGGGATGGAGTTTTTGCAGCAATGGAGAGCTTAGAAAAGGAAGAAAGAGGGAGAGGGAGCTTGAGACTGAGGGAGCTTGACAAGGAGGGAGAGCTTGAGTATGGAGTTTTTGCAGCAATGAAGAGCTTAGAAAAGGAAGAAAGAGGGAGAGGGAGCTTGAGACTGAGGGAGCTTGACAAGGAGGGAGAGCTTGAGTATGGAGTTTCTGCAGCAATGGAGAGCTTAGAAGAGGAAGAAAGAGGTTAAAAATGAGATTTCCAAACCTAGAGTATGTTAGGGGGAAGTTTGAGAGGGAAAACGCACTTTTGGGAAAAAATTAAAAATTTTCAATTTTTAGGGTTTTTGATCTACGTGGGGGGACCTCTAAGTTTGGGCCCAAGAGGTAGGGGGACAAGAGTAGTAATTAGGCCCCATTATCAAACCAAAGCCTAGGCCCCCTAGGGTCAAAGAAGTCAAAAATGTGCACCCAACCCTCTTCCCATTCCTAATCAAAAGTTAATCTAAGAGGCGCTCTTTGGGTCCAAAAAATTCCTAATGATGGAGCAACAGATGCAGTCAATCCGCAAAGATTTAAGAGCTCCCTAGGATAGACAGAAGCAGTATGCAGATAAGAAGAGGTCAGAAAGAAAGTTCGAAGAAACCGATATGTTCTTCATTCGTGTACGCCCCAAAAGAAGTTCTCTATCTCTTGGGAAGTACAAGACGTTATCCCCCAGATACTGTGGGCCATATCTGATTACAAAGAAAGTAGGTGACTTAGCCTATGAGCTTCTTCTACCTCCTCATCTCAAAGTACATAATGTATTTCATGTCAGCCTACTTAAGAAGTATGTACCGAGCCCGAATCATGTGCTTAATGATGAGCTTTTAACTTCTTCAACCCAAGGGCTGATGAAACTCCAACCTGAAGAAATTCTTGATGTTCGAGAAAAGGTTCTTAAGAACAGAATTCTAAGAGAATTCTTAGTCAAATGGAAGTTCTATCCTTTTGAAGACGTCACCTGGGAGAAAGAAGCTGAACTGATGCGGGATTACCCATAGTTTGCGAGATGAGGACATCTCGCGTTTTTTGAGTGGGAGAGAATGTAAGATTCCTTCCCATCCCCTCAAGATGTCCAATATCTACCCCTGTAATCAATTCCCTTTTCAGAATAATAAAAGATCTTATTTCTACCTCCTTTGTATGACTGACCATTTCTCAATTTTTACATTCTAAATTTACTTTAAAATTAATCCCACGATGAAATCAAGCACTCTAATCTAAACAATTTTCACTTTCCAAGAGTAATCAATAAGAAAAGTTTAACTCAATTTATTTGTTACTCGTTTTTAGGATAAAGAAAGGCTAAATTCTTAATGAAGAGACGGGGGAAGCCTTTTCATCAAGGCTTAACATCTATATTCACATTAAAAAGAAAAGAATTCAGAAAACCATAGATTAAAATTTTAAAAAAATAGAATTATTAACTTACATGGAGTTTTGTGAGCTTTCCTTTGGCTTAAGGAATTGAGGGTTCTACTCTTGTTTGGATCAAGAGTGGCCACCAATTCTTTGTAGAGGATTTAGTAAAAAACAAGTGAATTCAAAGTTTTTAGCTCTGGGGAGGAGTAGAGTAACAGTTCATAAACATTATTAAGCTTTTACAAAGGGGGAGGCTTCTATTTATAGGAAAAAGTGAGCCTCAAACTAAGCAAACTGATTCTAGAATTTTCCAGATCACTTTGGTCAATTTTTGACCATTTTTGGGTCGGTTGTTCAGCTTACTTTTTGGAACTAGACTTGAATTAGGAGAGAGGAGAGATGAAATATCTCATTTTATTGATTTAAAATGGAAAGCAATGATGAGAAAAAAGGCACCTCCTTCATGAGAGGGAATTCCCATTTTGAGGTGTCAAAAAATTATTTTTTTAATATTTCCTTTGGTCCTTAGTCCACTCTTCATCTTATGTGAGTATTTACTCATTTTTGGGGGGTTTTTCTTTATTTCTTCAATTTATCTCCTCTCCCTAGATTTGGATTAATATGATTTGCCCCTCAGAACCTTAATCTAAAATTTTCAAAAAATCTGGACCCTTAGGCTAAGGTCTTTTTAGCAGATTATAATTTATTTCTAATACACCTTAGGAGATTCTTTTTAAACTTCTATTTCGGGAAAATTTATTTTAATAAGAAAGGATATTTTTCTATCCAAAGATATCTAACAATTGAGTTACCTCTCTCTAGAATATTTGCTCTTTCTAGACCAAAACAGGAATTTTCTTAAATTTTATGGAAATAAATTTTATCTTTATGTTATTCTAAAAGAGTAATCCCCACCATTTGTACATTCTAAAAGAAATTCCTTTTAATTTAAAAGTGTTATTCCTATTTTATGCATAAATAGATGCATAAAAGGATTTTCTTTTATATAAAAGTGTTATTCTCATTGGATTTAATTTCTATGCATAGAAAGATGCATATTGGATATTTTTTATTATAAAAGTGTTATTTTCATTAGATTCAATTTCTATGCATAGAAAGATGCATATAAAAGTGTTATTTTCATTAGATTCAATTTCTATGTATAGAAAGATGCATATTGGATATTTTTTATTATAAAAGTGTTATTTTTATTAGATTTAATTTCTATGCATAGAAAGATGCATAAAAGAAAATTTTTATTATAAAAGTGTTATTTTTATTAGATTTAATTTCTATGCATAGAAAGATGCATAAAAGAAAAAAAAATTAATTATAAAAGTGTTATTTTCATTAGATTTAATTTCTATGCATGCAACGATGCATAAAAGAAATGTTTATTATTATAAAAGTGTTATTTTCATTAGATTTAATTTTTATGCATGAAAAGATGCATATTTGATATTTTTTAAATTATAAAAGTGTTATTTTCATTAGATTTAATTTCTATGCATGGAAAGATGCATATTTGATATTTTTTAAATTATAAAAGTGTTATTTTCATTAGATTTAATTTCTATGCATGGAAAGATGCATAAAAGAAATTTGTTTTTATTATAAAAGTGTTATTTTCATTAGATTTAATTTCTATGCATGGAAAGATGCATAAAAGAAAATTTTTTTATTATAAAAGTGTTATTTTAGATTTAATTTCTATGCATGGAAAGATGCATAAAAGAATTTTTTTTAATTATAAAAGTGTTATTTTCATTAGATTTAATTTCTATGCATGGAAAGATGCATAAAAGAAAAAAATTTATTATAAAAGTGTTATTTTCATTGAGTTCAATTTCTATACATGATGGAAGGATGCATAACAGAAATTCTTTTTATTTTAAAAGTGTTATTCCTGTTAAATTGATTTTATCCATAAAAAGATGCATAAAAGGATTTTCTTTTATATAAAAGTGTTATTTTCATTGAAGTTGGATTTTATGCATAAATAGATGCATAAAGAATTTTTATATCAAAATTAGAGTTCTCTTTAATTCTATGTTTAATTTCTACGAGTATTTGATAAATAAATAAGTAAATACTCTAAGAGAGAAATTTCTATCATTTTATATTCACTCGGATTATAATGAGAAAATCCAAAAAATCTATCAAAGTCGAAAATTCAAATAAATGATTAAATTATTCCTCATCAAAATTCGTGATTAGTTTCGAAATCAGTTAAGTGAATATTCAATGAATGAAATTCAGTAAAATAGTAATTGAAATATCACCCCCTTTCGAGAAAGATAGTTCAGGAAGAACCTTATCAAACTCGAACCCGAAATCAGACTTTGACCAAGACCACAAACACTTTCGTCAGTTTTAAGGAAAGATGATGTGACCAGTTTAGGAAAATTCACTCAAATCTCCCACCAAATCTCAAACCAAGTTGAGACCCTTTGAATTGATCTGAGGATCAAGGTTACAGAATTTGAGGAATTCTATTTTGGAATTCAGACCTACGATCAAGAAGTTTTGGGGACGGGGATTTAAGATATACTCATTGTATTCAAAAGAAAATCAAAATCGAAAGCTTGCATAAAAAACCTGTTTTCTTAAAGGACTGTCTTAAGAATGCTGGAGGGAGCATTTGGTATATGTGTTTTTCTAAGGGAAGTTCGGTTGCAACAGCTGGCGGGGAGTGTTCAAAGGACAGCTCACGCGACAAAGCCTGCCCAGGTCTTGACCAGCCTCGGTACGATTAAAATGGTGCGCATGGACGAGGGCCGACGAAGCCGTCCCTGAGTGAAGTGCCAGGACACCTAAGGAGGATCCTGGAGGGTTCTGACTAGGCGATGCACGGGCTCGCGGTGCTGAGGACACCCATGCGTATGTCGAGGAAGATATTGTATGATGGACCAATGTTTATTGTAATCTGTTACTGGATCTCATTGGCTGACCAGCTGGTCTCAACGGAGAGTCCAGAGAGTGATACTGTTTTTGTTGAGAAACAAGGATTGGATGGAAATTTTGAGTTATGACATCTGTAACCAATAATTGTTTGTCAATGGATTGTTTTATAAGTTAAAGTTTAAAGAAGAGTGTGTGCGTATCTGTATTCTAAAGCAAAAGTTAAGAAAGGCATTCAATTATGGATAGGTGAGTACTTGTCTGGCTCTACCAATTCTAGTGGTTGGGCGCGGTAGCTAAACCATGGGCCGGATGGGGTTAGGCTGGAATCAGTAGAGTTTTAATAATAAAATTGATTAATAGGAATACGCTTAGAATTTGAGTAGTTAAATAAAAGCCTGAAGACTTCTCAAATGAATAGATCAACGGCTGTGCCTGATTCAACTAGAAAAAAAGCATTGATTTCTTCAAGTTAAGTCTGTAATAGTTTTCCTTCTATCTGGTTTAATCAGATGAAGGTTAGTTTAGTCTCTTGACCCCGTTAGAAAATTCGTTAAGAAATTCAAAAAGGTGGAATCGTCCCCGTTTTCCGGGCAAGGGAAATTTTCCCGGTTTCGGTTTTGGAATGACCACTAGATTAGTCTCATGCCCGGACATTCGAGGGTGAGGCCCCGAGTGGGAAACCCTGCCCCACGTAGGAGGAAGCTACTTCCGCTGCTACCAACCGGGAATGCGGTGCGCAGAGGGGGCAGTGGGATCTCACATGGGCAGTGACTTGGAAATTGGGACTCCCGCCTAAATCACCGCCGAGACGAGAGTGTTTTCTTTCTATCTACTTTGACTGCACAACACATGTGGAGAGGATGGTTGCACATCAACATTTTCTCCCACCACACCTCTTCCCCTTAAGCCTATTCCATCAAGCCTCGCTTCCTCTCCAAGGTAAGTGCCCCTTTCATTTTCCTGCTTTCTCCCAATCTTTCATGGAAATCTTTAATGTTTTCTTTCATTCCAAGCTTTCATGGAAAGATTCTACATAGCTCTATGTGAACTTTTCTTTCTCTTCCCCTCTCTTTCCTTTCCCTAACCACCCTGGCCCTATGCATAGAGCTCTAATAGAGAGCTTTGATGGGAGACCTCTCCTTCAAGCTATCTATTAAAAGCATTCTATGCATAGAGCTAGGGTTAGGGAAACATAAACCAATGTCTTTCAATCACTTATGCATTAGGAATAGGGTTTAGGGTACTTACCTCTTTTTTCTCTTCTTCTCTTTGCTTTATAATATGTTAAAACTTGGAAATTGGGACTCCCACCTAAATCACCGCCGAGACGGGAGTGTTTTCTTTCTATCTACTTTGACTGTACAACACATGTGGAGAGGATAGCTGCACATCAACATTTCCTCCCACCACACCTCTTCCCCTTAAGCCTATTCCATCAAGCCTCGCTTCCTCTCCAAGGTAAGTGCCCCTTTCATTTTCTTGCTTTCTCCCAATCTTTCATGGAAATCTTTAATGTTTTCTTTCATTCCAAGCTTTCATGGAAAGATTCTACATAGCTCTATGTGAGCTTTTTTTTCCCTTCCCCTCTCTTTCCTTTCCCTAACCACCCTGGCCCTATGCATAGAGCTCTAATAGAGAGCTTTGATGGGAGACCTCTCCTTCAAGCTATCTATTAAAAGCATTCTATGCATAGAGCTAGGGTTAGGGAAATATAAATCAATGTCTTTCAATCACTTATGCATTAGGGTTTAGGGTACTTACCTCTTTTTTCTCTTCTTCTCTTTGCTTTATAATATGTTAAAATGAACTAACTTTTTTATTTATTATGTTTCTTTTTTTGTAGGTTTATTCAAGTGAACAACTAACAAGGGTTTAGGCCAATCCTCTCCTACGGCTTCTCAAAGAAGAGGTAAGCCCTCTCTTTTCTATTCTTTGTTTATGCTTCTTCTTTTTGTGTTTTTACACCCTTGGGTGCTGGGGATTAGGGTTAGGTCAATAGGCTTATGCATAAGCCCTTATGCACAGGCTTATGCATAAGCCTTATGCATAGGCTTATGCAATAGCCCTATGCATAAGCCCTTATGCAATAGCCCTATATGCATAAGCCCTTATGCAATCGTCTTATGCATAAGCCCTTGTGCAATAGGCTTATGTATAAGCCTTATGCATATGCTTATGCAATAGGCTTAGGGTTTAGGTTTATGCATAAGCCCTTATGCAATAGGCTTATGCATAAGCCCTTATGCAATAGGCTTATGCATAGCCTTTATGCATATACGCTTATGGATAAGCCCTTACGCAATAGGCTTAGGGTTTATGCAAAGGCTTATGGATAAGCCCTTACGCAATAGGCTTAGGGTTTATGCATAGGCATAGGGTTTAGGGTTTATGCATAGAGATAAGATTAGAGTTTTTACATAAGCCCTTATGCATAGGCTTATACAGTAGCCTTATGCATAAGCCATTATGCAATAGCCTTATGCATAAGCCCTTGTGCAATAGGCTTAGGGTTTAGGTTTATGCAATAGGCTTATGCATAAGCCCATATGCATAGCCTAAGTTATGTATATAGGCTTATGCATAAGCCCTTATGCAATAGCCTTACGCATAGGCAATGCATGCATGAAGTTTAAATGTGTAACTAATCACTTTTTCTCATGTTATATTTTGTAGTTCTTGCATTGTTGTCCTCTTCTTCAGTTGACATTCTCGAGGTAAGATCTCTTCTTCATGCAACCTCATGATGGGTTTAGGCTTATGCATATAGATATGGGGCATTATTGTAGGCCATCTAGAATGTTGTTTAAGTCAAGTTAGGAGTGGTTATCCGCAGTAGGTGGTTATAGTGGAGGGGGAGCCCTCGATCTTTTCACTATCATTCTCTTTGTAAAAGAGAAGTTACCTTTGGTTTTAATAGTGGGGAGCTTGTGGAAAGCCCTCAGAAGCTATCATCCAAAAAGGGCACTACCCACCCTATTTGTCTAAGTAGTATTTTAGGTGGTCTCAACAATGTTCTGATAGAGCATTCTTGTGTTGTTGTCCTCTTCTTTGGCTTGACATTGTTAAGGTAAGCTCTCTTATTCATGCAACCTCATATTTATTGCACCCTTGGGTGCCGGGTTTAGGATTTAGGCTTATGCATATAGATATGGGGCATTATTGTAGGCCATCTAGAATGTTGTTTACCTCTCCCTCTACCTCTACACACACACTCTCTCTCTACTTCCTTCTACACGCACTATCATGCATGCTCTCTCCACCTCTATATATCCTTCTCCCCCTCTCTCTCCTTCATTACCACCATACGCTCTCCCTTTTTTGTCTATCCCTCTCCCTCTCTCTGTCCATGCCCTCCCTTCCTCTATCCCTTCAACTCTATTCCCCCCTTCATATACATACATGTATGTACATACATATATGTATGTGTACATATATATACATACATGTATGTATATATATATACATACATATCCATCTTCACCATGACGACGACATAGTAGGGAGTCTGAGGGGGCTAGTAGATGTGCTAAAGGGGGGAGCAGGCTGCTTTTGCTTTGGCAAAAGTAGCATTAGGTCTCCTGATCTATATCCCTAGCAGGGGGGCTCTTCATCTTCTCATTATGAGCCAGCCCCCAAGAGACCGATTCCACCATTCGATCCACGCACCCTACCATACAAAATGTGGATGTCAATGGTGCCCTTGGATGCACAAGGGAAGCAAGTCATAAAGTGCATGAATGCACTTTGCTAACCTCGAGTTCATGAACTCCTTCAACAACTGGAAAGCACAATATGAGATTTCAAAGAAATACGTCATTGATGTTCTTAAGTTGGAGTTCCATGTTCCACATGCGAGTCTTTGCTTCTTGGAGGAGTGGATGAAGAGAAGAATCAAGCTTTTGCTCTTTAACAGGAGAGAAAATATCAAGAGAGATGTAAAGAATCATTTGAAAAAGCCTAGCGTTTGCACACACGAGGAGTGGAGGCACGCACGCAGCTTCGTGAGAAAGCACCCACATGCTTTTCAACAACAAGCGGTGGTGAGTGCTTCCCCACTACGGAAGCAAGGGGCTTCACACTTCGGCTTGAGAGGAAATTCCTCCTTCATTGCTCGTTTCGTAAGTCCCTATTTTACTAATAATTTCTTCTCCTCTTTCATTTTGTTTTGTAGTATATTATTTTCTTTAACTAATTATATATTTTCTTAATTATTTTTTGTAGAGGGAGGTTGTTGGGTGTGACCCAACAAAGGAGGAGTACAACTATGGCTACATTTTTCCCTGTCTGTAATTGTGGGCGTGGATGCGTATGTGAGGCATACACTTGGACGAGTCCATTTTGGGGACTCAAGCAAATGAGATAAGTAGTGAAACAACCCTTCTCTTATCTACATCTAATTGTATATTATTGCCCTATGCTTACCTTCTTGCGCTTGATGGCATGTATGTAGGATGAAGGGAAAGAGGAAGAGGAAGATCTAGATTACGAGCATGAAATGGTAGAAGGAAGTGAGGAGGTGGACAAAGACGATAATGAATGAGCACTCAGAATCCGATGAGGATTCCGATTAGCCACCTCTTCACTGATATATTTTTTGTATATATGGCCAAAGACCTGACTATTTGTGAAATAAAATAAGTTCTGGGCTCAATTGCATTCTTTCCAATCTATATTATTTTCATGTTTATGTTTGTGTCATAAAACTATGACTCTGTTTTAATTAAAAAAAGAGCTGAGGCGACAGACTGGGGAGTCTTGTGCAAACTCCCAATCTGCCCCATCTTTTTTATACTGTACAGTACTTGCGCTACTGAGAATAACAAAAATAGCAGCGAAATATTGATGCTCAGTAGTGCTATTTCGCTGTTGAACTACAAAATTTTGCTGCTATTTTCGATGCTGCAGCAAATCTATTGGAGCAAACATAGCCCGATATCTCCCTACCCTTCTAGTTATGAAAGCGCTGCTATTTTCACTACTACACCCTCATTCTATTGTAGTGGAAGATGAGCTGATCTTAGCAAAGCCCCAATAAATACAAATCCCACACAATCTAGATTAGAGATGCAAGAGAGATAATAGAACACTATCCCTATTGCATGAACATGAGAGATTGGATTTTATACTTTGTAAGATCTTTCTCACTAGGCCCCAGGCACTCATTACAAGACTTCTACAAAGTATTTGTTCTTTTAAGCCACTTTCCTCATTTTTTAGGGACATGACTTGGGAGTATCTTATACAACATATACCTGAAGGGATTACAACATGATGAAGATGTCCTTTTAGCGTTGACATTATTAATGATGAAGAATCCATGTGAAAACAAAAAGATGTTCACACACACACACACACGTATACACAAAAAGAACCCAATGATTTTTCACTTTAAAAAATTGATGTTAATAGATGTTTTATGATGATACATTGCAATATCAACATCAAGTTCAACAACACTCTTTTGGGTTGTTACACGACATCCACTCTCTTTAAAAATGAATTCCTCACCTCCCCTTTTTGTGAAATATATTAGAGCCCCCTTCTTCTTATAATGGTTGGAGTCTATACGTATCCCGACGGCGGCGAGTGTTTCATAAAAAAAAATTTACATGATATCAAGTGCATGCACATGATACCATTTTTAAGGAAGGTCCATTTATAGTGTCTACATTTATAGAAGGTGTCCTATTTATTAGCTTCTATAATAGGCATTTGAAATACTAATATGAAAAATGTATAGATACAAAAATAATATATATATTTCTAAAAGATTTGGGTACATATCTTTTTTTAACGACCCTTTGAACACACGTGACATTCATGTTTTCTTAAAAGTGAGGTCACTAGGATACATATAGGGGGGATAAATGTTGCATGAAGGGTACCTTCAAGGAAATTTGATATAATGTTGCATGAAAACGAGATTTATGGTGTTTAAAACTATTCTTGAATCATAATCATATATGGTATTATTAAAGGTGAACATATTTAAAACATCAAATAGGGGAAGGGGGAAAATAATGTTCATCAGAAAAATATTATCTCATGATGAGATGAATGAGAGAGAGTCTTATAATACTTCCACGATTTTCATGCTTTATGGCTTCTTGTTTGTAGGCTATTTAAGTAAAATTTATTGGGCTTGACCATGTTGACATCACAATGCACTAGTGATGATTGAAATCACTATTTCTACACTCAATTTTTTCTTGGCATAGTTACATTTCTCATTAAAAAAGAACTTGTCTAATCAAAGTGTGAATATCACATTTTTGTGTACAAAATATTAATAAATAATTGTGTGGTTATTATGTACATTTAATGTGGTAAAAAGGTTAAGGATATGAATTCACATCACTAAAGAAATTTGATAATATTCTACACTATGAAAGTCTTTTTTATAAGAGAAATAAAAAATGGCAAGAATCTTTACCTTTGATGATACTTTAGGCTTCAATATGAATATACTAGCTAGTATATTCATACTCGTAGCATTGGTGTGAAATTAGTGATTATTCTATAGGGTAAAGCTATTTTCTAGTATATTAGCTAGTAGAATACACACTTGTAGTGTTGGTATGAAAATTAGTGGTTATTCTATAGGATAAACCCCTTTTCTAAGCAAGGCATTATTCTTTTAAACTACTATTTAGAAATTTGAGCATAAATAGATGTGATACTTTGGAAGTTAAGCAACACTAATACCTAGAATGGTTGAATAAAACTTCTCAAGGGTTTGGGCTTAGTGGTTCAACCATTGAACTTTGAAATTGGAAGTGTGCGAATAAAATTGATGCAAAGGCCATTTCCCTCCTAAAGGGAAAGTATTATGTTATGATATGCGTTGCATGCACTTGACATTAATAGATGGTTGGGACAATCCTTGTAAGCATGGTCGAATCCACACTTGTATGCTTAATAGGTTAAGGCTCATCAAAGTGACATGCTTGGAGGTCTTAATCACCAAGATAGCTTTAAGTCCACCTAGTGATCCTTCATAATTTAATTGGATGCTGAGATAAGCTCATTAGAAAGTAGCACTTATTTAAAATGCATGAAATGTGTTCCATGAAGTGTCTAAATTTAAAAGTTCTAGTGGGCTTCAAAGCCCATAATAACCTTCAAAAGAAATATGCCTTTAAGAAATTGGGTTTAATAGAAGGCCACCCCAAGCACATTCTTGGGGGGTCCCTCGTAAATATGTAAGCGTAGCACGTGGGTACAGAAGGAGTTTTAAAAATCTCTTTTTTACACATTTTTTACATATAGAAGGGTACCATTTAAAGGGGGTATTCACAAGTTGAATAGAAAAAGGGTGTGTTTTATTCATGAAAAATTAACAGATAGGGGATTTTTAAAGTTGGCCTTGAACGCACGTGATATAGAGGTTTTATATATAGTGAACACCCCCCCCCCCCCCCCCGAGCACATTTTGCTAAGTAATAGGTTTCACTTGAAAACCAAGGTACCTTTAAAGCCTTCCATATTCAAGTCCAAGTAAGCATTACAAGTTTCAGTGCTTATTTGATTTGCCTTGGACTCAACTTGTTGACCTAATTTGGTAAAAGGATTTCAAAGTGGCTGGATGGTCCTTGTGCGGTGAGTTTCCAAAAGCATTCTCACGACAAAGTTAACTTGGTTGAGAAAGCATTAAATGATCTCTCAAACTGTTCTCATTGCACAAAGTTAACTTGGTGTGCATTTGATTGAAGATGTTAAGTGCGCACAGGTATAATGTTAAAATCCAAAGAAGTGCTTATTTGGCCAAGTTGATTTGGACTAGGAAATATGTTATTAGCTTGATGAAACCACCTGAACTATGTCACACTGAGCATTAATAAATGCTTGCTAGCCACTTATTTCGGGTGAACATCAAAAAATATATATATATATGAAAAAAGGGCATTAGATTTATGAACCCATTATTTTGAAGGGTGACCTAACCCATCAAAAATCATTCTTGGGGAAGAGAGGAACTTCCTCATGCATGTGCTGAGAAAGAGGGTCATGCTGGAGGGGATTCTTGCACAAGGGTCCCACGTACTCAAAAGAGAGGCCAACGCGAAGTGTATGGTTTGGAAAGTAGACGAAGGTGACACTTGGCCTCCTTTGATTAACCAATTGGGAAAGAAGCGCTAGCGAACATATTTTCGCGAAGTGGAAGTGGAAATCTGATATAATTGCAATTTTGGTTGCGACTTTGGAAATCTGGTATAATTACAATTTTGGTTGCCATTCGACTTTTGCTATAGTGGTTCGAAACTTTGTATTTGTTTCTAACAAATTGAAAAGTGCATCAGTATGTAACAGCATCATGAATTATTGTGAGCAATCAGGGCTCGATTACTTAATTATATTTGGCATTGATCAAACACGCTAGATTGGGCGGCAGAAATTTGTGTTCTATAAACTTTAACAGAGATTAGAAACTTGTGTTTTACATCTATGGTTCTTGTGTTCTTACATGAATGGCTCTAAACAGCCCAAAAACAGTTTGGAGAGACACTATAAGGAATCCATCACGATATCATGAATGCATGATGGCTCTAAACGGCCCAAAACAGTTTGGAGAGACACTATAAGGAATCCATCACCATATCATGTATGCCTACAATATATATTAAGCTTGTAGGACTTGGATTTGTATGGGCTCAGAGATTCAATATACTTTGCCTCACGTTCACAAAAAACAGTACCAAGGGTGAAAATCACTTCCTTTGCAAGAATTTGAATCGGAGGCTCTCCAATTGACCATGGCCCAAACAATAGTTTGTTGGTAGATGTGGAAGTGCAGAGGGGACATCAGAATTCAAGCAAAAAATGGGCCTTCACCGCAAGTGGAAAGGGGGTAATGAGTTTTAAACCTCGTAATGCATTTACAGCTGGTCCGATTGGAGGCCCGCATGCGTGTGGCAACCACAAAGAAGATTTGAAGCTTCAATGAGCACCTGTGCTTCTTCCATGCCCATACACAAATCTAGCGGAGTCCTCCGTGTACACATGCTTCTCATTTGCCAAGCTGCAAGAAATTCCAAAATGGGATTTTCTAATGTAAGTACTATAAAGTACCATAGCTAGCTTAAAAAGAGGACGATCTTTAAGCTAGAATTTTAAGTGTTAATCAGTAAGAGGAAGCTATTCACTACTTAATTTAAATGATTAACCAAATTACCCTGTACTTGCTACATTAGTAGCTAGCTTCAAAGGTATCTAGCACGAGGGTCATCACGCATACCTTTGGCGCACTGTCTTGTTAAGCACTGTTGATGCATGCAAAGTTGCCCCATCTAAGTAGCGTAATTCGCCCTTAATGCGTTGTTTGATTTTGCAGTCAAGCTCATCACTTGATAGTTGGCTAAACGGCTGATCAGAGGCCTATACAACATAACCAAATCAATCAGAAGCATTAACATTATTTGCACGCAGCTTCATTCACATGGTTGCCAAATTACCAGCTTTAATTAATCTAAGTTTAAGACACTAATACTCACCATAACCCAGCCCCAAGTGTCTGCATAGGAAGGCACGTGGGCACTGTAAGCAACAACGTCTACATCACACACATAAGAATGACCAAAGTTAGCAGCTATAATTAGGCTGATGCAGCATAACCCCAGAATATACTTTTGGAAAAATTACGCGCAACTGATTTTGTATATAATTAGGAGAACTTACGTGCAAAAACATGTCTCAAAGTGTTGAAGATGGACGTGAAAACCTCTTTGTGGGATAATATGCCAGCCGGACCAGCCTGCGCAAAAAGATTGCTCAATTTTAGATGGCGCACGACTCCTAAGTCTAACTGCGATTAATCAAATAAAACGAATGATTATCAAGGAGGAGGAATTAAGTAAATGGGCCAAACTATGCTTTTACCTGGGTTACAAAGATGCCACCGGGATTCAATTTAGGCTTCACAACGGTTTGATAAAAACCTTTTGAGTATAGCTGGTAGCAAGGACCCCATTCAAGGGGGTCTGCCAGGTCCCCGACTATGATGTCAAACCGCTCTTCACGACACTCTAGCTCAGCTCTGAGTGCCAAAGAAAAAGAACTGAATCACTTTGATTGGCAAGGCAAGATTGCTAGCTAGGTTTGAGGGTTAAAAGATCATAATCCCGTATACCTCTAGCTTAATCCTCTGGATTAGGACCAAACAAGAGTTAATTTCAGAAGAGGAGAAAGATTAAGAGATCAGTATACCTCGCATCGTTGATGACAAGCTCTAATCTGTTGCTCTGAAAAGCCTCTCTATTCATTGTAAGGTATGCGCTGCAGAAATTTACCACCTCCTGCCAAGTTTGCGAACATAAATCAGTCGCTAATCATGGTGGGCTCTAAACCCGCAGTTCAGTCAGTGCTAATGCATGATGGATTCTCTAACCTCATCAATATCGCACATGACCACCTTTCGTACACTCTTATGCCGCAGAGCTTCACGAGCAGTGGAGCCCTCTCCTCCCCCCATGATGAATACACTCTTTGGGCTGCAGCCATTAATTAAACAGCAAATCCCGCTCTTAAAACCGGTTTAACGGGGGGGAACAACAAAAGAGCAAAGAAAGAAGGGACGCATTAATAGGCACCTCTGGTGAAGCAAGAGCGCAGGGTGGACAAGGCATTCATGGTAGACCCATTCGTCCACCTCAGCACTCTGCATTTTCCTGTCCAGGGTGAGGACCTGCATAATGTGTGTGTGTGTGTGAGAGAGAGAGAGATTAGCTTTCCGAATGCTCAAGCTTACGTTAATTTAAAAGAGATGAAATTTTTAGTTCGCGTCGTATGCAACTACAGCCGGCCGTAAATTATGACGGATGATACCTTGCCAAAGGGCTGTGTGTCCAAAAGAGCAATTTCCTGGAACTTGCTTACCCCTGTGTGTAAAATGCTGCATCAATGCGGAACAATGGCTTACGTTATATACCAATCCAATTGGCCAAATATATGGTATCTATTGAAAGAAAGAATATCCCCTACTAATGAGCCTAAGCCTAACCAAAAGACGCGTTTGATATACTAATCCAATTGGTCGCTAAACGTAGGCGGGTATAAAAAACACGAATATTTCCTACCCATGGGTTTATCACGCCTAACCTGGTGAGGCCGAAGCACCATCGTAAGTTCTCATCAATCTCCTCTTCATACCACAGAGATGGGCGCCTGGGAGCAGGCACTTCAGCTTGAGCTGAAAAGGTCCCATTGATTTGAATTGCCTGGCCGTTAGAGTTATTGCTGCCCTTGCTACAATTAACTCCATTGGATCCGTTCATGGTTGCAGCCCCCTTAATAGCACAGCCATTGGAATTCGCATTAACCCCATTGCCATTAGTCAACGAGCTACCATTTGAATAAACTGCAGGGGGTACCCCTTGGATGGTATTAGAACTAGTTATTCCATTGGGGGCGGCTATAGCCTGGGCTGGTGATCCATTCGAGTAATTAGAGGTAGCAACGGCGTTGCTAGAGGGCAAATTGGCTAAGTTCTTAGAGGTAGCTGTTGGTCCTCCACCTCCATTGGAGGTGTAAGAGCTTAAATTGCCGTTGACATAGCCATGCAATGGTGATCCGTTGGAGAAAGGGGGGAGGCTTCTATTGGAGGGAGGCATGGATTTGGAAGGGTAAGGTGTGAGGCAAGCAGTTTCAGCCATGGTGGGTGTAAGAGAGTCAAGAAGCACCAGAAGCAAAGGGTGGTATGGTGTAAGGCAAAGAGCTTCACAAGTTTGAGTTTGCCTTAGTAGAACTAGCTAGCGTTTGGTTGATCGAATAGTAGCAAAGACAAGAATGTGAATGGGGAAGAAGAGGACGGCAACAGCCAAATTTATATTGCTGAGCTTAGCAGCCATTTAAAAGCGAGAGGGACGTGCACCTACGTGGCAAACATGTTGCTCTGTTGAAGGAGTCCACGTGGTGCCAAGCAGGAGTACGGTTGTGTAATGATGTGCCACATCATGAGTAAGGTGTCCACGCGACCTGTGGCACATCATGGCCCCCCACCCGCGCGTGCGAGCCTTTAACGACGCCGAACGTGAAGTTTGGGGTGGTCGCCGGCGACGGCCTCCCCACGTCCGCCCTCTTCAGCACATGGGTCGGCCTTTCTTGAAGCAAAGCATGATCGTGGGTACCCGGCCACACGTACATACACACAACACACAGGCTCGGTGGACCGCATCACTCTTCTCCCCTTTGCGACACTACAAACACTCCTCCTTTAAGCCATTCCTCAACCACAACCCCTAACCTTTGTTGTCCCCCCCCTTAATCTCCATTAAGCCCTCTCATTAACAATTATCAACCCCTTCTACGTCTCCTTGACCCCATCGCACTCCCCCCCACTTGGAAGTTGCCACCTGCTCAACAGGCCCGGCGTGCAAAGTCCATCATCATGCATTGCATCATGCCCCCACCATGAATGCATATCAGACATCACAAGCTCAATCCTGCCAAATCTAATTCGTGCTCAAATGCCACTCTACACAAAATTCAAACACCTCCCATCCTCCCGGGTACTCCGCAGTCCGCATCCTCCAAGTGTTATCCTGGCAACTCTATAGTTATCAATGGGCCCATTACAAAGCTCATATAATATATCCAAAGCAACGTACTTGTTTCTTATCGCCTCCAAACATTGGACGAATTGTGATGTCAATTTAGAAGAATTTATAACCAATGCTAACTTCCCAAGCTATCGATAATAGAATATGAAATTCTTTTTTTTTAAGGTTGTTTTTCGCATTTCAAGCCATGCAAACTATACATTTAACGCCTTTAAATATACGAAGCGAACCTTAATTGACAGCCTCAACATTCTCCATCCCTAAGTTTTAGTTCAATCTAAGGGACATATAATAGAAAGATGAGTATGATTTATACGTTAGTTGAAACGTTGGAATGGATCGTTAAGGTAGTTATTGAGATGAGAGGATATCATAAGCCTAGCCAATGTATTTGGAGAATGACACATGCTTCCCCATGGTGTCACATGCTTTGCTATGTCAGCTAGTCATATAGTTTTTGCATGGTTAGGGTTTTTAAACGTCTCAACTTCGAATGCACATAAGAGGTAGATGCTCAACTTGTGTACGATTTTCGGATGGTTACTTTTTTGCATTTCGAACACCTATAGCTACAAATGGTTGCATACTTTTGCATGCTTGCTTTTAGACTAGCATTTGCATAGTTGCTTTTGGTCTCGATATGTGGCCCTAGGGTTGTGCATGGAGTAGCTTTTGCATGGTTATTAGGTGGATTAAGCAGGGTAATACAATTTGGGCAAAACCAAGGAGTGGATCATTGCGGCCTACGGTCGAATGATTTGTCATGTGTTTGTGCGTGCAAGTGTTGTCTGCAATATGGATCATGAGCTTTGAGCTCGCCGGGGGTAATAATCTCAGTCGTCCGTGCGCGTGCCTGCCACTAGATCGTGCCTCCGTCGGGGTCCTCACGCGGCAAACCTGTCGGCTTTTACCCTCACACACGTAAAAGCGAATCTCAAGCGTGCATTCACTGCTGCTCCACACTGGACCCCACACGTGCCACGTCCCTTAGAAAATATTTCCCTCCGGGGGGCCTTTCAAAATCCTATGATCTATGCAAATTTATAAAATATCATCGACAAAAGAGGGGCCTGTTTTTGAATATCAGTATATGATCCGGCAACAACCAAGCTCCCAGCCGCAGCGTACGTACCAAGATTCCACAGAGCTCAAACGCATGGTCATTTCACGCAGCCAAAATCTCCCCAACTTCAATAAACTTTTCCATAGCATCACAATCCCCCTCAGTGCACACTTTCAGCCCCCCCCTGCCCCCACACACACACTGAGACACCCACACAAGTGGTCCACACACACACACACACACACTCCGCTCACTCCCGAGTCCTCACATGCTCTAAATAAGCTTTTTTAGCGTGGCATAAGATGCTGCTGTTTGCATCGAATCAGATAGTTTTGCTTTTCCCGCATCTCCCCTCCGCTGTTACCAATATCCCTTTGCGTTGTTAGTTTACTGCACTTTTGAAGAAGTGCGAGCAAGTTGCAACACCCCTTTAACCTTTAAGTTTACATAAACTTTTGTAGATAATATTCACACAATCAAGGAATAAAAGCATCTAAATGTTTGAATCAAAAGCTTTCCCACATGTAAAGGATTTCAGTTAATATATATATATAACTATTGATATAAAAAAAACTTCCAACTTGCAAATGTGCCTACTGCCATGCTCTAGACTTCAACTTGAAGAACTTTAACGCCTACAAGGATTAATTAGGATTAATTTGATCTTCATTTAAACACGTCTAAAAGTCATTCTGCAATAGAATTTTTGAAATCGGCCTTGGAAACAAGCCGCTCTTGTCAAGCGAAGTGATGTGGCAAATGAAGACCGCCACTTTGAGGTGGCTGGTGGACTGTATATAAATATATATATATGCGCGCGCGCGCAAGCACGAGTTCAAAAAATGCATTTTCTAATAAGCGTGGTGGCAAATTCAAAGACTGGCGATGAGCTGCCAGGTGGACGTCGCTAGTTGACAAAGAATCGCCAGGTGTCTACTTCATGGAGTCCTACTCCTAGTTAGAACCTTGGAAATTCCTAGTCAACTGCTAAGTGCCACATGGACGAGCTGAATGTATTGGCAACGAATTCCATTTCAACATGTGTTAGGGGGTGCCATTTCTTCAAAACGATAAGGATGGGCATTGGACGGGTGGGATCCGCAATTCAAGTCCAGAATGCAGATAGTGTAGTGTATATTCCAATAGAATTCCGTTAGAAGAGAGCCGCCCGACTTTGTTGGGGCGGGCAACGAGTTCTTTTGGCGGCACGATTCATGGGTGTGTGGGTTCAAGCGTGCGGGAAAAAATTCGTCATGTCAACGAGGCCTCTGCAAATTGCGTGTCCCGTTCTCGCCGAGTCAGCGCCACGTTGGCCCCCACTGTCACGTGATGCCTGGCCCGCATATGCTTGCCAACTCGGCGAGCATCGCGCATGTATGCATGAGAGCTCTCCACCTATCAAAGCTCTGGCAGAAATCCATAGGACCAGATACATCGGCGATTATCATAACCCACCAGAACCCATCAAGCCCACCACGACACTCATCAACTTGGGCAGTTCTCCAGCACGCTTTCATAAAATCTTTCCGTTTTCTTAAAAGACCGCCTTGGAGGTAGCTAGTGGCTATGATGTCCAATGTCCACCAGTCCATGACCTCCTACCCTTTGTTATCAAACTGGCTTCTTCCCAATGCCCATGGTCTCCTCAGCTTGCGACATCCTACTCGATGTGAGGAGAGAATCGACCATTATATGCTACGATTGCAACTTTAGCATATGCACTTATCAAGTAAGAAACACCTCTATAGTTTATGCTCCCATAGCTGATGTCTTTTTTGAGCTTGTCAAATTCAGTTGGCTTTAGGAAGGACTCCAATGGCATATTCAAAATGTCTAGACTCTATAATATAAGCAATCCCTTTTCTCACCATATATTATGCAAGAGTGTGGTTCCACACTTAGGAAGAAGATACGAACAAGTTAGTAAGATGGTTGGTTTCCCCTTGCTCTCTATGTCCATCATGTTAGTAAGATGGTTGGTTTCCCACCATGTTATCACAAGGTCGACCCTTTCTCTCTATGCAGATGGATGACATAATACAATATACTAGAATTAGACTTTTAAAAAAAGTGTGTATCAAGTATTTTCATTATTCTACATTGCATCATTTTTTTGAGTTAAGCATTTGTTGATCAAGGAACCAACATACAAGTCAACGTATTATATAAGGATGCGCTTGACATATGCTTAAGATATCTCTCTAACAATACCTACTTGGCACATTTGTGAAGATAAACTAAGATACCTTTCTATACTCAATATAACTGGCAAATGTGCTTGTTACTGTATCATCAAGAGAGCAAAAAGTATAGAGGCGATGTCGAGTTTTTTTCCCCCTATTTTTTGATGATTTCTTGTTTTAAACTATTCAAGGCGCTAATTTTTTTAGTCATATCTATTTTTTAACACTATTTTATTTCCACTTTTGAATCTAAATGAAGTGTAAAATTTCATAGTGCATAGTAACATATTATTTCAGAAAAGATGAAACAAGTGTTCATCTTATAGAACTTGTGTCTAACATGTATAAAACATTTTGGATCTAGTAAGAGTAATATGTTTCTGTCCTTGACGTAATGTATGAAAATTTGGGAATAATGGATTGAAAATTTAGGATGAGGATTCACACAAATGGGGTAATCCTCATGGGATTATAAAACCCATAGTGTCTAGTGTCTAGGACTTTTCTAGTTTTCAATGATCGTACGTATAGCTATTACAACCAATTACACTTAAGATAAACATGTGTTAAGATAGGAACCAATTACAACCAATTACACTTAAGATAAACATGTGTTAAGATAGGAACTCATGAATGATGCTAAAGAACACCACATATTAACAAATTTTAATATAATATATTAAGAAATCAGCTATCACATGCCAATATAACATATTAAATTTCTTATTACCAACTTTCTTATATGAACTTTATATAGAAAACTATTCAATTACAAGTATAGTCTATTTAGTGATTAGGTTAATTTTAAAAGACAGGATGATTTAGTATGTTAGTGCTAATGATTAATGATTTACAAAAGAAAGTAAATAAAATTATTGATATAGTCTTTTGTTTTGTGGAAAGGAGAATGCTCAAGCTATGGCACAACTAGCAAAGGGATTGATAGTGACAAAGGAACAATGTTTTCCCTCTCTTTTAGGATTTGGTCAAGTGGTTCCATAGCCAAACTCTTGCACACATATGGGTAGGAGGAAAATTTAACATACTTTATTTGTAAGAGAGGTACAAAGAGGGAATCTCCTAATATATTAGAATCTGAAATCATAAACACTATAATGACTAGTCATGTTGAACACGCACTAAAGGACACATAATTCATGTGAAGGATTATATAATGGATCTCAAAAGACATGACAGTGATGTTATATAATGATTTCGTACTCCCAATGATAGCAACATTACTTATCTCTTTCTAGGGCTTGAGGGAACAACTAGAAATTCTACTAAATTAAATCTTTCATTAACCACATGCCCTATAAAAATGAGTTGGAGTACTCCACATAAAAGGCACAAGGAGATTTCATAAATAATGGTGTCTGTAGATTTACACTCTAATATATGCGCAAGGAGATTTTATAGATATTGATGTTCCTAAATTAACTATATAACTTAGAAACATATTGCCTCACAAAAATTAAATCTCATTAATTTCTAATAATTGTAATAATAAAATATAGTAAGAGTCCAAAAGAAGCCCAAAGATCCTTAAAACTTTCGAATCATGCATTTGATCAAGCATTATTTTTTAAAATAACATTGTGCTTGAAATATTTTGATTAATTCATTATTTGAACGTCTAGTTTCTTAAACTAATTCATTATTTGAACTTAATGTAACCTATGGTTTAAGAACAAATTTTTCATGAATTCAAAATCAACGTATTTCATTCTTGTGAGCCAATCAAAACTCTTGCTACCTATCAATGACAATGGAATTAGTAGGAGCCTAGAGAGCTCGACCGTCCGGGCAAGGCACGAGCGACGTTTAGGGGAGCCAAGAAGACCAGGTGCAAACCCAAGAGTGGCCGGACACTATTGAGAGTGGTCGGCCACATGTAAAGGGCACTAAGAGAGCTCTTAGAACCCCTTGTGGCTGTGGAAGGTTGCCTTTACACTGCATCAGAGCAGCTGGGCAGCGTTCTAGCGCCTCAGCATCCTTCGTATATTTGAGCACCGCATATGTGGGTTAGAAGCCTAACACACTTGCGCTTGACTAAGTGACTACGCCCGCACCCAGGCGTTTAACAAGTAATCACGCCAGCCGTGTTGCCTCACCGGGCGAGTAAGATAGCCACCCTACAAAAAACATACAGCCAGCCAGCATCTGTGGCTATTGAGGCTAACTGCACAATTGCCCACCGGCTAAGTGAGGGAAAATTCACGGGCCCCTCAACGCCTTCATGGCCCCTTCTTGGCATCTTTTGACAGCAACACGACGTCTTTCTCATCTTTGGGTTGAAGGCTTTGCAAGAAGCCATCGTTGCCGTCGAGATAGAGGCCGCTGCAATGAGTTCAGATATTCTCAAAATTTTAAATTCTTTCTTTTTAAAGAAAAAAAAAGCAAATAGCCAAAGGTTTGTACCTTTGTTATCTAAGAGGTTGTTCCCACGGTGTATCCAAGATTTTTCTTCCACGGTTGGAATTGCTAAGTGAAGCCGAAGCTATTTTTACAAACCTCAGAAGGTGTTTCCAGCATACCGCCGGTGATTCCACTTTCAGCCTATAACAACTTGATTGGTTTCCTAGAGCTTGGACTTGAGGCTGGTACTGTGTTATTCTTTTGCATCGCATTTAGAGGGTTCACATGGAGTCTAATAACCCTAATGAATCCGTAAGTAGAGATCCCAGTCGTTTGTTGGACACAGAGAAGGCAATGGTTGTTCCTGATGTGGCGATGACCGACGACGACGATCTACTTGATGATAATTTGGTCAGCACGAACTAGTTTAAGGCTCTAGAGTCTCGTACTTTAGACATTAAGGCCAAGTGCGATAAGATACTCCTCTTTCTTCAGGAGTTAAAAGATAACATGCAAGCTTCTACCATCGTAAGTGCTTCAGTGGTGGGAGGGATGCCCGTCCACGGCTTCAACCCAAGGGGGCAATATGAATGTCGATACATCGCACTCTAGAGATGCTATTACTATTCTAAAAGATTTGAAACCTCCGACCTTTAATGGGGAGGATAACAAACGCAATAAGGATGCGGTCAACATTTTCTTACAAAAGTGGTAGGACTTGCATCGATTGCGTCATACTCTAGAGAAGATACGCACGCTTAAAGTGACTTAACTCTAGGAGGTAAAGCATACAAGTGGTGGAAAATCTTGGAGTCCAAAAATGGGCCTACTACATGGACTAAATTTGAAAGTGCATTCATGAAATAATTTCTTCCAAATAATGAGATGGATCGTAATTGGGAAGCATGGGACAATTCTGAGATGAGAAATCTTACATTGACTCAATATATCTCCAATTATCGAGAAAATATTCTCAAGTTGAAAGTATGTCTTTCAGAAAATTCATGGATATATTCACAGATTAGATTTGAACTATAAGAATCAAGTTAAAGAAAATGAGCCGAAAACTTTAGAAGAAGCAATTAAATTTTCTCAAATTTTCGACGACACTGTTGGAAAGAAAAAGCGTGCACAGAATGCACAATGGACATCTAGTGTGTCCGAGGGTTCCAAGCATCAAGGTCAAAATAAAATAAAGGGACCTAACCAAAAGAATGACCAATCTAAGAAGTCTAAAGGACCACAAAAGTTTCTAAAGCATGAAGATTTTGAAAGAGCTAAAAAAGAAATCTATGTTTTCACTACATGGAAAAGGGTCATAGTAAACTACACTGTGTTAGTCTTTAATCAACAACAATACTTACAGCAATTAATTGTTGTCCTAGTTAATTAATTGTGCTATCTCTCGACATTATTGACTTAGTACTATGTTAGTACTGTGTTAGATCTATGTTAGTACTATGTTAGATATATGCTAGTACTATTGTGTTAGTACTATTTTAGTCTCATGTTAGTATTGTGCCATTACAGTGTTAGTCTTATGTTAGTACTGTGTTAGTCTTTAATCAACAAGAACTTTAATCAACAAGGTTTTTTTTTGTAAAATATAACTTGAATTATAAAAGATGATTTACAAAGATGTCCAAAAAGTTACAAAAAAGACCCAAGACTGTCAGATGAAAACCAAAGGCTAATATACAAGTTAAAGAGAACTTTAATTACTAGGGAGCTCATACAAAAGGTGGTTTTAAGAGCAAAAACATGTATCGTTATATACAGACTATCGCATTGAAATTGACCCAATCACATAACCCTACTCAGTCAACCAATTTGCATATGCATGAAAGGGGTACTTTTCAATAATGGTTGTAGCCAGATCGGATGGCAACATCTGAATTCTATCTTGAGCGGTAGGCTAGCTTGTTGGTAATGGATCAGCTCCAATGAACTTCATGGGTGGCAGACTCGATATTTTCCACCTTGGTATATTCAACCTCAATTACCTTTAGCAGCTCATGGAGGGGGTTTGTATTCTGCTGCCTTGCCCACAGCTCGAACATATGTCCTTCGTAAGGAAATTTATATGAGAACTCCGGGATAGTGCCCTTAAATCTATATAGCCTCTGCAAGCAAGGCAACAGCACCTCGAGCAACTCTTCATCCTTGGCATCACCTTCATATGTTGAGACACAACAAGTTGTCCGCAGCCTTGAGTATTCTACTCAGAGCTTAGAATCTCTTTTTGGTGGAGGGCTTTCCTTTTGCATTCATCTTCATTGTATGAGTCTCCTACATCCTCCGTGGATTCCAAGTGTAGGCTACGTTGACCTCCTTTCTCCTCCTCCCCACCATCTAGCTGGCTGGCATCAAAGACAAGTGGCACCATATGAATTGGCTTCTCCCTCATGATGGCTTTAATATGCCAAATGGACTTTGTGCAACTTGCAACATTAAAAGCAGCTTGCCAGATGAGCCTTGTGCAGACCTATGCACACCTATATTGGCATCTCCCTTATGCTCCTTTGTGCGAATGCTTTCGAGTGTTTTATATTCAGCACATTTAGAAGTGGATGTTGCACCTACAAGCAGTACAAACATAACAATGTGTTAGTACTAAACTAGCTCTTCAGGACAAGCTAAAAAACATAGTGCTAACATAGTACTAATAACAACCACATATAGTTCTAATATAAGATAGTACTAAGTAAGCACTATGATAGTACTGAATATAGTAAGCACTAATAACAACCACATATAGTACTAATATAAGATAGTACTAAGTAAGCACTATGATAGTACTGAATAGTACTAACATAGTGCTTACTTTGTGAGTACTAATTAGTACTAACAACTACCAATTAACATTGTGTACAACCCTTTACTAGATACTACACAAAATAGTACTAAATATTGCTAACACAGTGGCAGTATAGTACTACAGACTAAAAATTTATATAGTACTAATCTCTATTGCTGTGCTAATTCAAAAGCAAATACTACTAGCATACTAGTACTAAAGAGTCCTAAGACAGTGGTAGTATAGTACTAAAGTATTGACATGTATAGTGCTAAATGCAGAGTACTAAAAGTATATGAAACTCTACTAAGAGAGTTACCATATTAGTAAATTAGTATTTTAAATAGTACTAAAGAGTTCTAAAACTATAATAAAATATTAGTATATTAAATTGGACCTCTGAGTTTTAACAGAGTACTAAAATATATCTAAAATGGTACCTAAGGAGTACTAAATAGTTCTAGAAAGCAGTTCGTAGTACTAATAGTTAGTAGTACTAATAGAAACAACAAAGTACTAAATATTAAGTGGTACTATACCAAAAGAGGTCCTAAATAGTACGACACAGTACTAAATTATACTGAGATAGTAGTATATTAAATTGAACCTGTGAGTTTTAAGAAAACACATACCTCTAGGGGGTCTAAAACCCATTGCAACCATCGAGTCATCTGGATATGCTTTCGTTGCATGATTGAGCCACGTACTATGTGGAGTTGGAGAAGTGATGTCATGCGCACAACATATGGTATGTGTGCATACAAGGGGTAAACACAACGTCCAATGCCTCCAAGTTGAAGCCGAGGCCACAAAACACACACCTGCATAGACAAGTGTACAAGCAGATCAATATAAGCTTCTTGGTACATAAGCACAAACAATTTAAAACCTTAAACCTAATGCATATTACCATGAAATGTTAACAAGTAGGCTGGCAGGGGGGCTGAAGGATGCACAATTGGAGCAGGATGAATTGCACTAAACCCCTGAGCATAAAGAGCATAAATTAGGCACATTATGTTCTGCCACAAATTGATTACTGCCCTTCATCCACTCTTCAATACCAATATGAGTGCGCTTGTCAGACTGTAGCTCACTTTTAGCACCTCACTTTTAGCGCCTCTTTTTGCAACTTGGTTGCAACTTGGTTTTGAGCACCTCGCTCTGCGAATTTTGGATTTTTCTTAAAATCCAATCAAAAGTGGCTGTGATGGAGTCGCACTTCTTCTCTGCTTCACTCTCCCAAGATGGAGGCTTCCTAAAATTTGGCTTGTAATGACTAGTTCATGAGTTCTATATGAGACTTGCATATGAACAATGCACGCAAGTGCCCACCATGAGTCAATAGGTCTATTCCTAATCCACCACCTAACTCGCTCTCAGCCTTGCATGGCATTTCCTGTTTGACCTTAACAAATTTCAAAGGGTCTGGGTCCTCTAATTTGATGCATGTGCTGCTAGAAGAACCTCTCCTTTGAAAAGCACACCTATGCTGAGAAAAATCATCCCAATCAACCTCAATGCCTCCTTGCTTGGACTTGAGGTTTCCTAGAGATTGGACTTGAGACTGGTGCCTGTGTTATTCTTTTGCATCGCATTTAGAGGGTTCACATGGAGTCTAATAACCCTAATGAATCCGTAAGTGGAGATCCTAGTCGTTTGTTGGACACAGAGAAGGCAATGGCTAATCCTGATGTGGCGATGACCGACGACGATCTACTTGATGATAATTTGGTCAGCACTAACTAGTTTAAGGCTCTAGAGTCTCATACTTTGGACATCAAGGCCAAGTGCGATAAGATACTCCTCTTCCTTCAGGAGTTAAAAGATAACGTGCCAGTGGCTTCAACCCAAGGGGGCAATATGAATGTCAGTACATCTCACTCTAGAGATGCTACTGCTATTCCAAAAGATTTGAAACCTCCGACCTTTAATGGGGAGGATAAGGAACGCAATAAGGATGTGGTCAACACTTTCTTTACAAAAGTGGCAGGACTTGCATTGCGTCATACTCTAGAGGAGATACGCGCACTTGAAGTGAGATTAACTCTAGGAGGTAAAGCATACAAGTGGTGGAAGGGCTTGGAGTTCAAAAATGGACCTACTACATGGGCTAAATTTGAAAGTACATTCATGAAATAATTTCTTCCAAATAATGAGATATGGATCGTAATTTGGAAGCATGGGACAATTCTGAGATGAGAAATCTTACATTGACTCAGTATATCTCCAATTATCGAGAAATTATTCTCAAGTTGAAAAGTATGGATGACTTTCAGAAAATTCATGGATTTATTTACAGATTAGATTCGGACTATAAGAATCAAGTTAAAGAAAATGAGCTGAAAACTTTAGAAGAAGCAATTAAATTTTCTCAAATTTTTGACGACACTATCGGAAAGAAAAAGCGTACGCAGAATGCACAATGGACATCTAGTGTGTCCGAGGGTTCCAAGCATCAAGGTCAAAATAAAAGAAAGGGACCTATCCAAAAGAATGACCTATCTAAGAAGTCTAAAGGACCACAAAAGTTTCTAAAGCATGAAGGTTTTGAAAGAGCTAAAAAAGAAATCTATGTTTTCACTACATGGAAAAGGGTCATAGTAAACTACAATGTCCCAAGCTAAAAGAAAATGAGAAAAATCAGCGTGATGAAAGTAAAAAAAGCAAGTGCACACTATTTAAGTGCTTGCTCTAAAGACTTCTCATAAGTTTAACAAGGTTCAAGTTTATCATGTTGATTCTACTCATGCGTGTTGTGTCATGTCATCGATGTGGGTGCCAATATTTGGACCACATGAGTTGGTTCGAATGCATGGTCACATTAAAGGCCACAAAGTATGAGTTATGATTGATGCTAGTGCCATGCACAATGTCTTGAACTATAATTTAGTCAAGAAATTAAAGTTTTTGCAAAGTCCAAGTGATAATAAGTATGTGGTTTCTTTCATTTAAAGATGTGTTCAAATGAATTAACGAAAGGATTACCTCCTATTCGCGATGTTGAGCATCCAATCTAAGTGATGCTTGGCTCAAAGCCAGTAAGTAAGGCTTCTTATCGGCTTAGTTTTAAGGAAGCACAAGAAGTAGAACCACAACTAAAAGACTACCTTAAAAGTGGATTCATTAGACCAAGCACTTCACCTTGGGTTTCAACAATTCTATTTGTGAAGCAAAGGTCTATGCAGTTATGTGTAGACTACCGTGGTTTGAATCAAATAATGATTAAGAATAAGTATCCTTTCCTACAAATATATGAGTTGTTTGATCAACTCCAAGGAAAAAAGTACTTTACAAAAATGGATTTACGATCTGGATATCATCAAGTGAGAATTCGGGAAGCGGATGTGAACTAAGTTTGGTCACTATGAGTTTTTAGTCATGCCCTCTGGTTTGACTAATGCTCAGGCCACATTCATGACACTCATGGATTTCGCTTGAAACCCTATTTAGGAAACTTTTTTGTGGTTTCCTAGATGATATCTTGATCTACAGTTGTACCAAGAAAGAGCATCTCGAACACTTACAGCAAGTATTTAAGTTACTCTCAGGAAGCATTCACTTTATGCCAAAGAGAGTAAATGTGAATTCTTTGTAAAAGAAATTCAATACTTAGGCCAAATAATCTCGGAAGATGGCATTCGTATATGGATCCAATGAAAGTTGAAGCCATATTGAAATGGCCACATCCCACAAACTTAGACGAATTATAATTTTTTCTTCATTTGTCTAGATTTTATAGAAAGTATATTCGCGATTATGCTAAGATAGTTGTTCCCATGACGAATCAACTTAAAGGGAAGGGGAAGACCTTCGTTTGGGAATCTTATCAGCAAAGAAGTGCATTTGAAAAACTAAAGGTAGCTATAGCTACAGCTCCCATTCTCCAAGTTGTCGATTTGAAAAACTTATCAGTAAAGAAGTGCATTTGAAAAACTAAAGGTAGCTATAGCTACAGCTCCCATTCTCCAAGTTGTCGATTTGAAAAACTTATCAGCAAAGAAGTGCATTTGAAAAACTAAAGGTAGCTATAGCTACAGCTCCCATTCTCCAAGTTGTCAATTTGAATCAACCCTTTGTGGTGGTAGAGATGGATGCTAGTAATGATGCAATAGGTGCATTCCTCTTACAAGGGGGAAACCTATTGCATTTTAAAGTAAAAAGCTGGACAGAGCTCAAAAAAAATATTCAGCTTATGAAAGGGAGTTATATGCTATAATTCATGCCTTAAATAAGTGGAGGCATTATTTATATGGTGCCAAATTTGAGATAGTCTTTGATTATTATGCATAAAAATCATTTATGATAAAAATCACACTTTTAATATAAAAAATATCTTTTATGCATACAAATCATTTTGATGAAAATCACTCTTTTAATATAAAAGAATTTCTTTTATGCATCTAGTTTATGCATAAAAATCATTTATGATAAAAATCACACTTTTAATATAAAAAATATCTTTTATGCTTATGTTTATGCATACAAATCATTTATGATGAAAATCACTCTTTTAATATAAAGAATTTCTTTTATGCATCTAGTTTATGCATAAAAATCATTTATGATAAAAATCACATAAAAGAAATTCTTTTATATTAAAAGATTGATTTTCATCATCATAAATGATTTGTATGCATAAACGTATGCATAAAAGACTTTTTTATATTAAAAGCGTGATTTTCATCATCATAAAGGGATTTTATGCATAAATTAGATGCATAAGAGAAATTCTTTTATTCTAAAAGAGTAATTCCTACTAAATTGGATTTATGCATGGAAAGATATATAAAGAATTTATTTTAATCCAAAAGTATTATTCTCATCAATTTTGATTTTATGCATAGAATGATGCATAAAGAAATCTATTTTTAGTTCAAAAGAGTTATTTTCATCAATTTTGATTTTATGCATAGGAAGATGTATAAAAGATTGATTTTTAATTCAAAAGTGTCATTCTCTTTAAAATGAATTTATGCATAGGAAGATGCATAAAAGATTAATTTTTATTTTGAAAGTGTTATTCTCATTAAAATGGAATTTATGCATAGTAAAATGCATAAAAGGTTTATTTTTAATTCGAAAGTGTTATTTTTCTTAAAATTGAATGTATGCCTAAATAGATGCATAAAAGGATTTTTATAAAAGTGTTATTCCTACTAAAGTTGTCTTTATGCCTAATTAGATGCGTAAAGAATCTTTATATCAAAAAATTAGAATTCTCTTACATTCTATAAATAGATGTGATGAGATGTGATAGGAATCAGATAGATGTAAATGGATGGATGGAAGTGATATGAATCAGATAAATGGAAATGGATGTGTGGATGTATGAATGTGGATGTGAAAATGGATGTATGAATGTGGATGTGGATATGGATGTATGGATGTGGATGTGGATGTGGATGTATGAATGTGGATGTGGATGTGGATATGGATGTATGAATGTGGATGTGAAAATGGATGTATGGATATGGATGTGGATGTGAAAATGGATGTATGGATGTGGATGTATGAATGTGGATGTGGATATGGATATATGAATGTGGATGTGAAAATGGAGTTTGCTGCGTTTGCAAAAATTTGATATGGTTGCTTCATTGCCCCCTCTTGAGGCACCATTAAAACATGTTTGTGAAGGCTGTATTTTGGGCAAAATGCAGCATTCTGCGTTTCCAAAGGATGGTTCTGTACGGGCCACTCGCAAATTGCAACTTGTACATAGTGATGTATGTGGGCCTATGCAAACTCCGTCATTTGGTAAACACTTGTACATAGTGATGTATGTGGGCCTATGCAAACTCCGTCATTTGGTAAACACTTGTACTTCGTGACTTTCATTGATGATTACTCAAGGCATGCATGGGTATATCCACTAAAGGCAAAGTTCGAAGTGTTTTTGTGCTTCAAACAGTTTTTGCTTATGGTTGAAAATGTATCCAATTGTAATGTGGGCACCCTCCGTTCTGATCGAGGGGGGGAGTACATGTCTAAAGAGTTTGATGCATTTCTGGCTAGTCGTGGGATAAAACACCAATATACAGTGCCGTATACCTGTCAGCAAAATGGTGTTGCTGAGAGAAAAAACAGGTCACTTATGGAGATGGCACGATGTATGGTCAAGAGCCAAGCTTTGCCACATGCATTTTGGCTTGAGGCTGTCATGTGTGCTGCATATGTACTCAACAGGTGTCCCACTAAGGCCTTGCATTCTATTACTCCATATGAAGCTTGGCATGGCAGGAAACCTTCTATTGGTCACTTGTGTGTCTTTGGTTGCTTGGCCTATGCTTTAGTGCCTGTGCAACAATGCAGAAAATTGGATGATAAGGCTGTCAAATGCATTTTTGTTGGTTACAGTGCTGAAAGTAAGGGTTACATATTGTATCATCCGCAGTCAAAGCGTATCTTGATTAGTCGAGATGTTGTTTTTGTGGAAGATGCTGTGCAGCCCTGGTTATCATGTACCAAAGAGACAGGTGTGAGCTCACGCGATGTATTTGATACGTTGTTGCCTCTCTTTACAAGTGGGAATTCAAATGTAAGTCCTAATGAGGTAAATATTCAGCCTATGCAGATTTCAAACGACATCATAGATTAGCCTATTTCTGATGCAGATTTACAGGATGTAATTCATGAGGATAGGGCTAAAAATGAGCAGGCTAGAGGTATGCCAAAATGGCTGGTGCAAACCTTGCATGATAGTAAGATTGATGCACCTATGACTAGTCGTACTCGTTCAGGTTTTCAGCATGCCTCTTATACATCAGATTGTTATGCTTTGGCTGTGTCTAGTATGTGTGAAGAGGAAGAACCTCTTTCATTTGATGAGGCACAAAATTCAGAAAATTGGTTGGCTGCAATGCAAAGTGAATATGATGCTATAATGAAGAATGGTACATGGTCTTTGTGTGATTTGCCTATTGGTAAAAAGGCCATTGGATGTAAGTGGGTTTTTAAGTTGAAACGAAAACCAGATGGCAGTGTTGATCGCTATAAGGCTAGGCTTGTTGCAAAGGGTTATGCTCAAGAAAAGGGCATTGATTTTGATGAGACCTTTGCTCCCACTTGTCGTATGACTACCATTCGTAGCATTTGTGCATTGGCAGCTCATAATGGTTGGAATGTACATCAGTTGGACGTAAAGACTGCGTTCTTGAATGGAGATTTGCATGAGGAGATGTATGTATCGCAGCCTCGTGGTTTTGTTCAAAGAGGGCAGGAAAACAAAGTGTGCAAGTTGAAAAAGACTTTATATGGTTTAAAGCAAGCTCCACGAGCTTGGTATGAAAAGATACATGCATATTTGACTGCACATGGTTTTCAGAATAGTCCAACAGAAAGCACTTTGTATGTTAAACGTGTGGACGTTGTACATCTAATCATTGCTCTCTATGTCGATGACATGCTGCTCACAGGACCAAATGAGAGTCATATTGCTGATTTTAAGGCTGATTTGAATGCCTCTTTTGAGATGTCAGATTTGGGGCATTTGCATCATTATTTGGGGATACAATTTAAGCAGTGTGATGGAGGTATTGCTTTGTGTCAGACAAAGTATATTGAGACATTATTGCGGAGATTTAGCCTTGAAGACTGCAAGCCTATTGCTACTCCAATGGAGACAGGTTTGAAGTTGAGTCTTCATGATGCTGGAGATCACTTTGATGTCACACTCTATCAGACAGCTGTTGGTTGCCTCATCTATGTATGCATTACGAGGCCGGACATTCAGTTTGCAGTCTCACAGGTGAGCAGGTTTATGCATAGCCCAGGGTCTCAGCATTGGGTGGAAGGCAGTTAAACGCATCTTTCGCTACTTGAGTGGCACCATACATCTTGGGTTGTTTTATCCCAAGGGGGGATCGTTGCCGCCAGATTTACATGCTTTTTTGGACTCAGATTGGGCTGGTTGCTATGACACAAGAGTTTCCACAAGTGGTTTTTATTTCATGCTCGGTAGCTCATGCATATCTTGGTTGACAACCTACTATGGCCACTTCTAGTTGTGAAGCTGAGTACAGGGCAGCTTTCACAGCTACGGTTGAGTGTGTGTGGCTCAGACGGCTTATGGCTGACTTGGGTGTTGGACAGGAGTCTGCCACCTCTATCTTCACTGATAGCCAGAGCGCATTGGCAGTTGCGAGAAACCCAGTTTTTCATGCTCGCACAAAGCACATTGAGGTGCATTATCACTATGTCAGGGAGAGACTCTCAGCAGGAGAGATCAGCTTGGCCTATGTACCAACATAGGACAACCTCGCCGATCTTTTCACAAAGGCGCTTCCTCGTGAGAAGTTCGAAGCTTTCCGCAAAGCTTTGGGCTTGCTCCCCTTTGTGGATTGATCTACTTCAGGCATGGCACTCCCCTATACATGAGTGCCAGCTCTCGTTCGCACCAGCACTCCCAGGGGGGATTTGTTGCCATATATATAGGCAGTGATGTGTGTGAACACACTTAGGACCACCGGGGCACTTTTTTCCTCTTTAGGAGGTTTTTTCCCCCGGCTTGTATATACGCCCATCCTTCTAGGGCTAACTTATCTTTGTACATTGACACAATCTAATACACTTTGTGTTGTGTGTATTCTTGCTTCTACTTCTCCAAACTTTGTGTGCTTTCCTGCAACCCTAATTCCAACAATTGATGCTCCTATTGTTTTGAGTCACACTATGTATCTTTTTCTTTAACTACATATTTTTTGGTTGAGTAGTTGTATCATACAACTTCACCAATGTATCCCATGCATCCTTGGAATTATCTATATCATGAATATGAAATAATATACCATATGTCACATAAGTCAAAAATAATGTAGCACTTTGGAAGCCCTCTCTATCTAATTCCTATGTGTTGTAAGCTAGGTAGGTGTTACATTCACTGATGGAACTCTTGGCTCTGTGTCTCCTCACCTATCACCGAATTCCACAGTCCTTTGCCTTTCAGAAAGTTTGTCATGTAGTACTTCTAAATTTGAAAGTTGTTTCTATCAAGATTTTCCCCAACAATTTTGTTTAGAACATCACTCATCTTGCTATGCATAATGTTCACTGAGTATTGCAAACAATCAACTCAAACACTCATACATACATGTGCTTGATTCACCAATGTTGTCCACACATTCCACAATTTTATGGCGAGACAGAATCCAGGACTCAAAACCACTATTTGCATAAGTTGAAAATCACTTTGCGTCACTCACAAATTCTGAGAAACACATCCAATACAATCCTCCACTTTCTAAAACACTCGAATGTACTGACATGAGCTCAATCTTGATACTTTACATCCATTCGTTCACATACATCCAGTATCTAGTACACACAATCCACTATAGCTTGCAATGTCACACAATACTGAGCTCTTTAATGTACCAAATCACCGGGAATTGATCCAATCGAGTGTATACCATATGCCTTTACATCCATACATACCTCCATGTTGCATATAAATATCATCCACAAGGCCACCATCATGTGTCAATTACATGCTAAAAATAGCTCTCTGTTTTGGTCGAGAACCTGTAAATTGTCAAATACCAACACTAATCCACTTCAAATTTATTCAAATTGCATCTAAATATTAGGACCAGGCGGCAGGCATTCATTATCTTTGTATCCAGTTTCTCTAGCCATGTATAGGCTCAATCGCACTAATGTTGACCAAATGAGTAATTAATTTGATGATTAAGGATCTTTTTTGCTAATCATACTTAATAGTCCTATTGATCTTGCTTAATCCAGCTTGTTTTTCATCAATACATGCAAATGAGTGCTTGTGTGTTTCATCAAAATGGTATACATGCTTGGGGATCAATTTCTAAGATTCTTGAGCATTGTATGTACTCATTTGAGCCGTTTTTACTTCCTCCCTATGGATTTCTGCGCCAAATTTCAGCTTGCCTCCAATTCATTTAACTACTTCAATGTTGCTTGGTTGACCTTGGGTAATGGTTGGGGTGAGATACATATGCCTTAGCTACACTTCAATCACCTCAATGGTGCATACAGTTAACATTTGCAAGTTCCACACACTATGAGCTTCCATAGCCTCAATGTTGGTGCATACAATCAACATTTACAAGTTCCACACACTATGAGATTCCATAGCCTCAATGTTGCCTGCAAATCTTTCCCACTTACTGAAAACATGTCTCAATGTCTTGCCAATGTATCTCTACTCATGTCCAATTAAATATAAATCAAATATATCAACTCCACAATGATCCACAATGTCATACATTCACATAAGCCTCTTCACAGCTTCCATGGAGAGCGTGCAAAAAACTTATTTTCACTTACTTTGGGAATCCACTCTTTGCTCAAATGTTGTCAAATCACCTGTAATCTACTCATGGGTGTTTAGCTATTCTTACTCAATAGGCCAAACTCTTAGATATGTTGATTTGGTGTGCTCCATAGCTTCTCTTTGCTCCATAGCTTCAATGGAAAGCTCCAAATACTAGAATGTTGCCTCTTGCTTACTCACTCAAGAAACCCTAATAAGAGCTACCCAGGCTCTGATACCATGAAAAGAGAATAGAGGGATACACAAGAGACACACTTTTAATCCATAGTTGCTCACATTATATCACCACACACAAGGTAGAGAATCTCCATAGATTTCATTCATTACACTCCACAAAACACACACTAGAATAACCTAAATCTAATGTCCATACACTTGGCCAACTGGACGCGGCCATTATTATCCACACACACACTGCTAGACTGGTATCCACACACTATCTCTATCCCACCAAATCCCGATGAGCTTGCATTCTCAACAGGACTTTCATACATAATACTCATATACTCATCACATATGAGTATTGGGATGTCAAAATTTGAGGCAATGTATGGATATAAGGTGAATGTTCCATGGTTGCATCCAAGAAAGATATGGTGAATCCAAATGTAAGGGAAGAAATTGATAAAATGCAAACACTTCTCTATCAATGTAAGGAGAATATAAAGAGTTCCCAACCAATAATGAAGCAATACAAAGAGTGCCCAAGTAAGAACTAAGAAGTTCAATATAAATATGTTGATAGGAGACCAATGGAGTTTAAGGGGATTTTGTATTTTTGAGAATTACCAAGTCCACGTATAAAGAGATTGTGGGGAGAGAGAGGTTGTGGGGGAGAGAGAGAGTTTGAGTTCCTTGCAAAAGCAAACACACACACGACAAGGTATAAAGAGAATGTGGGGGAGAGAGAGAGCTTGAGTTCCTTGCAAGGAAACACACATGCACACTAGAGAGTGCAAGACACAAGAGAGAGATGGATGGCTTGTAACATGCCCATCTTCAATAAATGAATTTATAGTCTCTTTTATAGTGTAAAAATCATCAATTTTAATAATTAAGCTATTTCCACTTGGAATCTTAAAATTTTGAGTCCAAATTTGGAATTTGCGTGTAATTTTACCCTAATATAGGATTTTACAGCATTCAAAACAAATACCAGAATAAGTCTCTACATAAATTTTTAGTTAAAGTAAAGTAGCTTCCGACCTTAATAAATGCATGTCCAGGTGTCCGATTGATGAACGGACTACACCCCTACGACCAAGGAGACACCCTATATAATTTCACCGAAAAACATTTTCACAACCTTCGGGTGCACAGGCATGCATATCGAGGCCGACGTCCCAAAAAGGGATCCCCGTCCTAAAAATATGTCATACACATACCTAAGTGCCCATACAACAGCCATGTAAAGGCTGACCGCACTAGCATGTGGTTCCCATTGGCCACCACAGATGGGCACCCATGCGACCACTGACCTGAAAGGTACATGCGTAGCTACAGATTGGTGTACTTTCACTGTATACCGTCCTTTGTACCTCGCTTTGCTCTTTCTTTCCCTGCACCCACACCCATACCAGCCCCTATATAAACCCCCAATACTTCTCCGTGGTCGACACCCGATGTTAAAACCCTAAAGATCACTCTAGCTAACTATGCATAAACATGCATAAACTAGGCATATACTCATCCACCCGACCACCCCTGAGCCCAAGGGTGTACACATAAATACAATGAAGTACCACATATCTACCTTAGTGTCCCATACCACCAAGAGATATGACTTCACTCTAGTAGCACATAGCTCTAGCATGAAATGGCAAGAGAGTAGACATAATGCTCTACACAAAAGAACATCCCTTGAGAGTGCCACATGCCCCTAGTATATAGGAGGGCCCTCAAGTGACTCTAGACCCTCCATTTCCCTTGTGTGACCCTTGGTTGCCTGACCCTAATCCCAACCCAAGGTTAGACCTAACCCTTGCCCCACTAGAGCATGTTCCCATGCACCCATGCTCACATGCCTAGGGTGGGTTAACCTCCTAGTATATGCACATATAATGTGCACATAACATACTTCCCCTCTCTCAAAACATTGTACTCTTGCAATGAAAATAAGGAAAACCACGCTAAATTTTCTTAACTGACTTCCAAGTTGAATCCTCAATTTCCCTATCTTTCCACTTAATTTTAACCTCGGGGATTAAGGGACTACAAAGTTTCCTTTTCCTGAATTCAAGTACCTTTTCAGGTTCATGTGGAACATAAGGTAAATCTTTGACTTCAACGAGTTCTTGAGGAGTAATTATGTTATCCTCACCTCCCAACTTCTCTTTCAGTCTATTGACATGAAAGACTGGATGAACTCTGACATGTGGAGATAGTTTTAGCTCATACGCAACCATACCAATCGAACGTATAACTCGAAATGGACCATAATATCTAGGAGATAATTTTGAGCACTTTCCTATTGATGACAAAGTTTGAGAATCTTTAGGAACTTTCAAATAAACCAACGCTCTTGGCTTAAAAGACCGACGTGAGCGTTCCCTGTCAACATAAAACCATGCTCTATCCTAAGCACTCCTGATAGAATCCTGAGCTTGTGTCAGCATTTCCTACATATCACACAAGAAATCCCTCGATGCATCAAGTTCAATGTCCTCAACAAGTGCCCTAGGTTGATACCCATACATAAGCATGAACAAACTATAACCAATAGCCATATGCTTAGAACTGTTATAGGCAAATTCCATCATTGGAAGATATTTTTTCCAACTTGATGGTTTTCAAGAGACATGCACGAAGCATATCCTTTACAATTTGATTCACATGCTCTGTTTGCCCATCAGACTATGGGTGATCAGAGGAACTCATACTCAAAGTAGTTTCCAATTTCACAGGTTTCCCATCTTAGAACAAAGTTGTGCCTACTGCAAAATCACTAACATCAGTCAACAATGTAGGGCTTGCTAGGATCTAGTAAGGCTAACATATGAGCATCTCTAACTTTATATTTCAAAGTATCAAAAGTTTCCTGTAGCTTCTCATTCCACTCAATCGGAGAACTAGACTTCTTATTTTTACCCTTACGAAGGTTTGTAAAAGGCACTATCAACTTCGAATAATCCTTGAAGAAACACCATGAAACCTAAGAAATATCTTAACTAATTGACCGTACGCAGAACTGGCCATTCCAGAACCTTTCGGATCCAATCCAAAACTATACTTAATCCATCTCGAGAGATCTTATGACCCAAGTACAACAATTCCTTTTTGAAGAAATCACACTTAGATAATTTACAATACAGTTTCTTCTTCATAAGCCTTCCTAGAACCTCTTTAAGATTATTCTCATGCTCATCCAAAGTTTTACTGTATATCAAAATATCATCTAAGAAAACCACCACGCATTTTCCTAATGGATCCCAAAATATATCATTCATCATTTGTTGAAAAGTTGTTGGTGCATTAGTGAGACCAAAGGGTAACACTAAAAATTCATATTCGCCATAACATGTCCTAAAAGCAGTTTTGGGAACATCTTCCTCCGCAATATGAATCTGATGATAACGATGCAAAAATACTACCTCAAGAAGCATGCATAATGAAAGACCCTAGAGGGAATGCCCGGCCTTGACTCTCCTTTGGGAATCCCACAAAGAACCAATGGCCAGGTTAGCTTAATAATCATTTAAAAAGAGGTTTTTGATTAGCCTTTAATGTTAGCAAGTAAGAAAGAGGATGCTACTTTTTGTTATTTTGAACCTACTAAAATTCTTGTAAAATTATTACTTTCTCAAGAAGATGATGTGGTTTCTTATATCCTATGGGTGGCGACACTAGTGAGGCCCGGAGTTGACCTAAGGTATTGCTCTTACCATTGGGAAGTTGGAACTCGTCAGTTTGGGCGAGTATTATTAATGCTACCTAGTTCTGTGGGCCCAAGCTAGTGGGGTAAATAAGCCCACCCTAGCACATAGACATTCCTCCGAGGAGTGGGAGGATTAAGTGACAGATCTTGAGAGGGTAACACGATGACTTGCTACCAAAACGACAAGGTGTATGGTCCCATAGGGATTGCCTAGTCTATGGAGACTGGAAGGCCAAATTCTAGATAATTGGCAAAATAAAATAAGCCTTGATCTGGCTATGGATAGATTTTTACATTGTATCTATTTTTCTTATTAAATCCCTTGTCTTCTATTATTGTTGTATCATTGGCTAAGTGGTTGTTTTAACAAACACTGTGTAAGGTCTCTAATTAAGAAACTTGTTTATATATGTTGCACAGCGTAGTAGGACTAATTAGAAAATAAAATTAACGTGTGAATTGGGGGTGGAAAGTGGGAGGATGGAATGCCTGATGGCTCCATCATATGGACAGGTGGACCCGATTATTCGGGTAGCTTTCCAATAGAATTAATTAAAAGCCCTACGTTGGTAAGTAGGTCCTTGGGCAACCCTACTCTAGAGGATTAGACCAACAGCTATGCCTCATGTAAATGGAAAAAAAAGCGTTGTTTCTAGGAATCAAGAATAGAGGTTGCCCAAGTTATGGTCAATCACTCTATGAGTGATTTGATTTTAAGAGTCATTTAGGAGACCACGCTCCCCCTACAAGATAGAACTAGGTCTTACCTATTAGTCGTATCCTCGCATCTTTACACAGTCGAGGTGTTGATGAGTAGGAAATTTTTCTTTTAGACTTAGTAGACTATCTTAAGGTTTCCCCTTTTTAGGTTGGGGGACCTTACAATTGGTATCAGAGCCAATCATAGTTCCTAGGATTTGTTATTTAATGTTGTGTTCGATTGTATGTTTTACCTAAAATAAATTTTGATAATAAAATTTAAAAAATAAATTAAAAAAAGATACCTTACTATTACAATTTGAATTGGTGATTGAATGATTGTAGAAAGACGGAGATGCTTAGTCAAGATTCCTAGTCTTCCAGTGTATCTTCTAGATAGCTTATTGCTCTTCAAATTTCAAATTTCACGATATGATGGCACAGATACTCGAGAAGTTGTCCCTCCTTCATCCCCCTTGTATCTAAAGAGGGTGGGGTAGAGATCACTTTTGGAATCGTGGGTCGAGGTACTTCATCATTCAAGCAGACCAAATTGGGAACCTCACCATTGATTTAAAGCGGGTTTGTTGGATCGAGAAGCTGAAGATGGTCCGCTTATTCTGGTTCATGGGTACTCCCAGACCCGACAGCTATGTGACCATAGAGGGGAACTGTATACCACATAACTTCTATGTATATTATCAAGTGATGCAAGTCTTACCCGTCAGTAGAGTAGCTGTTATGGAACCCAATACAATCCAGAGTCTACCTCCCCTACCTTCAGTCTTCTGTATCTTAGAAACCACCGCGAAACCCTCGTATTTCACCTTCATGGACTACTCGTGTTTTATGTCTTAGTTAAGCCTAGGAGTCTCTTTTATGATGAATAAAGACTAATTACATTAGTCTCAAATCCTTGCAATAAATCTTGTCCTTGTAAATATTTGAATTGAGAAATAAAGTGATTTCAGAGCTTTACTTTTGAAATCATGAGCATAGTGTGAAGTATCAATCTCGTGATCCTAAATTTAATCTTGCAATGATGGCTAGCCTCCTCTCCCCAATGAGAACTATACACGAATACCCAAGAGAAGAAGCTCCTACTCAAACAGATGCAACCTCCCTCCTTTAAGGGGAAAGGTTCAAAAATTGAGAAGGATGCTAAAGTAAGGATTAAAGCAATGGATGATTAGTTCTCAACTACCGATACTAGAGTGGCAAACTAATCCATGCTTGCACGATTTCACCTCACTAGGGATGCTAAACTCTGGTGGAAACAATGGTGTCATGATAAGGGAGTCACCGACGAACACTCTCCCAACCCTGGGATGACATCAAACAAGTTGTGAAGGAGCGGTATCTCCCCCACTCTCATGAATATATCAAGATAAATGAGTTCTTTAGCCTCAAGCAGCTCAGTTTAGCCCTCAAAGAATACTACTATAAGTTTATCACTCTCCGGAAGTATGCCCCATCCATGACTACCTCCCAATAGGTGGCCCGCATTTGCAAAGGCTTGAATGAACCTTTGGATTCCCACCTTGAAGAAATGAGGCTGAGTACATTGCAAGATGCTATCATATGAGCCAAACCTCTTGTGAAGAAGCTGAAGTCTAGCAAAGCTAGGCCCCATAAGAGATCTCACCTTGAATCAAACCCTAAGGCCCCATAAAAATGCTCCCTACTACAACTGAGGTTGATAAACCAACTCCTTTATTCCCTGCTTGTATGTTGTTTCTTCTAGAGAGGCCCTTGTGTGTTTTCAATGCCATGAGCCAAGACACTTTAAGGCCAATCGCCCCAATCTAGCAACATCCTTCCTTAATAAAGTGGTCAAGAAAATTAGGGCCGTGGAACCCCCATCCACAAAGGTGCAAGAGGTGGAGGACATGGCAAAGGTCGCAGAGTAGTTACCCATGCCGCCTGTGTTATAAATGAAGAACCAACCTTGGAATGGCTAAAGAAGAGCATGCCATCGTCCATGCGGTGGTAGAACATCAAGGTCCTAATCATCAATTTGGTGTGATTCAAACCCCAGCCACTCATCATGGTAAGACATTCGAGCTTTTGATTGATTTCAGCAATACCCATTCATTTATTTCTTCAAGGTGGCAAAATTAAACCGGGGTCAAAAACTAGCTAGGAAAATGGTTGTAGAACTAGCCACTGGAGGAAAGGAAGTAGTATCTCACCACTCTGTGTAGGAAACCTTTACTTTAAATTGGGTAGTGAACAAACTTATGGCCATTTTAAGGTCTTGCCATTAGGTATTTATGATGGGATCCTTGGGATGGATTGGTTAATCACAAACAATGCTAGTATTCACTGTAACCAGGGGAGTATCACTTTTAAAAATGAGCACGGCCAAGTAGTATTGGTTTAGGGAAAGACAGGTAAACCCAAGTCTAGGGTAGCCAAAGCAAAACATCTTCTCAAGGGAGCACGTAGGGAACAACAAGTTTTCCAAGTTAAGCTCAACAAAGTTGCTGAACCTAGTAAAGAATCAAAACCCTCTTGGGTCCAAGAATTTTCTGACATCTTTCCTGATGAGCTCACAGGGCTACTACCTCCTCGAGAAGCCTATCATGAAATCGAGCTAATTCTTGGTGCTCAACTTGTCTCAAAAACACCCTATAAGATGTCTCTCCCTGAAGCCATAGAGGTCAAGGAGCAACTTACCACCTCATTGATTCAAAGATTTGTATGTCCCATCAGCTTTCTTTGGGGAGCACCCATTCTTTTCCAAAAGAAGAAGGATGGCACTCTTCGTCTCTACATTGATTATCCAGGGCTAAATCATGTCACTGTCAAGAAAAAGTATCCCATCCCTTGCATAAGCTTCTTGATAGGCTTCATGGGGCTAAGGTTTTCTCAAAGATAGACTTGAGGTCTAGCTACTACCAGATCAGAGTCAAGGAAGCAAATATACCCAAGACAGCTTTCAATACTTGTTATGGCCACTATGAGTTTACTGTAATGTCATTTGAGTTAACCAATGCTCCTTCAACTTTCAACCACCTAATGCAAGATATATTTTGTCCCTACTTTGGATGAATTTGTGCTTGTCTTTTTTTATGATATTTTAGTCTACTCCAAGTCAGTGGAAGAGCATGAGGAGCATGTGTGTAGAGTTTTACAATTACTACGTAGACATAAACTCTATGCTAAGAAAAGTAAATGTACCTTCTTTACTCTTCATCAGATTGAGTATCTTGGATTCATTGTCTCCCAAGATGGTATCTTAGTAGATTCCACCAAGGTCAAGGATATATTGGAATGGCCACCCCCTAAATCAATCCGCGGAGTTTGTGGATTTTTGGGAATCACAGGATGGTACAAGATTTGCATCAAAGATTGCTCCTTGGTAGCTGCATCTTTGACCCGTCTTCTTAAGAAGGATTGTAAAATAGTGTGGTTGTCAATCCATCAAGTCACCTTTGATCAACTCAAAGCCATCATACCTCAGTGCCAGTCTTGAAACTTCCTGATTTCACCAAGGGATTCGAGGTGGTTACTCATGCCAGTAGTTTAGCACTTGGTGGTGTCTTAGCCCAAGAAGAAATATATGTGGCTTATACTTCTTGCAAGCTGAAGCAATGTGAGGCCAGCTATGCCGCCCATGATTTGGAGATCTTAGCAATTGTCTCTTAGGGCACAAGTTCTAGCTTGTAACCAACCACAAGAGTCTAAAGTGGATCTTCACCCAATCTAACCTCAATATGAGGTAGAGAAGATGGGTTGAAATCCTGCAAGAATATGACTTCGACATCAAATTCCACCCTAGGAAGGATAATGTGGTAGCAAATGCACTTAGCTCCCACAAATCTTTCTTGAGTGCAATTTTGATGTCAAATGACCCCATACTGGTCAAGGTGAAAGAAGTCTCATTTCATAATCCTGATTACCAAAGGATGGTGAAATTAGTCGAAGAAGGGGAAACTTCAGAGAGAGAGAAAAATCTAATCAAGTGTTACCTTACCAATGATGGGTGCCTCTACTTTAATCACACAAGCTATTATTCCTAAGGATCCTACCCTAAAGATGCTAATCCTCCATGAAGCTCATGATAGCCCCACTCTGCAGGGCATCTAGGCTATGCCAACACCTTCTCCTCATATAGGGGGGCTCACAAAGTAGAGTTAACCCGGTGGTTGCGTAGTTACCTGAGGGTGGAGCAGTGATATCCAACATTGATGTGGGTTGATGTGTGGATAATGTGGATTGATGTGGATGGATGTATGGATGATGTGGATTGATGTGTGGGTAATGTGGATTGATGTGAATGGATGTATGGATGATGTGGGTTAATGTGGATTGATGTGTGGATTGATGTGGATGGATGTATGGATGATGTGGATTGATGTGGATGGATGTGGGTTGATGTGTGGATAATGTGGATTGACGTGAATGGATGTATGGATGATGTGGATGGATGCGTGGATAATGTGGATTGATGTGGATGGATGTATGGATGATGTAGATTGATGTAGATGGATTGACGTGAATGGATGTATGGATGATGTAGATTGATGTGGATGGATGTATGGATTGATGTGGATGGATGTGGATGATGTGGATGGATGTATGGATGATGTGGATTGATGTGTGGATGATGCGAATGGATGTGATTTGATGTGGGAATGATGTGATGTGATAGGAATCGATGAAAAAAAATGTGGGAAGATGAGAAAAGATGGACTAATGTGAAAGGATGTGGAGTGATGAGAAAATATGAAAATATTGTTAGAACTGTATTTGTATGTGAAATCTATTTTTAAATGACTGTTTTATGTCAAGAATGTTGGAGAAGCATTTTGACCGTCTCGTGTGAATGAGGTCGTGGAGACCTATCTGTTAAAGTTGCAACTGCTGAGACGGAGAGTCAACGGAGGACGTCTCGCGTAGCAAGGTCGGCCGAGGTCTTGACCAGCCTCCCTCAGTTTGATTTAAATGGTGAGCTTCTGGTACAATGGATGAGGGACTAGAGAAGCGGCCTATGAGTGAAGCGCTAGGTGACCTGCGAAGGATCCTAGAGGGTGCTGACCATATGGTGCTCGGGCTCTGGGTCACCAAAGATACCCACACGTACGTCACCGAAGATATTGGAACAAGGAGTAAGAGTTGTTTTCTGAATTCGGGCATGGATCTGGTTGATTGACCTTGCTGGTCCTCAACGGATGAGTCCATGGCTCTTTTATATGGATCTGTTGGTTGATCTTGCTGATCTTCAACAGAGACTCCATTTTTGTTAAAGTGAATACTTGCCGGTTACTATGAGCTAGGAACTATCGAAAAGGCCACTGAGTGGACAGGGGGGTGAGCGTTCTGGCGTCTAGGGGGCCTGGAAACTCTTTTCCTTGGTACCCAGGCAACCTAGCCAGATTCTTAATTGGATCCCATTACTACAGTGGTTGGGCGGTTGGCTAACCCATGGGATTGGATGGGGTTAGGCTGGACTGAAGGATCCCTAAATTGAGACTCAATTCTGTTGTAGTTCGATAGATGAAGTAAATCCCGGACAAAAATTGTTCTATGGAAAAGAATCAACGGCTGTGCCTCTCAATGAGGAAAAAAGCATTGGTCTCTATGATCCAAGTACAATCTTTTCCCTGATCTGACTATGGAACTTACGGGTTCGATCAGATCAGTTCAGTTAGTTAAGGCTTTTGACTGCGTTGGAGAAAAGTTATCCTGGAGGAATCCCCCGTGCTTTCCGAGCAAGGGAAGTTTTTTCGGGTTCGATTTTGGAAGAACCGATGGATTAGTCTCTTGTCCAGATATCCGTGGGCGAGAACCCGAGTGTGGGACCCTGCCCGCGCAAGAAGTGTTGCTTCTGCTGTTAGCACCCCTGAATTTGTTGCACGGTGGAGATAAGCTGGTATCAGAGCGAATTGGCATTTTCAATGAGAATCAACTGAGAAGCCAAAAATGTCAAAAATTTATGAAGGTTATAATTGTGTGATAAAATTCATACAATTTAGTATATACGAGTAAATCTAAGACTTGAAATTATAAGCATTAATACCATCATCCAGACGATGAATTCGAATGTGGTTGATATGATTTTAAATTCTGGTTGAGAACTGATGAGTTGATTTGGATTCTGATTGAAAAATGAAGATTCCTAAATTTTGGTTGAAATGTAATAAACTAAGCAAAACCACAATGAGGATGAATGGGACAAGTCCTTGTGATGATGTTCGTAGAGCTGGAATGACGTTAATGACTTCAGCAAATCACTCTATGAGATTAGTGGATAGTACTAAACCAAGGGATAAGTTGGTTTTAGTGATGCACAAGTGTTTAGAAACACCCCAATGATAAAAACCCTTAACGGCTCTAAAAACAAGGTAATTAGCACTAATTGCTTGTTAATAGAATTTTTTTTTGCTAACAAAGCAGAGAAGATTTGATAATTAAAGCTTTAATATTTATTGTTTGAGCTCAACAAATCACTGTATACATCCTCTATGGAATGTATGATGAACCAATGAACTAAATAATTGAAAATATGTATTGGCAGATTGCTGCTGTTAACACTTGACCGAGTGGATCAAGTTAAGGGATGTCAAATTAAGAATCTATATAATTGAAAATTTCCATGAAGGACTGTTCAGATAGAAATTTTCATGAAGGACTGTTCAAATAGAAATTTCGGTCTAATGGACCATTATTGTGATAAGGATTGAATGTTACGATCTGAGTGAATTTATAGCTGATAATGAGTTTTATATAAGGGATCTTTATCCCAGGATTCTGTTGGGTTCACCAAACTATAAGGAACCCCAAAATCAGTTGGATCTTAAGGAAAAGAGTTCTCCTTTAATTTTGCGAGATGAGGACATCTCGCATTTTTTAAGTGGGGTAGGATGTAAGATTCCTCCCTCCGACTTTTGAGGTGTGCAGGTGTAAGAACCTCCCCTTCTGATCTTATAATTATTCCCCTCTCTAAAATAAAAGAAAGATCCTGTTTTACCCTGTTTTGGCCTAGAGAGAGAAAATGTCTAGAGGGAGGTAATTCAAAATTGAGATATTTTTGGATATAAAAATCCTCCTAGTGTCTAAAATGGTTTCCCCTGAAACAAATATTCAAAAAGAAATTTCCAATGTGCAATTGGAATAAATTGAAATCAGGTAAAAAGGACCTTAGCCTAAGGGTCTAGATTTTCTGAAATTTTTGAATTAAGGTTCCTATGGACCAATTAGATTAATCCAAATGTAGGGAGAAGATAAATGGAAGAATAAAAGAAAATCTCCCAAAAATGAGTAAATGCTCACATAAGATGAAGAGTTGACTAAGGACAAGGTTATTAGTTAAGATGAAGAGTTGACTAAGGACAAGGTTATTAGTTAAAAAAGAAGAGATATTTAGAAGAAATGATGCATTTTTGACACCTCAATGTGGGGAATTCCCCTCATGAAGAAGGCGCCTATTTCACATGTGTGGTTGAGTTTTAAACTCACAAATAATGAGATATTTTCATCTCTCCTCTCTCCTGCTTCAACTAGATCTAAAAAGTAAGCTAAACTGACCTAAAAATGGTCAAAACTTGACCAAACTGATCTGGAAAATTCTAGAATCAATTTGCTTGGTTATAGGCTCACTTTTTCCTATAAATGAAGCCTCCCCCTTTGTAAATGGTTAATAGTGTTTTATGCACTGTTACTCTACTCCTCCCAGAGCCAAAAACAGTGAATTCATTGATAATTTAATAAAGTGAAAATTGATTAGATTAGAATGATTTAAATCATCTTGGATAATTTCTAGTAAATTTTAGAGTGAACAATTTGAAAAATGGTCAGTCATACAAAGGAGGTTATGGCAAAATTTTCTTAAATTTGGTAAAGTAAGTTTTATCTTTTTATTATTCAAAAAGAGTAATCCCCACCGCTTGTGTATTCTAAAAGTGTTATTTTTATTCTATGCATAGAAAAATGCATATTAAAAATATTTTTATTATAAAAGTGTTATTTTCATTAGAATTAATTTCTATGCATAGAAAGATGCATATTGGAAATATTTTGATTATAAAAGTGTTACTTTCATAAAAATTAATTTTTATGCATAAAAGAATTTTTTTTATTATAAAAGTGTTACTTTCATCAAAATTGATTTTTATGCATAAATAGATGCATTAAAAAAATTATAATAAAAGTGTTACTTTCATTAAAAATTAATTTATGCATAAAAAGATGCATAAAAGAATTTTTTTATATAAAAGAGTTACTTTCATCAAATTTTGATTTTATGCATAGAAAGATGCATAAAGAATTTATTTTTATTCCAAAAGTGTTATTCTCATCAAATTTTGATTTTATGCATAGAAAGATGCATAAAGAAATTTATTTTTATTTCAAAAGAGTTACTCTCATCAATTTTGATTTTATGCATAGAAAGATGCATAAAGAAATTTATTTTTATTTCAAAAGAGTTACTCTCATCAATTTTGATTTTATGCATAGAAAGATGCATAAAAGTTTATTTTTATTTTGAAAGTGTTATTCTCCTTAAAATTGAATTTATGCATAAATAGATGCATAAACAGATTTTTATAAAAGTGTTATTTCCCACCACTGAAGTTGTTCTTATGCATAAATAGATGCATAAAGAATCTTTATATCAAAAATAAGAATTCTCTTACATTCTATAAATAGATGTGATAAGATGTGATATGAATCAGATAGATGAGAATGAATGATGTAGGATGTGAATGAATGTGTTAGCATGTGAATCGAGATGTGAATGAATGATATAGGATGTGAATGAATGTGTTAGCATGTGAATCGGGATGTGAATGAATGATATAGGATGTGAATGAATGTGTTAGCATGTGAATCGGGATGTGAATGAATGATATAGGATGTGAATGAATGTGTTAGCATGTGAATCGGGATGTGAATGAATGATATAAGATGTGAATGAATGTTATAGCATGTGAATCGGGATGTAAATGAATGATATAGGATGTGAATGAATGTGATAGCATGTGAATCGGGATGTAAATGAATGATATAGGATGTGAATGAATGTGTTAGCATGTGAATCGGGATGTAAATGAATGATATAGGATGTGAATGAAGGTGTTAGCATGTGAATCGGGATGTGAATGAATGAGATGTGATGTGAAATGGATGTGATAAGATGTGATGTAAACTGGATAGATGTTAATGTATGTGAAGTGATGAGATGTATGGGTAGATGCAAGTGGATGAGATTTGATGAGGATAAATGAGGAAATAAGTGATGAGATAGAAAAAGATGTGATAAGATGAGAATGGGATTACTTATGAAATGAATGTGGATTGATGTGGGTTGATGTGTGGATAATGTGGATTGATGTGGATGGATGTATGGATGATGTGGATTGATGTGTGAGTAATGTGGATTGACGTGAATGGATGTATGGATAATGTGGATTGATGTGTGGATAATGTGGATTGACGTGAATGGATGTATGGATGATGTGGATTGATGGGTGGATAATGTGGATTGATGTGAATGGATGTATGGATGATATGGATTGACGTGTGGATTGATGTGGATGGATGTATGGAAGATGTGGATGGATGTGTGGATACTGTGGATTGATGTGGATGGATGATGTGGATGGATGTATGGATGATGTGGGTTGATGTGTGGATAATGTGGATTGACGTGAATGGATGTATGGATGATGTGGATAATGTGGATTGATGTGGATGGATGTATGGATGATGTGGATGATGTGGATGGATGTATGGATGATGTGGATTGATGTATGGATGATACGATTGGATGTGATTTGATGTGAGAATGATGTGATGTGATAAGGATCAATGAAAAAAAAATTTGTGGAAAGATGAGAAAAGATGGGGACTAATGTGAAAGGATGTGGAGCGATGAGAAAAGATGGAAATATTGTTGGAACTGTATTTGTATGTGAAATCTGTTTTTAAATGTCTGTTTTATGTCAAGAATGCTAGGGAAGTATTTTGACCGTCTTGTGAATGAGGTCATGGAGACCTATCTGTTAAAGTTGCGACTGCTGACAGAGAGTCAACGATGGACGTCTCGCGTAGCAAGGTTGGCCGAGGTCTTGACCAGCCTCGGTTTGATTTAAATGGTGAGCTTCCGGTACAGTGGATGAGGGACCAAGGCAGCGTCCTATGAGTGAAGTGCTAGGTGACCTACGAAGGATCCTAGAGGGTACTGACTATACGGTGCTCAGGCTCACCGAAGATACCCACACGTACATCGGGGAAGATATTGGAACAAGGAGTAGAAGTAGTTTTCTGAATTCGTGCATGGATCTAGTTGATTGACCTTGCTGGTCCTCAACGGATGAGTCCATGGCTCTTTTATATGGATCTGTTGGTTGATCTTGCTGATCTTCAATGAAGACTCCATTTTTGTTAAAGTGAATACTTGCCAGTTACTATGAGCTAGGAACTATCAAAAAGGCCCCTGCTGATGAGTGGACAGGGGGTGAGCGTTCTGGTTGCCAATGATGCCATAGGTACACCGATGAAAGGAATGTTTGGAAATAAGTATTCAACTGGATAATTAGAGGATTATGATCAGTGACACTATGGTTTCATTAAATGATTGTTTGGAAATAAGGATTCAAATGGATAATTAGAGGATTATGATTAGTGACACTATGGTTTCATTAAATGATTGTTTTAAAGAGTTGAATATGTGAAAAAGGCAATTTCATATTGGGTGTGTAAGTGGTGTGACTAGTTTTAAGTTTGCATGAATATCCGACTAGGGGGCCTGGGAACGCTTTTCCCTGGTACCCGGGACAACCTAACTAAATTCTTAATTAGATCCCATCACTACAGTGGTGGGGCGGTTGGCTAACCCATGGGACTGGATGGGGCTAGATTGATGGATACCTAAATTGAGACTCAATTCTGTTCTAGTTCGATAGATGAAGTAAATCTCAGACAAAAATTGTTCTATGGAAAAGAATCAATGGTTGTGCCTCTCAATGAGGGAAAAAGCGTTGGTCTCTACGATCCAAGTACAATCTTTTCCCCCTGATCTGACTATGGGACATACGGGTTCGGTCAGATTATTTCAATTAGTTAAGGCTTTTGACTACGCTAGAGAAAAGTTATCCTGGAGGAATCACCCGTGCTTTCCAGGCAAGGGAAGTTTTTTCGGGTTCGGTTTTGGAAGAATCGATGGATTAGTCTCTTGTCCGGATATCCGTGGGCGAGGCCCCGAGTGTGGGACCCTGCCCCGCGCAAGAAGTGCTACTTTCGCTGCTAGCACCCCTGAATTCGTTGTGCGGTGGGGATAGGGACCTCATAGTGAATGTCGATTTCAGTCCCTGATCTCTTTTGTTGCTCTCTTTGGGATGGATTAGGCTATCTTACCCTTCGAGTCACATACTCATACTCTAGATGATGTGAGTCTCCATCCTAGATGGGAGTATGTATGCTTTCTTCTCGCTTTCTTTGCATTGTTCATGCATCACCATCTAGAGACAATCTTCTTTTTGTAGCATTCAACTCTACTGCTGCCTCATTGCTGAGGTCTATGATGTTGCTTAGTCCAAGTGGCATTGAAGACATTGAGGCTCCTCTTTTTTAATTATTTTGCATACCTGGCCCACACCCTTTGTGCCCACCTTTGAGAAATGAGTCATATTTTGATTGTTGCAAAAGGGTTGTCATAAGATCACCTTGACAAGCATTATACAAAGAGATATACTGTGCTCCATCATTTGATGCCAACCAAATACCATGCATAGACTCTACCAAGTTTGTTCTTGGCACCAAAAACTTCTCATTGGTCTCCATTGCCTGTTGACAAGAGAACCACACACAATATCTTTATCAACAAGCATAACAAGTACACATTTTTTAATCTACAAGTGTACAAATTCTAGAAATTACTATTACCAAGCCACCAATCATACCTTGATCATGTATTCACCCTAATGTGCCACTCTGGCATGTCACATTACTAGCCATGTCTCTAACATGGATAGTTTTGTCTTGTCAGCATGTCCTTGTCTCAACCAAGCCCGTAAAAGAATCTAATTCTATCTTAGCTGCTTCTTTTGATGGTGCAAACTTTCACCGTTGGCATCTTGATTTAAACTCTTCCTGATTATGTGGTGGAATGCATTTTTTTGCAGTGTTGTTGTAAGATTTGTTCCCAACAATGAAACAAGAAAGATCTTTCCTGACCCGTTATTACATTGTTGGGGCCACCATTGTAGACTGTCCTCACTACACACCAATTTTCTTGGGCCTCATTAGCCATCAATCCTCTAAATTTTGGCTTCTTGTATCCCTCCTTCTCCATCACACTGTTAAGAAGGTTCCAAAATAGGGTCTGAGCTTCTATATCCTCGAGCTTAAAATCACCAATAGCTATGGTTTGCATTTCTTGAACATATGGATTGTAGACATGGCAAGCCATTGTAGTCCAGTCATGTATCTTCTTCACAAAATCAAAACAAATCTAGCAACTACCTAGCTCACCTCATGGTCTCATTTTGTTAACAAGCTCGGCACCATTTCCAAGGCCTTGAGTGGACATCTTAAACACATGGCACCTATCAAACCCTAAGAATTCCAATTGTCTCGGAAACACCATGCTTTGGAAATAATCAAATAGTAAATTCTTCTTGAGCTTGAAAATAGAATCATAATCTCCCACTAATTGACCTTCCTCAACTTGGGCTTCCTTTCTCCACCTTGATAGTCATCGCTTGTCTGATATAGGTGCCAACTTTACTAGTAAGTCATTGATTTCTTTGTCTGAAGGTTTGGCATCATTCTCATGCTTCCCAAATAGTGTTGACTGCATCACAATCTCCTTAGCTAACTTTTGTTGCATTAATCTTGGTCTGTAACTAAAATCTTTTGACACCATCTCTTTCACTCTACTTTGAACCTCAACCAAAGCTCATCTAGTCACTCCTTCAGCAATAGGGTGCATGTGATAGCCCAAATGTATAATCCCCTATTGACTCCTTTACAAGTAATCTCATTTGGAGAGCAAAAGATAAGCTTACATGAGCACTCAATAATACAAGTGGCTGGACAAGAGTAATAAAAGCATTTTAGAGACCCAAATTTATCCATTTTGTTACCAGAGGGACATACTTTGGCCAAATGACCCACCCAATGCAACTCATTTCTTTGATTTGATCTTGAAAATCTAGTGCATAATTAATTCATGCATTGCAAATGACCACCACACATTTTGTATCATATCATCCCTAGAAACCCTACCACATTACTTGTGATAGCATCAGTCCACACATGTCCATCAAATTTTCTATTAGTGTTACCAATTGTTTTTTTAAAGGTGAAGACATGGTAACTCAAATAGAATATTTCCATCATACTTGGCCGGAAGCTCTTCTACTTGGTGGATCTCTCTTACCAAAGAGAAACTTGTTTTTAGAGAGTTTTCTTCTAGAAGGTTTTTCAATATGTTTACAATGGTCATACTAGAAGACTCCTCACCAAAAGTTCTTGTGATGTTTGTAGACTTCTTCAAATCTAGGTGAGTGGATGACTCCTCCTTAACAGTGATAGTGGTTATCTGGCTACTTGGTATTTCTCCATGCACCACAAAGGATCTTCCAAACTATATATCCAGGTGAAACATTAATTTATCTTCCCTCTTTATTATTGGCATCTCAAATGATAGGCCATCTAATTATGCACTAACAAGTTGATGTAATCAAATACTATCTTCTGTAAATCCAAATAGTGATGCCAACTCCTCTCTAGAAACCTCGAGAATTCCCTAATGCAGTTGTAAGCTCTATTTGATTAGTGCCTCTTT